>NC_142179.1:26898653-27202884 GCF_026936395.1 Plectropomus leopardus
AAACTGCCTGATTACATAGTTTGTGCATCACTATTGACTTCATGATTCACATCTTCCTCTGCCTCGTTCCTCGGATATTGATTATCATGCTTCTATAACATATGGTGCTTATCATTTGTCATTTTCTACCCAGCTCAATAGATGCCGCCAGAATGATACTTCCTGTTTGCTACTGGGCAATTTATAGATATGAATTATTACCAGCAGACTAAAAGGCAGAAATCAAGCATCAGCACAGTGTGACTAAGGATCCCTCAGGGAAGTGGAGATGCTGCCAAATTGTCATCAACGCCCAGTACTGCATGCTGAATGATTATATGTTTTGCTTTATTTAAAAAAACACATCTGATGCAATTTACCTTAAATGAATGAAAAGAAATTACACATGTCAAACTGTACATGATGGTAGATTAAACTGGAGACACCAGCCACCTTACAAGAAGAGCGAGCAGACGGTGTACTTACTGGCTTCATCAGAGTCATAGTCGTTGGCCTCCTCCTCCTCCTCAGCTGGGGGAGGTTGCTGTCGGGCGGGAGGAGCGCTGTAGGCAGCAGGCTGCCTCCTGTCCTCTCTTGCAGCAGGAGGCGCTCTCTGCTCTGATGGAACTACACCAGAAGAGAAAGCCCCTCCATCTCCTGCAACTGGACCTACAACCACAGTAAATTTGAGACTGCACTAAATCACCATTAGGAATGTAGAATTTGGTTGAGACATGAGGAAACACTGTTGGACCTTGTATATTTTAGGCCCTAGGCACCCCAAATTTGTTGTTATTATTAATATTAGTTATACTGATGTACAAGAGCTGATGAGAAATGAACACAAAGACACAACTTAGCTAACAAACAACACTAATAACAAATTAACAATGAATTATACAGTTTGTACAAATTTACAAATTTATTCTTGTTTTTGTGCTGCGCTTCGAATAGCTTTTGCCTTGTCATTTTGTCTTATTCGTGTTTGTTATGTTCAGTTTTTTGGATGAGAGTTTCTTTTGGGAGTGGGGTGGGGGTGTCCCCTCTTGTGGCCTTCTATGTGACCCATAGGAAGATCTGACTCTAACTCTGAGGAAATGATTATGCCTCTCACCCTGCTGCATGGTGGCTGATGCAGCAGGCTGTGATCTGGAGCTCTGGACCGGCACCATCTTCTTCATCACCACTGGGCTGCCCTGCCCCGCCTCTTCAGGGCCAGCCCCGCCCGTGGCCATGCGCGCAACGGATGGTTTGGGGGCCACAGGTGGGTAACCAGCACGGCCCTGTGGCTCTTGTCCTGAAAATAAGCATAAATAGCATAATACGGTAAACACACAGACACACTATACATAGGGGAGACGTGCATAATCACAGCACTTCAGGCTCCTACTGCAGTGGAATCTGTAACACTCCCTAGTCTCTCAGGATACTTTTGATGTTGCAGCTTTTTCATTGCAAAGGCAATGACCTACATACAGTACAACAAGCTGTGGCAGCCGACTATTGTACATGCTGCAGCTATATGGCCTGCCCATCTGCTCGAGCTTGCCAACTCTTTTATGGAGGAATCACATTGCTCAGGTAATGTCGCTGGAGGTGTGAAATGATACAATGTGACCCATCATGCCAGCACCACCTGGAGGCTCATCCCATGTCACAGCATGCACCTTCCGATGGCTTAATTGAGCTCTTCATCCCCCTCCTAAGCAACAGTGGGCGGCACTGCCAAATTTGGGAAGCAGATAAAAGGTTTGAAAAGAGCAATGAGAGGCGGGGTTGCAAGAAGACTCATGTGCAGATGCTGATCTGATGAGACTTAAGAGGTGGCGCTTTGAAAAATAATTGAAAGTCACACTGAAACTGAAATTTATACATACTGTATATGTATGTGTGTGTGTGTGTGTATGTGTGTGTGTGTGTGTGTGTGTGTGTATGTAGCCTGTGTATGCATATACATATGTACATTTTGACTTGCCTACTTATCTGATCAAAATTGTAATTACCAACAAGACCATATTCAAATGAATAATGAATGCTTCTGTAGAGACAGCAGACAGCTGAGGTGTAGGAGCTGTCAATGACTCAGCATGTGTTGAAAAGACAACAAAAAGCAGGGCTAATATTAGCAAACTAGGCTAACTAGCTTGCACTCTGAAAGTGCAAGCTAGTTAGCCTAGCTTGTTCTATGGGCCCCACGATGTAGACAACCATGGTAATTTAATACAGCAGAAACTGAGCTTTTTTGGCTTCATGTGCCACTGAGCAGCTTTCTAAGGCATGAACGGGGGCCCGGCCTCCAATTCTGTGTCCATCTCTCCTTTTACATCCATGGCTTAAATCTATTTCCAAATGGTTTCACCCCCATGTGAAAATATCCTAATTTGAAAAAATATGCACAGGAGCTTAAGTATTTAGTTTATTTATTTACTTCTTACTTAAAAATTGACAAGAATCTAAATTTAAGCTCAACTGTTTGGCAGAACTGTTGAGAAATGGAAGTCTCATAAGTAGCTCGGAAAGTTTGACAGAACATTTCTTTTAAAAAAAAAAAATGTCTAGATATTGAAAATTTGAATACCTGAAACTGGCTGTTCAGAGGCAGGAGCCTGACCCTGACCTAAGAGAAACATAATGTAAAGGTAAACAGGTCAGTCAAAAATGTGATAAGTACATGCATGTTGCCTGATACAAAAATGTAGAATGACTGAAAAATACTGCAGACTAAAGCTGAAGAGTTAAATCTACCTGGCGGTTGTGGCTGGGTTACTCCCTGCCTGGGCTCGGAAGCTGGCGGCCCCTTGGGCTCTGCCGCCTCCTGGCCACTGGTCTCTTTTGGTTTAGATAATGGCATGGGTGATGGCAAGAAATGCTTAGGGAATCCTTTAAAGAACCAGGCACCAGACCTCTTCCACACCTGAGAAAACAGAAAAATTCTATGCTTTCCAATAGATACTGGAATTATTGTATCTGCTCACTGGTGAAAAGCACTCACCTCTCGCTGTTCTCTGCAGATCTTGCATAGCCACACAGCACGTGGCCGACTGCTACACTGTGTTCCACACTTGGTACACATGTTCTACATGACAGGAGAAAATAAAGATTTCCAGCTGCCACCATTTACGATGCTATTACAAAGTTAAAGCTTATAGACCATGACTTATTGTGTTTTTTCAACTTTTGTGTAAATTGCAGTGGAGGGGTGAGATCATATGTGCTGTAATAATTGGCTGACTCATTATCTACCTTTTTGCAGTCCTCACACACCACTGAGCTGACCCCAGGTGACCCCAGCTGCTCTCCACACAGCAGACAGCGGGACTGTCCGTCCCCACACACAGTCTTCTTCATATCATCCAGGCGGTTTATCAAGCGCCTGCAGCAGCACAGGGTGAAATCTCACTGAAAATGTCACCATTAATCACCAAAGGTCCAAATGTATGCATATCATCAGTCTCATTTTTGCTTTTACATGGACATGTTGGAGAAACTGCTGCATGCTTTATAGTCTCTCACCCAATTCTCTCCTGCTCCATGGCCTCCATTTTCTCAGCACGGGCAATCACACTGTTTATTATCTCTTTCTCCTCATCTGTCAGGTCTGGACCAGGACCAGGGCCTGGCTGCATGGTCCAGTTGCCCCTGACAAGCCAAACATATTCTCCAGTTGAGGTTACGCTGCTAAATGATATTGTATCACACATTTGCATACACACTTCACACGATGCAGATAAGTGAGACTGAGTAGGAGTTTGTCTACTTACTGTTCTTTATCACTGTGTCACAGATCACACATCACAGGGATGCAGGTGAAACAAAGGAGAGTACAGTGAAGTGTGGGAAGAAAAATAGAGAAGCTCAACGACACGAAAATGCTCTGACATTCATGCTTACCTAGCGTGCATGCTCCTCTGCCTGTCGTTGGACCCCCAGCGATCCGAGCCGCTGCTCATCACCGTGTCCGTCATGCTGCACTGTCACAATCTGCAGATGCACAGACAGAAAGACAGAGATGGATTCAGCATGAAATAGTCAAACAGTCTTAAAGTAATGAGAATCAGCCAACTCTGTAATTTGAGCTCTTAATTTGGGTGGGAATTCATGTTTTTGTTGTTTTTGTTTTGTTTTTTTAGTTTGATTTGTGTCCAAGTTGTGTGTTGAGTCTACACTTTTAGCTACCCTCTATTCTTATCTCATGCTTATGCAGCACTGACTTAACTGCCACCATGGGCTGCTCTCATCGAAAAGGATACTGCGTACAGCTCTGTGAGCCACAACAGTGCTGACCTTAAACTGGCAACTCACCAGACACACTTCCTTTAATTGCCACACAGTGATGCAGGGCTAAATAAAAGGTAGATAATCATCACTTCACGTTGGTGGCCACCATAAGCCAAACAAACAAGGAATCAATCACATATAGTTTCCAGAAAAGTAATAATCACTTATCCCTTTCACCTACACGTTTCCTATGAATTTACATATTAAAAGGTTAGTTTGGATTTGTGAGATTGTATGTTCACCTAGAAAGGCCTCATTTAAAAAATCAATATCAATTTAAATGTTTGGAAGGTTTAGAAGGTTTTTATCGCTTTACCTTGCCATGAGGCCGCCCATTCTGACAGTAAACTGAAGCTGTTATCTATGCTTTTTTCAAAGTCACCAGACTCCATTGACAAAAACAGTAATTTTACCTCCCAGAACACAGGAGTTGCTGTTCTACTACTGCTTCAACATGTTAGTTAGTTTGCGTCATTGTATGACTTTTGATGTGTGTATGACTTCCATGGTGATATTCTTGGGGGTATGCCGACTCCACTATCTACTGTAGTTTTAACACTGGCTATGGATAAGCTTACTCATACAAATCCACTTCAAACAATCCAAATGTTCCCTTTAAGCCTGAAATTGCAGCAAAATATCAGCTGCTAGCGGTAGTGTAAACACATTACCTGGTGCCGAATTTACACCCTTATCAGCTCCTCCTCCTCCTCCTGCCAAGCTAATTTTAACTAATTCTTTAAACTGACATATTTGAGCAAGTAAATGAACACTGGAGAACACTGTACATTTCATAACACAATGATATAAGATCACTTACATACAAGCCTATAAAATGCTTGGTTCTTACAAGGGGTATGAGTGTTGTTAAGGCAGCATAGCAAGTCCTCCTGTATATTCCCAGACTAAAATGACGCTGATGTGGATGTTGTAATGTCTTCCAGTTTGCAACTCCACACGTATCAAAGAAACAGATGGTTCCATATAGCAGGAGTGGCTCGATGATGCTACGATACAGGAGGAGGAGAAAGAGGAGGAGGTGAGCTTTTACTGACGAGGATGACTAAGAGTCTTTGTCTCCAGCGTCCAGGATTGTTCACAATGTGTTGGTTGAAGCTGAGGCTGTTATCCAAAAAGATGTCTGTGTATTTGCAGTTCTAAACTGCTTCGACTGTTTCTCGGGGGATGCTGGCGGGACAGGCTGTGTGGTCAGGTGTTTATAGAATCTGTAGGGGAGTTATCGTCCCTCCGTATGATGAAATCGGGAGTGGATTGTTTGCAGGGTGGCTGTGTCATCTGAGTATTTGAAGTGCATGGTGACAGGAGATAAGCTTTTGCAGTGGTTTGTGTGCCTGATGCAGGCTGGAAACACAGCCATGTGCTAATGATGACAGGGGAAACAACAAGCCCTCATCCTTATGAAACACAAGCAATGTAATTCAATCTCAGAGTGACGTGGTAAAGATGACACAAAGATGTCAACAGGAATCACTGAGGCGAATGCCTATGTGTCTACTCAGTGTGTCTGTGTGTGTGTGTGTGTGTGTGTGTGTGTGTGTGTGTGTGTGTGTGTGTGTTCTCTGCAATTGACTTGGGGCTGCTTCAAGCCAGACAATACAAGCAGTGATGCCGCAGCAGCCACGGGCCGGAGGACACAGCAGTGTATGTCCTGAGGGGAAGTACGAGCAGTAGGCTCTGACAAAAAGGAGCAACAAGAGGATCTAACAGGCTCTCTGGGGCCTCAAATGACAAGAGTTGTGATAGTGCAGGATGAGGAGAGTGCAGGTACTGTATGGGAGCGATACAGTCAGGAATGCATAATGATAAGGCTAAAAGGAAAATCTATAAAATTCCCTTGTCCTCAGCTTTTCACAGCGCTAAAAGTCCGGCACTATAGAAGCTTGGCGAAAGTAAAAGAAGCAGCAAAAGGGAGGGGTGCACTGCTGTCTCCCTCATTCAGTTGCTCGTATTGTGCTGCGTAACGTCAGGCTACATACCTTTTGAGCTCTAATCTGTTGCTGCACTGCCTGCGGGATTCACAGAATAACAACATTTTCGCCGTGCTATCAATAGACACTCTGGGTGTGGGCTTTTCCCTCTGATGCTGCTGCATCCAGCCAACAGTGGCAACACGGTCTACAGGGAGCATTTGTCGTTTTCCACGTCTCCGCAGCAGTGTGACGGCTCAGACATCACTCTGTATTGTACAGCATATATCATATACACGGAGGCTCTCAAGCGTGGCCCTCCTTCACTTGCCAAAATGAATTATCCCACTTTTGTCTAACATGATTGTCCTGGAGAGGTGGATGGAGAAAGACAGATGGGAGGGGGTGGGGGGGCTCAGGCTGGGTAATCACTGACTCAGACAAGTCAGAGCTCTGTGGCGCTGGGGATAGATGTTACCGCATCACAGAAGTGGACTCTTTGCCGAGGTGACAGTCCAATTAGCATGCAGGAGATAGTCTGAACACACTTTTCTCATAAAGAGCTGTCACTACAGGCTTTGGTGCTTCAGATATAGAAAGCTGGGCTTCACCTACCTTGCAGTCAGAGCGGGTTTACATCTTGCAGGTGGAAGTATTCAAAAATGCATCTGAGGCCAATTGTAATAGATTGTCTCAAGCAAAATGTCATACTGAGCCTTGTTATTCTGCAGTTATGACGTCACTGTGGCCCTCAAGAGTGTCTTTCTCTATGCTCTAGAGGTTATAAATGCAACTAATCTGCGTCATCTGGTGCAACAGTCATCTTGTTCATGTTTTTCTCCCATATCGGATGACTCAGTCAGGTGGTGGATCTTCTTTGGGGAGCAGCAGATATTTTTCTGTGTGTTTTTTTTCACTCGAAATGTCATGAAGCCTCCATGATGTGACGATGGCGGAAAGCGGTGCCAAGAACTGTGCTAGAAACCGAACAACAGCGTCTACAAATACACCAGGCATGAATAGTATCAGATCATGTGTGAGCTGACTACAGGAAAAGACCAGAAGGAGAGCGTCAACTCAAGCTAGTCATCTGCCTGATCATCATAAGTCATCCACTCAGCAGGATCTCTCCTGAGTAGAGTTTCACATGGGGGTGGAGAGGACCAATATAGAAACCTGTGTCTTCTCCTCGGGGCCTGAAAGGATAATCAATACAAATCTGCATCTGTACATCTTCAGGGGATGCATGCATACGCAACTCCTGGAGCACACCCTACACATTTAACATCCATTTTTAGAGGCACAGCAATGCATTCTTCTTAGATACTTGAATGCACAGCATGAGTAACTAGCTTTAAGTGTTATGCACAGATTAATGTTGTTATGTGTCTTTCAGTAGCAGGTGTATGACTCATTACTGCAGAACATATGGCTAGAAAAAGGAGGAGACTGGAATAAGAGCACCTTTTTATGGCCGACAGACCATTTCTTCAATATTTTGGTACTTGCTTGGGGAAAGAGGAGCTAAAGAAAGGGGGAGAGTGACAATGAGGCAGCGAGACATTGATGGATTGATCCAACATGGATCATAATGGATACAGCGCTGAGAGCTTCAGGGCAGGGGGTAGAGGGAAGAGAGTCGTCTCCTTTGTACTGAGATCAGCAAAAAAACTATGCATAAAAGGAGGGTTTTAATGGTTAAATGCAGACTTAAAAGCAAGCGTGACTGTATTCAACACTTGGACGAGAATTCCTAAATAAAATGTGCGTGGCTTTGTTGGCTCCACCTGAATTAGTAAGATATTTAAGAAATATTTACACCCTGCTTGGAGTCCTTTTTGTAAATGTATTGATTGTCCTGACACTGAAACAAGACGTGATACTGCACTTGAATTCCAGGGCAACAATTCCCTCGCCATCCACCAACAGGGACATTTCTAAAATGGGTTAATGAGAATCGGAGATCAATGCAACATCCCACAATTGGTTTCACTTTAATTTATCTTTCATCAGGGCCTCCAATTCCTATTTCCATGCCTGGAGCTAAAACTTACTTACGTATAATAGATGTCGCCTTACAGCACTGCTGTAGTGGCCACCACCGAATCATTCAACCCTCACCATTGGACCTATGTTGAGTCCCTGTGGGCTTAGATCAGCACTTTTCTCCAAAACAATTCCCTAGGCACTGCTGCTAACTAGAGGGCAGAGTTGATATTCAGGTCAGCGCAGCATATTCGCCCTTCCAGTGATTTAATAATCCTGGTGACATCAAACACATTCTTTACAGGTTGCTGTAACCATTAATGTTTCATCAGATGTGCTTTTTCCTATAATAGACCAAATAACCCGGCTGAAACACATACACAATTTTTCACAGTACAAGAAAGTAGCTCAGCTCTACCATTTTTCCAGCTTAGCCATTTCCAGGCTTATACTGCCTTGTGTGACTTTAAATATATTATTTATTATGTTGTGAAACATGTTTGCATTAAGCAATACTAAAAGGATTAATCTTTCCAAAATTAATTATTGTGAAACATGGATGTTTAGTATAAATGAACATGATACTATGCCTTTTTGTCTTCTAATTATACTGACAACTATTTACAAAATACAGTACATAAATTTTCATCTTAAATGTTAAAACTGAAAAAGAAAAAAAATCTAAATAGATGGGTTAAAGAAGAGAAGAAAAATAACATATTTCATTGCATCCTAATTTTTCTGCCTCTACCATCTGGCTTGGCGGTAACTCAGATAGTTTTATGTATTATGAAACAGAACACAGCCTGAGATCCTCAGACAGGAGAATCTTGGCCGGTCTACAGTTTCGACTCAAGTCCTGTGGTGATCTGGGATTTCATGGCTGAGAGGGGAAGACAAACACACCAAAAAAAATTGTTTTTTCACTTAAAATCTCTTCTTGACTCACATCTATAAATACAAACTTAATTGAAAGGATTTTTTTTTTTACTTTTTTAGGGACAGACAAGACAGGAAGCAATCATGCTGCTATCTCAACTTAGAAAGCAGCATCGTATTTATGATTATAAGCACACACTTGTATGATCGAGAATTTAATGCCAAAAGTTTAAGAAAAACTTACTTTATCATGTACTCATGGAAAAATGACTGCAGAAGTAAAGCTCATTAATTTGAACTGCTATGTTAATGTTGAGCTGTGAGTCATCTATGGACACTCAATAAAATGCTGTTGAAAAACAAGTTTGTAGCAACAAAAGTCGCTGATTTTAAAGGGCAGTTCGGAACATTTTCAGATGTATGTGTTGTGACTAAAGCGAGTGGTTTTTAACGACAGTTTGGGGCACACTCAGCAATAAGTGCAGTGACATAAGCAGGTGAATTTTAACAACAGTTCAGGACAAGTTTGGCCAAAAATGTGGTGACAAAAGCGGGTAATTTTTTGTGATTGTTTCGGACGGATGTTTTCAGGACATGTTCAGCTGTTAGTGTGGTGATAAAAGAAGGTATTTCGTATTACGAGTTTGGACATGTCCAGCAGTGTTTGTAGAAACAAAAGTGGGTCATTTTCACAACAGTTCGGGACAAGTCAAGCTTCATTTGTAGAGACAAAAGTGGGTGATTTTTAGCAACAGTCGGGGACATGTCCGCCCATAAATGTCGCAACCACACTGGGCATTTTAAGCCAAAACATCAAGTAATCCTAACCAGGTGATATATTGTGTTATTATATAGTGCCTGAGCCTAATGTTAACCACAAAAAACAGCGTAACACAGCATAACAATGAAAATTGAAAGTTATGAAACATACAATGCCAATATTTATTCTAGTGATTGGTTAAGAGTGACAGTCAACTTTCCACTAAATGGATTGTCACATACATTTTTCATTTGGTTTTTTAAACTAACTCCTCAGTATTCAGCTGCTGATGTCTAATGCTCGCACACCAGGCATGCAGGGCGAGTGGGGAGACAGGGTAGGAAGGACCAAATAAACACGAGGTAGCCACCCACTCCCAGTTGCATGGCACAACTCCATCCATCCCCCATAAAGGGACTGTGAGCTGCCAGCATAGCAACACACTGAGGCCTGGACCTGGGCAGGATTGTAAAGCACTGCACCAAGAAACTCGCCGCTGCAGGAAGAAAACATCACTCAGCATTTCTTAATTATTTACAACTCCCACCCACCATTGCTTTTCACTCTATGCAAGTCCCCTCTTTAAGGCATTAGTGCATACTTTATGTGCTCTGACAGTATATCAGACATCATATACAGAACAGTGGATCCAGAGAGAAAAACATCACAGAGCCTCTGACAGACTGAGAATATTATTCAGCTCTATTTTGGGAAGCAATAAGGATGTTTGTTGGTCTTTTAGGTCTGAGGCATCGACAAATTATCCATGTTTTCAGACAGACAGTGGCGTTGACAGGGACCATCTGTGGAACCACCTGTGAGGGCTCTTCACCCCTCGAATGTGAGAGCGAGCACCGTTTCAAACAGGCATGGCTCCAGGTCCCGCATCGCTGGAGAACAAACAGGAAAGACCATCCAGTGACCAACAAGCTACCGTGCTGTCATCCTGCTATCACTGTTGGCCCCGTCCAACACCTCTCGACGGGGTTGGATGCTGTGTTTTTCATTCTTAAATCAACACTGAATTAGCGGCCCTTATCCTATAGGCCTCGTTCTACAGCAATCATGCTCAAAAGTAGCAGAAATAAAGTCTGCTGACCCACATTTTCTCAGACATTTTTGATGTCAGAGCCGTCTTTTGTCCGGGCCTTATTTTAGAACTACGGAAGTGAGCGGCTATCGGACATGGAGCACTCAATTAACTGCAAGAGCCCGCAGTGAGTCTCAAATTTGCTTGGCTGATGGTGATTCATCCCAGTATGCCCCAGAGGTAAGAGGTGGGACTTTGAGAACTGGCTGCTGATGCATTGGCCAGTCATGCTCCTTCAATTTCCTCCCATCTTATCTCAGGGAAACAAGTACCACCAGACAGGGCCATTAAATCAGCGCTGTAAAGGTCTGTTGCAAAGGCAGTATGCGTCTATTTCCCACTAACCAGAAGTGACCTGCAGCTGGTGGTCTGTTGAGATACGGTTCTTAACATAGAGAGAAACAAGTTAAATCTCCTATCGATCCCTCAGTGTGGCAGCTATGATTCTGTCTCTTTGTAGCTCTGCTTTGAAAGATCTGGCACAGTTCAGCTGCTGGATATTTGACCCTCCCTCTTGTCCCACCAGCAACCTAGCAGGTACAATGCCCCTGGGTGCTTGTAGCAGATCTCTGTTGGCAAATGAGAGGCTGTTCTAGTCTGGAAACGATGCAACAGTAACAATAGGCTTTGGCCCAACATCTAAGACCGAAAAAAGAAAAAACCCTGTTGGGAAGCTATGTGACTTTCAATGCATTTATTTAGACGTCACTGAGCCTCTGGGGCAGGAGAACATTACTGCAGCTATATGCACAGAGGTGATTCTAATCAGCAAAATGTGTCGGAGATTATAAATGGGAGTGGACACAAACATTGCTTATAGATAGGCCGGTGATTCGACTGTGTTTTGGATTTTTGTACACTCATCTCTCTCTTGGGGGAACTTTGCTTAAAGGCCACATTAATTACGACTGTCTTTTCCAATATGCCACAGTGTTTAGGCAGATCTAATCACCAGTTTCGGAGAGGATGGCGGATCGATTCTTATCCACCGCTCTGATGAGAATTTGAAGATGAAGCCACTCCCTTCTCAAGCTCGGCCACAGAATAATCTTTCTCACAGAACAAATTTAAAAGATATGCTCGAAAGAGAGGCAAAGAAACAAATATTTAGTGTGTAACGTGATTTGGTCTGTGTATGGATTGTGAAGAGCACAGAGGAACATAGAGTCATGCACCTTTACCAACTGTGGCCATGGTAACGGCAAGATCAGAAGACGAGAATCAGGATGATTAAAAGCTCTGTGTGTGTGTGTGTGTGTGTGTGTGTGTGTGTGTGTGTGTGTGTGTGTGTGTGTGTGTGTGTGTGTGTGTGTGTGTCCACCAGTCTATGTGTTTGTAGTACCTGGGCCAAATTTCAAAGCCCTTGCAGAAGCAGTGACTTTTGTAATATTAGTCTGAGCGGATCATCTCTTGCATGGAAAAACGTAGATGCAATTTGTCAGAAATGATGCATCTTGCTGGGGTGGTTCTTGACGGTCGTGGCTGAAAAGACAGCAAGCTGAAGACAAGGGATTATGGGTACAGTCGCCCTTGTATCCTTCAGCTTTAAATTATGCAGTTAGCGTGCAGAGCACTTACTTCATTCCTCCATCTTTTTTTTCACCTTTTCCCCTAACACCCATGTTTCCTCGTGATTTCCATGTCTCTTTTGTTTCACGTGATTAAACATTTTAATTGCAGTCTTTCTCTGCTGGACAGAAGACAGTGGCAAAGAGACAGAATAATACACAGAGAGAGGTACCGGCAGAAGAGTGTCTTCCAATCACTACTGTGGTTGCTCATGTGAGAGGAGGCAGCTGCAGATATCTCTCAGACTGTTCATTCAGTCTTTTCTCCCCTCCCCCATTTAATCCCCATGCTTCAGGTCTGTAGGAGGAGTTGGAGATGGTGGAACTGAGAGGCGGTTTCCCAGCTTCTCTTCTCTGTCCTCCTTCCATATTAACACCAGAAGCAAAGGTCCAATAAGTCTTTCCACAACACACTCCACTCTGACCCACTGAGTGTAATAACCCCTGGGTGCAGGATGAGATAACATCACAACAAGTAGGCGACTGAATCACCTGTCCTGTGGCACAGCTGGAGTTGAGAGCTGCCCTGCCCACATTAGCATTTGTAAGCATCTCTGATGTTTTCCTGCGAGTCTGCAGGCACATCTAGCCCCAGCGTGCGCTCCTAAAAATCCTGCAGCAACGCCCAGGGACCGCAACCACACAATCTCCCACATGACTTACCAGGTCTGTTTTCTTATATCAGATTAGAACAAGAAAGCCATGTTGCAGGAGTGCAGCCAGCCAACAGTTTTAATTCATCTTAAAGAGGAGATTCAGCAAAGCCTATCGAGCCACACCAAGAGTAATAATCATCAGCCATTCATTAAAAAAAGGAGTAAATAATCACACCACCAAAAGCATGCTGTAGTAAATCAATGCAACAAATAAGACCACAATCATCTCTCTCAAAACCCCTGCATGTATCATACATTCTGCTGCAGAGCAATGTTTCCAGCAAGACATGTTTCCTCTAAAACAAAGGGATCAATCAAATGTTCATTTACATAATTTGTACCTCACATAGGTTCATGACCAGCAACTCTTTGCATACTAAGTTGCACTGCACACAAATGTTCCTTTTTTTCATTCAAATCTCTCAGTAAGTAACAGGCTCATAAAGACAAACGTGTTCCATCTAATTAATAAACACATGCAATAAAATGTGCTCCCTCATAAGAGATCATTTCCAGCCACCATCTCTCGCTTGTGAATGAAATGCTGCATTCATTCAACTTGTAAATGAGAAATTCAAACGCACTGAGTCACCGGCCAAACGCAATAACCTCACAGTGATTACAGGTCGAGGGTGCAATGTTTGCAAAATCCTTTGAAAGAATATCAGATAGCTTACCTGTGAATGCAGCCCTGCTCTCCGCTCTCCTCTCTCTCGGGGAGCTGTCAGGGAATGATGCGGACTAAATTTCTGTGCAGCGCCTGGATACGACCACAGAGTCAGTCATTGCGCATGGTGCCTGTCACCGAAACCTGTGTTGTGTTTTTTTTTTTTTTTTTTTGTGCCTGGAGGAGTAGCCCAGTCTGTTGCTGGAGGCACAGTGGATCTCCACGATGCGTGGGAACTCGTATTCTACCCTGCGTGGAGGATGGAAAGCCCTTGGTACCCTGGGAAGGAAACCCCTGGATGTGGAGTGATAACACTGATGCTTAAGTGGACAGTCATCACCTGATCCAATTGTCTCTTTAACAGTGTCTAAATTTGTCTCACCAACCCTGCAGCCCTGTTGAGTTATGATGATTATGTACTGACTGTGCTTTGTTTCTTTAAACTCTTTTAATGTTATTTTACCATAAAACACGATATTATGTTGTTTATTTTATCTTATCTTATTTTTAGTTCTATTGGAATTTGAACGCAATGACTTTTAATAGAATTAAGATACAATTCTATTTTCTTTTTTTTTTTTTCTATTATTATTTTTGTACCTTAAGAAATATCCTACTATTTGGCAGAATACACATATACTGGAATGCCTTTATTTTTCCTTCATGGTTATTTTTTACTGGCAATTGTCTGCCAGTGACATGTTTTCAGATAATATCTTGTTCTCCAGCAACTATTTAATCTCCCCAAAATAACCACTGAAATACAAACACCAGTGCCTCTATTATAAGCGCATAGCGCCACTGTGATTCTTATTGTGGAGACATTTCGCCATCTAGAGAACGAAGTCTTTATTGCACCAAAGAAAGGCTGGAAAACGCTCATTTTGCTTTCTTGCTAAATATATTGGTATGTAACATGACGGAAATTGGCACTAAAAAATGCACAAAAAACCCCACAATAGTTGTCAAAATAATTTGGATTTACATCATCCAATGTATAGTTTTTAGCGGTTACAGTGTGCTTACCACACCCACACACAGGAAAAGACTGCAAGCGAAACAAGAGGTTAATCCCTCTCTACTTATGTATTCGCGTCTCACGTTAAAAAGGCTCAACTTTGCGGAAGTATTTCTAATACATGTACTCTACGCAGAAATGTATGTTCAAACCAGAGCCCTTAATATAATGCACTAGTTCAAACTAACGTTACCAATAGCCATATGCGTGTGAGAAGCACATTTTCCTCAAAACCGTCTCTATTTAAGTTGTTTAACGAGCACCCGACAATGCGCATGTGCAACACGAATTAGCTGTTTAAAGCTAAAGGTGAGTAGCTAACCTTTTAGCTAGTTGCCGTTATTTATGGTCATCTTCAACAGTTGAAAAATGTTGCAAATTTACAAACAAGAAGTTTACATATTCTGGAGGAAATTAACTTTGAAGCTGTACTGTGGGGTGAACTATCTTGGTTTTGGTTCTTCTTTGGTCACGTGACTGAGCTTCACTGCTGTGGTCACCTGATTTGTTGTGTTGCTGATAAGGAAACATGGCTGCCCACCTCTCGTACGGCAGAGTGAATTTAAACATTTTAAGGGAAGCAGCGCGGAAAGAGCTTCGAGAGTTTTTAGACAAATGTGCGGGAAGCAAGGTAATGAACACACAGACACGTTAAACATGGCCCAAACAGCGACAGTCATGTCGTTATTGATCCGGCAGTTTAGGCTAGTCTGTCGGAGCTGTCAGGGGTCGACACATCTTTAAAAATCCACCCACTTTATGTGAAGATGTAGTTATGTTTTGATTATGAATATAATTTAATCACTACATTTGCAAATGTAGCTACAGGTCTGTTTGCACGCGAGTTGTACTTTTCCATAAGGGTGGCTGCTTAACAAGCTGTTACTGGAACCAGAAGCTAAAAGCTAAATCACAAGTAACACTGACAGCAAACATGTCCCATGTCTTCATTTATTACAGGATTTGTTAGCTGGGGTGTGACTTTTTTTTTCTTTTTTTCATTTTATATTTTAAACCCTTCTCAAATATATAAATCTGTTTCATTGAGCCTCCCTAAGTGCCTGCTGGAAGATGCATGACCCCTTCCTTTACCATAAACAACCATATTTTATTATACTTACACATATTATATTTACATTGAGAGTTTTCATTAAAGTAAATAGTAAATTATTATAATAATAATATGGGTACATGACAGAGGGTAATAAAAAATACTGTGATTTCAAATTGTAAATTGTATGTCCCTCCCCTAAGCCAAAATAAAAAACATAAGTCAACATACATACATAACCTTATGAGTCCTTTCTTTTCAGGCCATAGTTTGGGATGAATATCTGACGGGACCTTTTGGACTGATAGCTCAGTACTCTTTACTGAAGGTAAGCGCTCTGCAACCCAATAGACTCAGATAATGTTCCAGTAATGTCACATATATTCAACATAGCGTAGGTTTTTCTTGATCTTAAACACGTGTTGTGTATGTTCTTTACTTTTTCAGGAACATGAAGTGGAAAAGATGTTCACCCTCAAGAGTGGCAGGCTCCCCTCTGCCGATGTCAAAAATATCATCTTCTTTGTTCGTCCCAGACTGGAGCTCATGGACATCATTGCTGAAAATGTGTTCAGGTCTGTGTCTCATGTAAATTCCACAGTCTAAACAGCTGTAAAGGCACATTTACACAAAACATTTGTTCTTTCAGTCCTTCCTGTCTCTTTGCAAAGCTGTCCGCACTGTATTTCACATGTGTGTACTGGACTGTGTGTCTTCAGTGAGGACAAGATGCATTCGTCACGAGACTTCCACATTTTGTTTGTGCCTCGGAGGAGCATGCTGTGCGAGCAGCGGCTGAAGGAGCAGGGTGTGCTGGCCTCTTTCATCAACATTGACGAGTACATCCTGGATCTGATCCCCTATGATGGCGACCTGCTCTCAATGGAGTATGAAAGTGCTTTCAGGGTGTGTTTGACTTGTACATCCCAGATATATGCTGCATTAATGTGCTGTTATTTCTAACTGTGATGATGTGTTTCTACTCCCCCTCATCTCAGGAGTGCTACTTAGAAAATGACCAAACGAGCCTTTACCATACAGCCAAAGGCCTCATGACCTTACAGGCACTGTATGGCACCATCCCACAGATATATGGGAAAGGAGAATGTGCACGGGTGAGGTGGAATCACTTTGCCTGAATACTGATAATCTATTATAGTATTTTTATTGAAACTGCTAATTGCTCAGAGGCTCTGCAGCAGATACGAGTTTGTTTGACAAGAAAACTCTCTGTTTGTTCTCAGCATGTTGCTAACATGATGCTGAGGATGAAGAGGGAGTTTGCCGGCAGTCAGAATCAGATCCTGCCCGTATTCGATACTCTGCTCCTCCTGGACCGTAATGTCGATCTGCTCACCCCTCTGGCCACACAGCTCACCTACGAGGGTCTCATTGACGAGATCTATGGAATCACTAACGGTCAGAAAATAACTTCTCATTATGTGTGATTGCAAGTCTGAAGTGAATTTTTTTTGTATATTTGTGCGTTACATGATTGTATGCTTCTTTTTTAAAAAACACCACTCTTTGTTTTGACTCCCTCTTACTCGCAGGTTATGTCAAGTTGCCTCCTGAAAAGTTTGCGCAGAAGAAGCAAGGCGAGGCGAGTAAAGATTTACCCACAGAGCCCAAGAAGTTACAGCTCAACTCTGCAGAGGAGCTGTACGCAGAAATACGGGACAAAAACTTCAATGCTGTCGGAGCGGCGCTCAGCAAGAAAGCCAAAATAATTTCAGCAGCCTTTGAGGTCGGTCTGGCGTATTTTCCTGCTTTAAAATTATTATAGTGTAATGTCTGTAACAAGAGTGCAGCTGCAATGTCTGCTACTTCCAGGGAGCTATATTGGATCATCTCCAGACATCCAGACATCCCAGCTGATCTGATTGCAATCTCTGTGGCATTTTACCACAAAGGCCATAACAGAAATCCATGAGGTTAGGGAAGTGATGACAATCACCTCGAGATAAGACGAAGCACTAATTGTTCAAGCAGAATGCTGAAGAAGGCCAAACGTATTATCATTCTCTCATCAGCTCAGGTTTATTGATTGTCATACAAACTGCATTACTAGAGATTGTTGATAAACGCAATAATGCACATTCAGAGGTGTTCTAACTCTGGATAACAGTGAAAATGGGCGGGCTGATCTTTGCTAATTTAGGGGAAGACGCTCTCCATTAGAACAGCCTCAGAAATGTTATTGCCAGTGTTTAGTCTTAAGAGAATTTAAACTCAAATGGATCACGATATGTTGTTTGAGTTGTATTTCATAGAACCAAACTGACGATGGGTTAAACTAAAGTATTTTTTAATAAAGGAGCAACAGCTTCCTAACCTTGTTTTTGGTCCATTTTGATGTCCATGTCCAAACCTGTTTTACATCTGACTTCATCTGCTGATGTCCTGTACGATTTACTTTTTGTTGTAGATAAACTACATTTCATCATTTACATGCCGTTTATCTGAGCTGTTGTATCAAACTTATTAACAGCTCAGCAAATAAAGTTTTGATTTTGATTTTTTTGTCTTTCAGGAGCGCCATAATGCTAAAACAGTGGGAGAAATAAAGCAGTTTGTGTCTCAGTTGCCTCACATGCAGGCAGCACGAAGCTCGCTGGCCAACCACACCTCCATAGCAGAGCTGATCAAGGACATCACCAGTGCGTAGATTACACCCCCCACCCCTGAACTGCTTTACATTTAAAGATGCTTTGGTTGTTTGAAATTGCAGTGTAAAAACTACTTTTTAATATGTGTTATTTAGCCTTGTTAAAGTAGAATGTTTCATATTTTTTTTGTTCATACTTCCTAGTTTGTTTAAGGTGTCATCAAGGTTTGTTTTAATGTGATAAAATCTAACTAATGTCTTTTCTTTCAGCATCTGAGGCCTTCTTTGATAATCTAACAGTGGAGCAGGAGTTTATGACTGGAGTTGACACAGACAAGGTATTCCTCATCTGTCTACATATTGTTTTTCCAAAGTGAATCTGTCTTAAAAAATGAAGCTCACATCATACAGAGACGAACTGTGGTTTCTCGAGTTTAACTACAGGTTTCTGAAATACTCAAGATTTAAGGAAATTCCAGATTGTATTTAAGATTTAAGTTTTGTGTCTAACTAATTTGAATGAGAATGTACTATTTTGCTAACGTGATTTATATGCTTTAATTATCGATGCATGGCTATAGTACTGATTAATTTAATTTGTCTATCCAGGTCAACACATATATAGAGGACTGCATTGCCCAAAAAGATCCACTGATCAAGATTCTGCGTCTGGTGTGCATGCAGTCAGTCTGCAACAACGGCCTCAAGCAGAAGGTGTTCGACTACTACAAGAGGGAGATTCTCCAGGTAAAGTCAAGTGGCGGTATCTCCTCTGTGCACATACATTCCTGCAGCATCAACAGAGAAAAATAGTGGTGAAGGAGGCTGTGCCCTGAGCTGTCCTATATGAATAAAGGCAAAAAGTAAAAAAAAAAAATCTAAAAAAAAAAATAAAAAAATTTAGAAACACAACAACAAAAACATGGGACTGATGGTGATCTAGGCATTCTCAAAGAGGCTGTCTTGTGTTCAATTTGACAGCTAAATATCTTGAAAGTAGATAACGTAAGGCAGTCTAGCTAACTTGACAGAAAGGGGGCTGAATGATGCTCCAAACAGGCGTGACACTCATTGCCAACTGCATTTCAAATCTTCATATTCCCAGCTTTCACATGATGTGTGCCAATTCCATGTGGCATATATTTTGACTTGCCATCTCCCCCTAAAGATACCCCCCCCCCCCCTTAAAAAAGCAAATGTGGTGGTGGGTATGGTAGGTTTCTAAGGATTAAATGAACAATTAAAAGTGGCCGCTGATGATGATTTTTTTGTTGTTTTTGTCTTTTCTGAAGACCTATGGTTATGAACACATACTAACACTGAACAACCTAGAGAAGACCGGTCTCTTGAAGCCACAGACAAGCTCAAGGAATAACTACCCCACCATCAGAAAAACCCTCAAACTGTGGATGGAGGACGCCAATGAACAGGTGATTACATTAAGAAAAAGGTTTTTGCACTTTCGAGGATGATTTTGAACCTTCTGACTGTATGTTTCTTTATTCACTCAGAACCCAAACGACATCTCCTATGTGTACAGTGGCTACGCTCCACTAAGCATCCGCCTGACCCAGGTGTTGGCCAGACCCGGGTGGCGTAGCATCGAGGAGGTGCTGAAGATGCTCCCAGGCCCACACTTTGAGGAGAGACAGCAACTGCCTGCCGGGCTTCACAAGAAACGTAAGGACCAAACCAGGTCTACTGTTTGCCCCACTGCTCGCGTAACAGAATAAACGTAAACAAGCGCCTGCCTGCAACGTGTAGATAAGACACAGGCTTTGTTTCTGTTGAATCAAATGCTGAACAGCAGCAGATTGATGGCACAAAGCTGTCAGTACCACAGAGCGGTTGTCAGTGTTTGTGTTCGCTCTGTGTGTTTGTGCTGAAGAGAAGGCTAAACAAAAACATGCTGTGCTTCATTTGTAAGTGACCAACCGGTCAGTTTTCCTCCATCTCTTCATATTGGCAGTAGGAGGTGTTACAGTGATGTGAATAATGAATTTAATTATACACTCAATTTGAAATGTGCTAATTAGAACGGTGAGTTTGGGCATTAGACAGTTGACTTGTTTCTACATGCCTGCCTTACACTGGATTTGAAAAGGTGATAATAGAGGAGTCTAATCTAGGGGGAGGGTGACGGCTAAATTAGTGTTTTCACATTTTAAAATATGGTGCTTTAGCAGAAGGGACTTGGCCCTCTTTTACATTCAGCTGTATTTTGTTGAAGTAAGACATGGCAGAAAATTGATTTAAAGGAATGCATCACCCCCAAAATGATCATTTGCATATCAATCGCTCCCCCTTTGTTGACTTGAATTTGTGAAGAAAAATGTTTTTCTCACAAGCCTCCAGGGTGAACAAAGAATCCAAAAAGGTTTTAGCAAAAATGCATGAGTTTGGGAAGCACTGAGCATACAACTATATACACTGTGTGAGTTGTGTTAAAGTTAAAGTTAAAGTAAACAAAGGTTTTGACATTGTTTTGCTGTTGTTACATGTGGCCCTCATTTACTTCAGTTCATCAAGAACGCGTGTCATGTTGTGGATTCTTAAATCACAGTAAAAGCATGCAAGAAAAACAAAGTTTTGTTTATAAATTCAGCATAACATGGTGAGTAATTGATATACAGATGGGAATTTTGGGGATGAAGTATTCCTTTATTGGTTAATTTAGCTTTTCCGTTTTTGTTTGAGTGACATGCATCTGCTTTTGCTGTTGCACAGGTCAGCAGGGGGAGAACCGGACGACGCTGGTGTTCTTCCTCGGCGGGGTGTCGTATGCAGAAATAGCTGCGCTTCGTTTCCTCTCTCAAATGGAAGACAGCGGGATGGAGTATATTATAGCCACCACAAAACTCATAAACGGTACAACTTGGATCAAATCCCTCATGGACCGGCCTGAATCCCAGACCTCCTGAATCACCTGCACGTCCACCTGACCACATCAAACACCCGCTCCATCAGAAAACCTCAGCTGCTGTTTTTTTCATGTCCATATCAGTGTACTGCAGGTGTTTCATTGATGTCTGTGCAACAACAGGCTCTTTAAAGGTGACCCGTGGGAGTTTCTTCTCTTCATTTGGTGTTGCAGACCAAAATGAGTTGTGTTCTTGAGCCCTGAAACACATGTTAAATGCATCTCCTTCTTCGCAATTGCAAAGCTGTTTTCTGAATATTTTAAATTGTGCATTGTTGTATCAGTGTTTACTTGCTAGTTTTTGCCGGTGCCTTTCTACACTTCTTTGTCCAGCACCACCATCAACTGCAGATCAGTGGAATAGTGTGTACCCAGCAGCAGGATTGCTAGTGCGTCAGGCCTTGAATCTAGTTTTTGTAGTGGCGAAACAGTGGAATTACATCGCTCATGTATGTCCTGTGGCCAAACACAATGTTCCCATAGACTTGCATGACAAAAGACATGTCTGTACATCAGTAGATCTTTTTTTTTTTTTTAGCCACCCAATTTGATCCATTTGGCCCGTTAACATAAATAGCCCACTCAGCTGACAGAAGTCTCTAGTACACCTGCTCCAGGGTTTGTTTGTGGCGGCCAACCACAATGAAGACATCTGCTGCCATGTATTTTTCTTAATATTTTTGGAGCTGGACCTTTCATTAGAAGGGCTATTGGTATTTATATATATACTGTTTGGTTATTCAACTCACTACATTCTCGGAGCACAGAGCGTACTATGGGCACAGATGGAGCAGCAGAACGGCAGGCGTAGTGAAATTAAACTTAACCATTGCGCTAGCTCTAAAAGTTTGCATTCACTCTACTCTGCAGCTCCTCTTATCCATTGATCTGACCTGACCAGCTCTGACCGACTCGACAAATCATTTATTCAACCCACAACAGCACTGCAATCACAGACCTGCAAAAAAATTAGAATTTAGAAAGGGCGTAGAGTATGATACAGAAGGTACACTTTTTTTAGCTTCATGTGCCACTGAGCAACTTTCATGGGAATGAACAGAGCCCCACCTCCAACAGTGTATCCTGTCAGTTTATACGTCCATGCATGATACAAAGAAAATGTTGACCCACTTGTAAAAACATTGCTCCACGGTACTTCTAGTGGACATAAACTCCACAGTGTACCTTTGATTTTTTTCCCCAGTCCTTGATGTGCACCAAGACAATATAATATGAATCTGTTTAAATGCCACTGTTATCGTACATCTCTTTGTCCTCCGGCTACATCACTTGAGGTCATTGCTCTACTGTGGAGCTTCTGTAAATATGTATCTATGATTAAAATCTTCGGGATGTTTGAGATGATGTCACGTGTAAGATGATTAAAGATGCACTTCTTTGATTTTTGAAGGGTTTTTTGTAGGCAGTTTTTTTTGTTGCTTTTGCTGGGATAAAAATGGCAAATAAAGTCTTGACAAATTGAGCTTAGTCTAGAATTTCTTGAAGCCATTTTGCTCATTGTTTACTAGATATTTTTTGGAAAAGGCAGGCTGATTGTGATTAGGGAGAGCAGATGAAAGGCAGAGATAGGAGTGTATCCGTCAGCAGTGGTCCAGCTCTCTGAAGGAGCAATTAGCGCAGTAACAGGCCTCCCGATCAGCCGATAATGGCCCTGTGCTGTCTGGAGAGCTCAGCCCACGGCGGCCCGTGATTTGACAGCGGAGGACACTGATTGAATTAGGAGGCCATTTGCTCCATGTTCCGGTAGAGGGTTACTGTGCTACGGGAGGGTGTTTGATCTCTGTTGCAGTCAATACCTTCTCCGTGCTTTACACTATGAACACAGGCCGAGCTGCTGACAGCACTCAGATATTTTTGGTGAACTGTTCTTGGATAAATCTATGTTAATTTACTCCATGTTGATTGGCTAGCAGACTTGGAAACTACTTTGAGTAAAATATACTTAATTCTTTGAGTTTTGCTTGATGGCCAAAATCTTACAGTACGATTTGTTGTTGTTTGAGGAGCAGGTGCACTGAAGACTTAAACTCCCATTAGATCAATCCCAGGGGATTCAGATCCGTGATCAGTTATTGCTTTTGGCTCCTCCTCTGCCACAAGGGCTTGAGACGCTCAAGGCTGAACACACCAACTTGGACTTCAGGGCTGGAAGCACAGGAGCCCACATTGTGATCAGCTCCTGCCCTGCTCCAACAACATCAAGGTATGAAGGTATTATTTTATTACATTAATTGTTTGGGTTTTTTTACATAGAATTTGTATTGAGATCTTCTGTGTGATTAATTCATTCTTTTATTTATGTTTTAGCTGAAATCTGTTCAATTTTGAGCAGGACAAGATAGTAACAATTCATAATAACACTGACTTAATTGCATTACAAACTTGTTCTGTAAGACATAACAAAACTGTATATCTATATCTGCACGATTTTATTAGATATTAGGATATTTATACTCACTCCTCCAATATTGTATACATATGAGCTTGGCTGTTACTTCTGTTGCCCATAGGGAAAAACATACATTAATACAGAGGTTCTCAATTGTTTAAGGACACTTTTAAAAATATACAGGGGACGCCCTCCAGTATGTCCCTTGGAATAGTGTGACATTGCCTTTTTTCTATAGACCTAAAGAACACAAGAAATGTATTAATTCAATTGAATTCCAAACACTGCACAGTAATACAACAAGGGGGGAAAATGTGCAAAAGTGCAACGAAGTCTGTAGACATTAAGAAGATATAGGACATGTATTAATGTATTTGCACCATGTCTACAAGGAATAACCATGAAATGATGCAAATTACATCAGTTAAACTAGCTGCAAGTAAACACATGCACATATCGAGAAGTGTGAAGTGTTACATTCATAATACAAAACTTGGCTACATAAAACACAGATTCTGATTATTCTGAATAATATACTGTGTGTTAAATTAGAATGTAAATTGTGAACTTTTATATTAAAAATGTAAAAAATATTGTTAATTAAACTACGAGGCCTTTAAAAATATTTCATATCACAACAGTTTAAAACAATAAATCTGAAATTGCACCCCGCTTAAAGAAAC
Source organism: Plectropomus leopardus (assembly GCF_026936395.1). Taxonomy (NCBI): domain Eukaryota; kingdom Metazoa; phylum Chordata; class Actinopteri; order Perciformes; family Serranidae; genus Plectropomus; species Plectropomus leopardus. The sequence continues at coordinate 26,923,135 of NC_142179.1, forward strand.
AGTTCATTACTCAACAAACTGCATATCCTACAGCTTCAGCAAATATTCCTAAAAATGTCAGGTGGCAGTTTAAGACATGAAAGATGAATGCTAAAGATGTTCAGCAGTCTGTATTGTTTGTGGCTACACTATGCACAAACACAACAGATCAATACTGAACCCACTTAGTGCAATTTATAAATAAATTATTAATACTGCTCTTGTGACAATGCAGCCTCCTCAGCTTCTACAGGACTGGGGACAAATCAACTGCTCCTCTGATACAAAGGAACTTGAGCACATTTACATAAACCTCTAAAATGAAGTATTTGCCATTTAAATATGCATGGGGATGAAGTACATGTATGTCTTTTTTTTAAATGTTTTTTTTGTCCTGCTCCATTTCCTTAGAGTATCTTAGAAGCCATTATAATATTGTCAGTGCTGTTGTGTGAAGTGTGTGTTTTAATGAACTTCCAGATGGGAACCTTACAGTGTTTTTTTTTTTTTTAAATCATTATCTTGTATTCTACTCTGAAATGTGAAAGATGTGTGTGTGTGTGCAGAATGGGTCGAGGCGAGAACATGGGACACCTGACTGAACCTGGGCGCAGGCAGAAGACACAGCAGGAGCCCTTGGATGTGGACCCATTGTTTATCCGCTTCCTCCGGACATTCAGGGAAATCCTCAAATTTGTTCTCTTCAGCTACACGGTGCTGTTTGGTGCTTTGCTCCTGGCCAGATGGACCACTTATTTTATGGTGGGAAAGTAAAAAGAAACTGACTGCCACAGAATGAGCCTGTTCTCAGACTTAGAGCTCATTAATGAAGTTGATCAGGCAGACCTTCCTGGGATTTGTGGTCTATGCAGTTCCTGTAAATTATTAATGTCTCACAAAAACACAACAATAACAGCTGGAGTGATCACGCTTCCTTATTCGACTCACGCTGCAGTAGCGCTCACAGCTTTTGTGCAGTCTTTTGTTTTGTCTTTTTAAAATATTCCAAAAAGGGTTTTGCAAGCAGAAAGAGCAACTCTGCAGTGAAACTCAAGTCAGTTTGCATCAGATGTGTTTGTTTACACTGCTTAAATGTGCAATCTGTGATGTCTGCTGACTTACAACATGATTACAGCGTGGCTTTATAAAACATGTTTGAATGGCTGTGCAGCAAACAGAAACAGCATCATGTCTGTACTCTGGATTTGGTGAGAGCTTGAAAACTGTTTTTTGTTTCCTCAGGGACATCTCAAATTTGACAAAAATGTTCATGTAGCCTAAATAAGGTATACAAGCCGTGGCAACGTCAGCTGTGAATAATTGGCAAAACAAAGATATCTCCTCTGATGAGATCTTTGTAAACTAAATCATCAGATGGGGATAGTGGACATCGGCTACCAGGGGCCCCAGGACCCCAGAGAGTCTGAAGGTTTAGTGTATAGGAATTCATTTATGGTCATTTAATAAATCCCATTTTTGGCAGTATTGTGTGCACCATCAAAGCACAATATAAACACAAACAATTTACGCCTTAAGGAAACACCAGTATTATTTCCTAATCTTGATGCTCTGCCTAGCAGAATTAAAATCTACATTTAAGGCCTTTATTATATTAGTTTATATAGCAGTTTTAGTTTTAGTTTATATTCCTAAATACGTTTGTGATTAAATTACCAAAAACTGGGTTGGCTTAGGGGTTAAGATGCCGACCATTTATGTCCCATAAATTATGTGTTGCATCTAATTAACTCACTTGTTTCCTGTTCTCTCTCCGCTAGTACAATTTTAACAGGCATGAAATGCCCAAAATAATTATTAAACAATCTTAACCAAAAATGTAATGATACACATATAATGGGAAAAGAGTGGCTTGGGAGAGGAAGGTGTCAGTAGGCTATTCTTTTTTTTTCATGGACACAAAAACATTTTGACATGTCACAGTGGGGAAAATAGGTATTAACATTAAAATAAATAAGAGCTGAATTTTATTTAACAGCTATAGTTTCGGGGTCCTGGTATTGCGCATGCTGCCTCGCTGGGACATTTAAATAGAGTTGATATTAATAGCCTATTATTATTGACGCCTCAGCTTTTCCTACTATGACAACTCAAAATTTCTGTTGTTTCAAAAGCCTTGTGGGATCCACTGCAAATTTTGGCACTGGGGCCCATATAGCACAGCTGTATGTGCCTTAAAGGTCCAGTGTGTAGGATGCAGGGGCCTCTATTGGCAGAGATAGTAAATAATATTCACACTTATGTTTTCATGCATTTATTATCACCTGAAAATCAGGATCAGGATGTTTCGTCACCTTAGAATGAACTGTTTATATCGGCATACCATGGATGTGTTAAAGAAAGTCTGGATACAGCCATGGAGGTGGGGCCCCATTAATTTCAAAGAAAGCTGGGGAAAAGTGTTTCTGGGCCCATCACGTGATGTACCCGGATGGTGTAATTCCAATTTTGGCCACTATGAAAAATTTGCATCAGAGTCTCGTGCACATTGTTGACAGATGTATGATAATAATTGTATTTGTATGATAATTTTGCCCTCTGTACGATGTACGGTCAATAATTTCAAAATTGCCATAATGTACAATAATTTGACCATAGTGACACTTACAATAAGCACGTAGTTTAGTTTACACGTCTCATTTTAACTCATTTCCCGGCTTCTACATCTGTGTTTATGCATCACTTCTCAAATGATTTCCTTACAGCCAGTCATGTTTGCTGTAGGCCACATTCAGGTCTTGTTTGTCGAGCACGCGCCACTGTCGTTTGTTTTCATAAACACTCGCCCGCCAGCGCCTGACTGAGAAGACAGAGAAATGTAGACTAATAAACAGCTTCTCGCTAAGGCAGTGGGTATAAGTAGATTTTTAGATGTGTCAAAAAGTTGTTTAAATACTTGTTAACTAAAGTTATAAATTTAACCTTTTCGTTCTCATGATTGTGACTGGCGTACATTTACTTTTCTCAAATACAAGAATTTTGAGCCTCTGGTACGATAATTGAACATTATCAATCTGGCAACACTGCTGGCGCACTTCCTGGGGGCTTGGGCCGTTCCCTTTTGTGTTTGGCCACTGTAGTTCTCCTACACACCTTTTTTCAGTCCTGCAAACTCACCACAAGATGCCACTAAATCCTACACACTGGACCTTTAACTTCACCTTGTATGAGGTCGATTAGTTTGTCATTCACTTTTACATCTAAGCACAGAGGCAGCCTTTTTTGAAGTGGCATCCTCCAAATTGATGTCCAGCAGGTGCAACAAACTGCAGCAGATCTTGTGGAAGCTCGGTGGCAGTTAAGGACAGCAACTGCAGGAAGTCCTCATGATTTGGGGGTTGATGCATGTGTGCAAACCATAAACTGTATGTAGGTGCAAACACTAAATTTGACGTTTTCACGTGTCAGTAGCAGCGTCTTAAATGTATTCAGTAATTATTACAAATGTTAAGTATCATATTAAAACCGTCTTTGGTTGCCATTTGCATTAGGTGTTTTTGAATCATTTTCTAAATTTAACTTTATATAAACTCTGGTTCAGTTTTTAGCTTTGCTGTTCCTGTGAATATAATAACTACCCCTGCGTGCGCGGGTTTGTTCGATTTTAATCACTGAAACAATCCACGTGGGCGGGGTTTAAGGATTACAGTGATTTCTAAAGAAGTCCATAGAACTTTTAATTGAAAATTAGACACGTTATAAATCAATTGACCATGTTGTCTCCAGGGAAAGGAAAAAGACCCAAGTGGCTGAGGGCTCAGCAGTCAACCAGATTAAAATTTCATGGTGCACCCTCACCGCGGTGTGTTTGATGCCTGCTGGCTGAACGCCGCCCGCGTTGCGCCATTTTGAAATGCTGGGAGAGGCAGAGGCGAGGGAAATCTCAAAGTAGAGTGCAAAGTCTGAAATTCACTCCTGAGGATTGTAGTTGACTTTCTTTGGCTGAAAACTGCTTCGCGCTGTCTGTATCAACTGGACCGACGACTTGCGAGGTCTTCGGAGTTTCCAGCAGCACTCCCCGGTGTATTCCTCCACTGCTCCGCGGTCAGAACCACCCAGCCGACCCGGGTCAGCACTGCTCCACTCCAGGGCCCGAGCCCGCTACAGAGACACCCTCTGTCCGAGCCGCTCACCATGGCAGGTAAAACTACACCGCAAACACCGTCAGAGTGTGCGAGGTTTAATTATTATTCGTCTGTTAATGTCCTGCTCAGCACAGATGATGAGTTTGTCTCTGTTATGGTTCACCAGCGCAGGCTAGCTAGCTAGCTAGGATACTTCCAGGATGCTAGTGCATGTCATTGACAGCGTGAAAGTGAGAGTTTTCACAGCAAACACGCTCAAACTATCTCCTGTGCCCAGGAATACCACACGCCACTTAAAATGTTCAACATGTATGAAAAACCGTGCGATCTTGTTCTCATATTACAGATTTCAGCTAAGTTAGCACCAGGCTAACGCGTGTAAAGTTGTGTCGGATGGTGGGTAAAACTTGGGCTTGTGTTTCGTGCAGGGGCCGGTGGTGGGAACAGTGATGTGCAGTGGTGCTTTTCCCAAGTCAAAGGAGCGATAGATGATGATGTCGCTGAAGGTAAGTCCATGTGGTGGTCACTAATAGTGGCTAAAATGCACTGTCTGACCTACATCCTGTGCATGCTTGTTTTGGAGTTAGCTTTAATGCTACTTGTTTCATGCAAGGTGTTATGAGTGAGTGCTATTTAAAAGCAGTATCCTGTTTGCAATGAAGCAAAGCGGTCATCGGTGTGGCACATACTTCCTTATAATCTAATAGGCTCTTTAAAAACTATCAGCATTCATCTATGTTTTGCATAATATTTGCAAAATGTGATTGATCACTACTTTTACAACTCCTGGTAAAGTATTTGCCAGTGTGTGTAATGTCATGTTTGCATACTTTTGAGTGAAATGCATACCATTGAATGAATAGTGGAAAGTTTTGCCCTCTGCAGGATATGGGTATTTTGTAAACATGAAGGAAGTTACTGATGCAGTGCGTTTATTTGGTTGAGCAACCAGTTTGCTTTACTTCAAATGAGTTTCACAGAGTGCACATTCCTGCTTTGCTCTTTTGGTATCCAGCCATGCAATAACTCCTTTGACAGTAAAGTGGCTTTCTAGAAACACTGTCTTTATAATTTAGGATAATCCATGTACAGGTTGGATTTCATCTATTTTCTAGAAAATAGTAGTTCACACTAACAAAGGATGACAAAATGTCTGTGATCATGCTGACTTGCTGGAAGATTGTTTCTGCAAAGAGGCTTTGCTGTTGCAGTTCTCAACTGCCTGCATGGCTTGGCTGGATACCCTTTAGTGGTATTTGAGGAAATATTTGTGATTAAGGCAAATTGAGCATTGCAATGCCATAGACAATGTTAATGCAGATATAGTACAAAAATAGCACCCATGGGGTAGGTCATTTCATGTACATATACTTTCCGTTTGACCTTCTGCATAAACAGAGAAAACCAGAGGTGGATTTTTCATTGTCAAACGAGGCAGTTCACAAACACTCTGAACACCTATGTTTACAGTACATGATGGATTTATTTGTGTGTAAAAGACGACACAGTTGTTTACTGTAAGCTTTGCCTGAGAGTAAGTATTAATGTGAGCCTCTCCCTGTGTCAATACATAGCAGTACACTGGCTGACAACTCAACAGTGCAGTCGTGTTGCAGAAATGCTCTCCTTCACTCTGCCCTCCTCTGCTTTATGTGAGAGTTTGTATGGAGTCAGATGGTATCAGGCACTTTGTGTGCTGTGGTGAGAGAGGAACAACACCATAGTCTATATTAAGGCCTGCACTCCCTCAGAATAGTGCCAGCCTGTAAACAGGGATTGATTGTTGTACTGTAGGATTTGATGAGAATGCTTGTCTTTGAAAAGTGCTGAATAGCAAAATGGCACTTTTTTTTTCACCCTCCAAGGATGTTCAGCACACTTTGAGTTCCATTGCACTTTGTGATGTGTACATATATATATATATATATATATATATATATATATATATATATATATATATATATATATATATATATATATATTCGTCATTGCTCTGTTGTGTTTTCACCATGGCTGACATGGTCTTCTACCCTCACAGGTGGACAGAACAGGAGGAAACACACAACATCTTTATTGGTCTTTAAGGATAGGATTTTATGCGCCGTTAGGAGGAAATGAATCATTGAACCAGAAAAGCCTCGCATGCCAGTTCAAAAATGTTTCTACATTGAACACACTTCAAATGTACACAACAGGTTCCCTATTACAGTAGCAAATAAGAGTCTGAAAAGTGATGATTTGCTAATTATGCTGCTTTATTGACAGCTGACATCATATCCACTGTTGAATTCAACCACTCTGGGGAGCTACTGGCCACTGGGGACAAAGGAGGTCGTGTTGTCATCTTTCAGCAGGAGCCAGAGGTACGTTTTGGGGACTCGTAGGATTTAATTAAATGTTTACAAATCATGCAACCTTTTTTTTTCTTATTTAATACATTTATGATTACTTAAACGGGTTATTTTACTGGATTCAGACTTTAAGCCAAAAATACTGTTTGGAGAAAAAAAAAAAGGGAAATACTGTGGCTTAATCATGCATTAGCTGGAACGCTGACGCTTGCTGTCAGCATAGGTCTATTTCTAGCAAAGTGATACTTGAACTTAACTCTGATCTGTGGTCTCGTTGTTTAGAGTAAGAATCAGCCGCAGTGCAGAGGAGAGTATAATGTTTACAGCACCTTCCAGAGCCACGAGCCTGAGTTTGACTACCTGAAAAGCCTTGAGATCGAGGAGAAGATCAATAAGATTCGATGGTTGCCTCAGAAGAACGCAGCACAGTTCCTTTTGTCTACAAATGGTTTGTAATCCAGCGTAATATTATCACATTCACTCACTGTAGTAGCATGAGTTGGTGATTTTGAGCCGGAAACATTTGTCTGTTCTCTGGAGACAGCAGTTACTTTAGATTTGCACAGTTTTTGTTACTGATGATGAGTTTTCCATCTCCGCTCCGTCTCATTGGCAGACAAAACCATAAAGCTGTGGAAAATTAGTGAGCGCGACAAGAGACCAGAGGGCTACAATTTAAAGGAAGAAGATGGGCGCTACAGAGATTTTAATACTGTCACAACACTACGGGTGCGTACACGTTTCTTCATCACTGTCCCATTAAATTTGAAGATGTGTCTGTAATTTCTAATGTTCTTATTAACCATGTGCTAAAATGCTGCAGTTGACTTTACTCGAGACCTTTACTTGAGACCAATTCTGTTGCGCTAATTGCGTTGCTGGTCATTAAATTTAAATTTAATTAGCTGGGGGTGCCGGTGGCTCAGTTGGTAGAGCCCCATGTACAGGCGCTGTGTCCGATTCGACCCCGCGGCCGCTGCCGGCCCCGGCCCTTTGCTGCATGTCATCCCTTCTCTCTCTCCCCCTTCATGCTGTGTCTGTCCTATCTAATTAAGACAATAAAAGCCTCCAAAATATCTTTAAAAAATGGCATTAGCTGAAACAAAGGTATCATTTCTTTTAACCATTGTCCTTTACTCAGTAAGTCTTTGAGTTGTCAGTTGTTTGGATTCATTGAGACATTTCACAGCAGATTATTGCCATGTCTTACCAGCAAAAGCAGTAACTCAAAGTGCAACTCATAGAAATAACAACCCATTCCTGCAATTCAATGTTATTAATTACACTCGTGTCTTACAAGTCAAACTTTCTGCTCGGAAAAAGTTTTACTCCACGTTTTTACTCTCTGGTTGTGTGCATCCTCCTTTTTGGGACACGCTGATCTATATTTATTGAATTGTTTCCAAATATAGACTCAGTTTAAAAGACCAGCCTGTTACACGCTGTGTTTAACAGATAGTTAACTCTTGCTGTTAGTGTTAGTGTTAGTGTCAGTGAAGCCTTTTTTTTACCCCCCAGATGTCTTGTGAAATCTCAAAAATCGGCCCATTTGGAATATTGTTGTATTTACGCGCCAACCAGTTTGGCACATTTTTTTTTATGCCTGTTGGAAGAAAAAATCCTTCGAATACAATTTCCCCTGAAATGAAAGTGATAATAACCCCTCTCTCATCCCAGGTACCAGTATTCAGGCCCATGGACTTGATGGTGGAAGCCAGCCCTAGACGAGTGTTTGCGAATGCTCACACCTACCATATCAACTCCATTTCAGTCAACAGTGATTGTGAGACGTACCTGTCTGCAGATGACCTGCGTATTAACCTATGGAATCTGGAGATCACGGATCGCAGCTTTAGTATCCTTTTCTTCCTAATTCAATGCAGCCGTCATTTCCTGTAGGTCTTGACAAATTCCTCTTAATTTTCTATTCTGTGGAAGAAAGGCTAGGCGTCATGAAACTACTCTCTTTTCTGGGAAATGCAACATTTTAGGCCAATACAAATATCTTCCATGTGTTCTGAGGAAAAAAAAGGTGTCAAACTTGTGATCCATTTTAAGTGAACATAAGTTTGCAGGAGTTTACTTTTTTTCTGTATATGTGTATATATTTGTATGCGTGTGAAATAACGAATGTGTCCTAGTTAGTTTAGCTCCTTCCTGTGAGGTAGCTCTGACTCACAGTCAGATTATAATCCCCCGCATGCGTCCTGTTCACCTGCCCACCACGCATCAGTCAACTTGGACACAGTCAGACTGTGCATCACTCAGTCCCTGCAACAACACTGAAACCCACTGCATATTTTTCCATTTTAAGCCAGTGATCAGTCCTATTCAGTATGCTGACCGTACGAGCAATGATTGTGTGACTCAGGGCTGGTGTGTTTAAAAAAAAAAAAAAAAGTAGACAGTTTTAATGCAGATCAAACATTGGTTACAGAAAATAATAATTTTGGTGCGCAATGGTGTTTTCCACTGTGTCATGTCTGATTCTACCACCAGATGTCCCCAAAGTAACAACTTTTTAACCTGCACTCAGAGCAACTTAACACAGTCTGAATATTTTCAAGCTAAATTTGTACATTTGATGCCTAAATAATTTTAGTGTGAAGAAGGATTGAACTGAGCCATCCACATGACTGAAGCTCTGCTCAGCTGTATTTATATAGCACTTTTCATACAACATTCAAAATCTTCACAAAGCAAGATTAAAATAGAACAGACAAAAAAAGTAAAAACAAGACAAAACAAACAAAAAAATAACAAACAATAAAAAGTTTTAAAAATTACATCACTAAAGGGATACAAAAGAAATGGTAGAAACACCAAAAATAAGACTTACAAAGCAAGGCAGCAAATGACGGGGCACCTTAAGTAAAAGCCAGGTTAAAGAGATATGACTTAGCATTTTTTTTTAATGAGTCCCTCAGATCCTCAGGCAGACTGTTATGGAGACTAGGCTGATGGTCTAAGAAGAGAGATCAAGGCCAAAAAGTTTGTTAATTTAAAAAAAAATTTAAAGGTTTGAAGTTTTATTAAGTTTTGATCTTGAATCATGAAAAATGTCATGGTTCATTTTTTTTTAAATAAAAATGAGTGTAGGAAAAGGTTAATTTTAAGTTAAATATAATTTTGATTTAATCCTGCTATTCTTTTGAATAAATTATTTTTAATTTTCACTTGTATTATTTCATATTTGAGGTCTTATTTTTTCACTCTAAGTTTCAAATTTTATTTTTTCAATCAATCATTTTTATTTATTTATGTTTTCATTATATTGGCTCCACAGTGGCCAGCCACTAATTGATTTAAAAACTAGAGAGAGAATCTTAAAATCTTCTTGTTTTTTTTTTTGTTTTTTAAATTGATAGGAAACCAATGCATTGACGTAAAAACAGGAGTTATATGCTGTTGAGTGTCTGCCCTCTCTAAAGGGAGCGAGTCTAGCCAAATGCTACTTGCCACTGTAAATGCATTCACCAAATTAAGTAGTGCTAATGGTGATACGCAACAAGTTCAGAGCATCATAGTAGATAACATCGTGAATGCTTGATTACATAGGTAGACATTTTCTTACCAAATAATCATTCAGTTGTACTATTTTTGCATCCTTATCAACCTCTAAAAATCTACATATGCTCTCCCACAGCTGTGCAAAAGCTTTTGGGTTAACCACGGGTTAAATGGCAGTGGCAGATGTCTGTTTAGCTTTGACCTTAACCTCATGTTTTCAGATATTGTTGACATAAAGCCAGCCAATATGGAGGAGCTGACAGAGGTGATCACAGCAGCAGAGTTTCACCCCAACCAATGCAACACTTTTGTCTACAGCAGCAGCAAAGGCACCATCCGCCTGTGTGACATGAGGGCATCGGCACTCTGCGACAAGCACGCCAAACGTGAGTCAGTTTCATATATGCCATGTGCCTGCAGGGGAGCTGTTCGATCCTGAGCTGTGCCTCTGGTATGCCTCGGGAAACAGGATAGACGATGAAACTAAAACAGGTTACATTTTCTGAGGAAAATTGCGTGCTCTCTTCAGTAGGAAGACGGTGCTCTAAAACATACCAAGAAACTGAAAATCCCTGACTGAATTGTCTCAATTGTGAGGCCAGCCTTTCTGTAAAAGGCAGTGGCAATACAATATTTATCAGCCAACACATGTTGAGAAGAAAGCGGTTCTAGTCCTGGGCATTTTGGCTGGAAGGTATCTTTTTTTAACAACTGAGCTACAGGATCTCCCAACAACTCTGCCTTAACCACACTTTAAGTTTCCTGAGGTGAAGTCTTAATTAGTGAAGCAGCATACATGTGTGCGAGCTGGCAAGTTTTGATAAAGGTGAAAACTTGTGTCAAGTATCGACACTAGTTATCTGCACCACTCTTTGGTTAGCACGGAGGAACTCGTAGAGGCAAGAGAAAAGTTAGACGTAATGAGGATCAAATCCGAGACCCTTCCTGAGGAGAAGTCTTAATGAGCTGAACGCCGTACACCTGTGTGAGCTCAACAGCAGAAAGGTGAGGGAGACATTGCTGCAAAAGTAGCTAAATATGATGGCAGGGACCTTAAGTTTAAAAAAGTGAAGAAAGATTCAGGCATCACTGAATGGCATATTGCTGTTCAGAGAAAGAGGTGGATCTCGTCAGGCTCGAGAGGACTTTCAGAAAAATTAATGAGAATAGATGATCATCTTAATGATGACCTGTTTGTTTTTGCTTTCTGATGGAGGTGGCTATAGACCGTTAGCACAGCCAGTCCAGTTAATACAGCAATAGCGTCATTGAATTGAGCCAATCAAATGTTTTTTTTACTGTGTAGACAGTTTGCTTGAGAGAGCGAGAGAGATGTGTGTGAAAGATGACAGCATGAAGCAACTAACCTGCTACAGGCTGTGTCTGATGAGACAGTTTTTCCCAAAGCAGCACTACACAGCTTGATCGACTTACCTAAATCAGCTTTCTCCACTATAAACATTAAAACCAGCGAGCTCCTACATGTGTTCATGAGAATGGCACCAACTCCATTCAAGCCAACACTGAAACTGCTGGCAGGGCACAGGCACATTTCTCTCACGTGGAGCGTAAGTACAGAAAAGGTCAACAATGGGCTAATCATGACAATAATAATATAATAATATAGATAAATGTGGCTTTTCAAGACTATTGTTTGCTGTTTTTGTAAAAAAAAAAAAAAAATGTAGCTAGGATTAATTTTATTCACATTAAAGATAGCTGTTTTTTTCATAAAGAGCCAAACAAGTTCAGTGTGTGTGTATGTTAAAAGTGTCCTCCTTTTGAAAGTTTAAAATAATATTGCACAAATAATATGAAAATGTACATTGTTGATTTGTATTTAATCGATGTAGGAGTAGGCTATGGGACGCAATTCAGACCTTTTGAGGTTTGGACCTTTGCTAAGAGGACATTTAGGAACTGGAGCTGTTTAACTCTTTAATAATGGGGAGGGCACTGGCAAATTAGCATGCACTTCCATAGAAACTGAAGGTTCATTTAATGGCAGTCAGCTTATACTAATGTCATTTATCCTTTTCGTTTTTAAGAGTTTGAAGAGCCAGAGGATCCGAACAATCGTTCGTTCTTTTCTGAAATCATCTCATCCATCTCTGACGTAAAGTTCAGCCACAGTGGACGCTACATGATGACCCGCGACTATCTGTCCGTCAAAATCTGGGATCTCAACATGGAGTCCCGGCCAGTAGAGACATATCAGGTCTGTTGTCATGCTAAGACAGAAGTCATCATGTAAATATCCAGGTCTCAGGACAGCTGATTGTAACTACAACACCTCTTCATCACTTTCTTTGAACAGGTGCACGAATATCTCAGAAGTAAATTGTGTTCACTCTATGAGAATGACTGCATCTTCGACAAGTTTGAGTGCTGTTGGAATGGGAACGACAGGTGAGTAACTTGTCTACTATAAACACATTAATTCAGGGTTCCCGCCGTCATGAATTTTCTGGAAAAGTTGTGAAATTAGAAAAACTGTTTTCCAGGCATGGAAATGCGTAGTGTTGAATATGAACTGTTTTGGCTACGGTTTAAAATATGTTCATAAAAATCCCGAAACATGTCTAAGGTTGTGTGAAATACGTTCCTTGTGTGAGTAATTTAAAAACTAACGCTGCACTGCCTGACTGCCGAAACATTCAGGTTCAAGCAAGGTGACAAAACAATTATTAAACACGTCCATAATGCAAACGTCTGAAAGAAATAGATACCATCTTTCAAAAATATAGTACAAACTCTCATTAAAATTACATCATCTATGTGACTTTTGGCTTTCTATCCCCACAAAAAGGGCTGTAACCTTGATTTTTTTCCAAAGTGCCAGTATGTGCTGTGCTTTATTTGTGGTGGGCAAATGCAGCTAAGTGATGAGAAGTCTAACAAGTGAGCCCACAAAGCCTGGAAACTTGTGTTATAATGTATGTCTGCATCGCTATATGGACCTACTCATTCTAAAAAATTAAGTCACAAAAAGGAGGTAAAATATTACGGGGAAATTTGTAGGAACCCTTTTTACAAGGTAAAAAGAAGCATGTTGGAGAACTTTGTGCTCTGGTAGATATTACCGTAGCAAAAGCCAGATTTGCATTTGAGAAATAAACGTTTGTATTTCCTTACACTTTCAGTAGGCATGCAAATGTTTTGGTCTGACCCTTATTTATCACAACACAGGTGGCTTATCAGTAACTGCGGTTATCTGCTCAGTGCAGACCATATGGCTGCTCATGATTTGGTTTGGGTGGCAGAGGGGTGTTCTGCAGTTGCTTTCATTATTATAATGTATCCCATCACTCACTCGTACCTCGTCTCTCTGCAGCGTTGTGATGACCGGTTCATACAACAACTTCTTCAGGATGTTCGATCGAGGCTATCGGCAGGACGTAACCCTAGAGGCGTCGCGGGAGAACAGCAAACCACGATCGATACTGAAACCTCGCAAAGTAAGCACAGGGGGGAAGCGCAAAAAGGATGAGATCAGTGTAGACAGTCTGGACTTTAACAAGAAGATCCTCCACACTGCGTGGCATCCTCTGGACAACATCATCGCTGTGGCCACCACTAACAATCTGTACATATTCCAAGAAAAACTAAACTAGCATTTGTTGAACCGCTCAGATCCCAGTTTCCGCTCACGCCCCACTGCTCTTATATACTCATACAAACGATATCTGTCTGCTTTTGGCTAAATCCCCGAGTCTTGATATGATCTGCCCTCACTGACGTTAGTATTTAATGTGACAAGACAACAAACAGTGGCATTAACAGAGTACATCCCAGGACGCTGTCAGAAGCACATTTTTCTTGTGTATGACAAATATAAACATGCAGGCTTTGTAGATCTGAGTTGAGAATTTGGGATTTAGCATCTAATGGTTTTCGCCATTAGGAGCACTCTACTCACCAAGCTAAAGTTTGCTACTCCACTACATCCCAGACCAAAGGGAAAATGTGTTTAACACACATATTTGGCTAGTTTGTTTCAATATTCTTTTGTGCCATCATGATTCATTTCTATGTCATAGCTACCAACTGTTAGGTTTTTGAGGCTACCATGTTTTACTAGTTTGAATAGGAAATGATTTCTTCCATTCATGTCTTTCTGTCACCAAGTCCCTTCTCGTGCTGCTCTGAAACACAGTGCTAATACACGCTGTCTACACTCCATAGTTGCCCCTAGTATTTGTCAAGTTGCCAAGTTCACTCATCATTTCTTTCCTTATGTACAGTATGGTTATGGCTGTTAAAGGACTATTCTCGTATTTATCATGTTCTAGCTCAATCTCTACAAATAGTGTATAATTACATTACTGCTAACCCTTGTCCGCAGCATACCAGTGTTTATTAGATGGTTCTTATTCATTTCTCTACAGTAAGAAAGTCAGCAAACTGACTTGACTTGTATTTTATCACAGTGAACTTTTTGTTATCTTTGATCAAGTCAGAGTAAAGCCATGTTTCCACCAAATATTTGCGGTATAATACCCTAAGAACCAGCGCGTAATCTGTAACCTGTAACTGCATTTGTGCTAAGCGTTTCCACTGCAGACAGTCCTCGTAAATCTAGGTGGTGTTTTACAGGATAACAATAGCTTCATCACTGTTCCGTCCAGCTCTCGCTATATTTCCTCTTCACAGACGATGCAGAGGAACGTCCGTGGAACAGAGTTGTGCACTGGCATTTTCAGAACAAAAAAGAGCAGGCTGGAGTGTTGACAGTCTCTGTCGTAAACGATGGGATATTTGAAAATAGCAGTTTTGTGCAGTGAGTTCTTGTAAAGCGAGAGCCTTCGTTGTCTCGTGACCAATCAGTGGAATGCAGTGTTTCTGGCTCCACCGGTTAGGATTGGATCAGTGTGCTACATACCTCAGCAGAAGGGCGATGAAAAACATGATGGAGGGAAACGGTTCTATCGGTACCATCCACAACTTTTGACAATGGAAACACAAAAATAACCGTCCAATGTGTAACAAACTTAACTGAACAGGACTTCTTGGTGGAAACTAGGCCTAATTGTTCCGTGATGTAACAGCTGTAAGCAGAAGAGCTCGGTTCAAGCATCCTGCAACATCTGACATAAAAGTTAAGTTACTTAAAATCAACCTTTCAAATGCAGAAAACAGTAAAATCAACCTTTCCCCTATTAATACATCCACGTTTCTTAATTTTGTCTTCTCGAGGCTCTGATACAGTAGCTTGTAAATACACTGGCTTTTGATGAGCTGATGCTCAAAACTGGAACGCTGGATTGTCGTCAGCATATTATCATCAGGATTTCAAACCAATACCTGGTCTCCGCTACGTTACCAGAGTCTGACTAAATGTTCACTGACACGGATCTTTTATCTGTGTTTCAAGCCTTAATGGTGATTTTCTTTATGCACTTAAAGGTGTACGTTTAGGAAAATGGTCAGCAGTAATGTATATATAATGTGTAGATAATGGCAAAAAAACATGAAAAGAAACACCAACATAGTCCTTTGACATGGTCACAAGAATGCTGTGCGCACACATTTGTGAGGTATTGTGGTTTTTTGGAGTTGGAAGAAGGCTAATCATGCCAAAGTAACCAGTCCTACACATCCTTAGGTTATGCTCATTTAGAGCTGTCTTGCAGACCAGGTGCCCCTGCTCATGTGTGGACCCCGTTATGAAGCTCAGGACAAACGCTTATATAAGTGTAAGGGCATGATGGCATGATGTAGCCTAATTCTCTCGTGGTCGGTGGCACTAAAAGTTGAGTGCCCATGCCAGCTTCCCCACACAGCCTGCTGTATTGTTGCAAATTGATTGATCGCTTTAATCTCTGGATCTAGTTTCTGTTTGTAGAGTTTTTTTTAATGATGTTTTGTACTGTACCTGATGATAAAAGAAGAAAAATCACTATAGCTGATTTATTTTTGTATAAATTAAGGCAATAGGATTACAGTCTGATCACTGTAGTTTCTTTAGCTGTTTATCTCGGACTGATTGTCGATGGAAATGTCGCCTGATCCGGTGACCTTTTTGTCACGACTCTGGGACATTTTGTTCATTCTGGCAGGAATTTTAAAAGCTAGACTTTTCGTGACATCGAGAGAGAGTGTGATGTTTCTCACGTGGGATGTCCAAAGAAAAGTATTTTCAGGTGTCAGTACCTCTTTAGTCATAAGCACTATAACAGTTTATTTTTTTAATTTGGCTGACTGTAACTGATGTTTGTGTAGATCTTATTTGAATGCTTCAGAGCTAATTTGGATATTCTGTTTTTGTGCCATGGTTTTTGTTTCCTGATGATTTTCTCGCTGTGAAAGAACAGGCCCCCCCGTGGGTCTAAATGGGAAAGACATATTTAATCAACATTTAATGTTAAAACTGTTAACGCTCTCTAAAGCTAGTCATGTCAGTTGACTACACAGAGTTACTTATTTTCAATGATATTATGAAATGTCTTCTCTCTCCTGGAGAATACAGAGTTGTTTATTTAAAAAAGGAGAATTTGTAAGGCACTTGCAGGTGACTGTTGAATAGAAGTGTTCATAAATGACTGCTTTGAACATGTAAAAATACTTTATAAATTTAAGTCTGCTGTTTCTCTGCTACAATATGCTTCAGTCAAACCAATTCTCTTCTGGAGCAAACAGGTCGATTACAGTACAGTTTTACTCTTCGTTAAATGTACACTTTAGGACAGATTAAGCCATTGAATCAGAACATGAAGTTTATTGATCCACAGGATCATATTTTTGTTAGTCAATGTGTCAATTTCACCTTTTAAGAGAACTGATTTCTAATCACCAAGATACCACCGAAATAACCACCCATCTTCACTGATGGTGTGAAGCTACTGCTGAGTGTCGCTCTCTCAGGGCTTGTGGGTAATGTCCTCTACAAATAAGACACTTTGCTAATCTCTCTTTTTTAATTTTTGAAAAACAACTTTTCTTTATTGTCTGATGCAAGGTTGCGCGAGGTTCATTTGAATTATTTGCATTACGCCACACACGTGTAAACCTGTATTATGTGGCACCTTTGTCCCATTCCATGATCAAGGATGATCCAATCAATTAGCCAACAATCAACAAGGAGAGTTTTTTATTCAAAATAAGAGATCAATGATCAGCTTTTTCTCGACATTCGTCCAAAGGAAGCATTTACTCAATTATTTTTCAATAGCTATTGCTTTAGCAACCTGTTAGAAGATGTGAGAAATGCTTGAAAATTTAAAAAAAATCTGTTTTTTTAAAATGCTATTGGAGCAAAATTGACAAGATTTCTCAAAAAAAAAAAAAAAAAAAAAAAAATCAGGTAACATTGGCTTTTCAAAAATCCCGTCTTTGCAGATGCAGCAGAGGCGGTCATCACAGACTGTATGAGTGTTGGAGCATTATTTAAAAAACAGTTACTGGCATTCATAAAAGATGAACAATTAACCGATATACGTCACTTTCCCCTCATTGTCTTCATAGCTGTTGTTCAAGGCTACAGTGTAAACCACAAAGAACCCTAATGCCTTCTCTTATAGCGTTAAAAAAAAAAAGATAATCAAGTATGTTTCTTGGACTCTGGCATGCCAGACAGGCGACTGCTCAGGGGAATTTACCGCTGCTCTGTGATCAAAACCTTTACTTTTGGAGAAAAAAACAGCTTTTCAGGACTTTTAAAAACTGCCTTATTCACAGGTAGACCATACACTTTTTGAAATTCAAGTTGCTATAATGTTTTTTGAACCTTGGGTCTTGATATCTCAAGGAAACGGTCTAAATTGGAGTTGTGAGGTTTTTCCACTTGAAGCAGCATTATATACATGTCTAATGTATCACAGGTGTTAAAAGAAAATGCACTTTTTATTTTTGTGAATTTCATTAATTTGTATGTTTTCGTTAATTTCTTTCAAGGGGCTCTTGAATAAAGATTGTAGGAGAGTTTTGGTGATCTGTGTGGGAGGGGAGGGGGCTACAAATGGTTCATTGTACAGCGATGTTTTTGTCTTTGTCAAATGGAATAAAGTACAATTTAGATGAAAAGTAATAAAGAATTTCAAACCTGAATTCTGAATAAAAATGACCAAACTGCTTTATATTTTGTGTATAGAGGATAATGTGCTGAAAAATGTGAAATGATCACATCAATAGAGCCTTTATTAAGATATTATTTGTTACCGTGGAGCTTTGAGTGCTAAAACTAAGCCCTAAGTACTGTTATTAAATCGAAAAGCATTTCAAAACATGTCCAGGCTGATTTAAGGCCCATTTCATCACCAAATCAGAGTTCCTGTGGTGCTTTCAAAAGGATAAAATATTTTCAAATACCTGCAGCGGTGCTAGACAGTGATGTGCTCTTACCAAAATGGTAGTCTTAAAAAATGTACTTACCAGTCTATGATGGCATCCATCCAGTTCATAAAAGACTGCACAGACCCTTTTATGAATCTTGAGGAGAGATGCAAACAATTGGCCAAAAGTGTGGACTCGAGTCACATGATTTGGACTTAAGTCAGATGACTTTAGACTCAACTTGACAAAAGCAAAAAAGAAAAAACTGCAACTTTAAACACAAATGACTTGTGTTTTCACTTGGACTTAAAAATACTTGATACCTTTCACTAAGATTAAAATACACAATTTAAAAAGTGTGCCAAAAAGTGTACTTAATTTTCCTGAATCACCTACTGTGAACGCTCTTCACTTTGATCCACTTCGATCCACTTTGTTTGAATCAATCCAACTACAAGTTTAGGAAGAGAACTATGAGTAATGTGACGTTACTGAGCGCCTGTTAGAAAAAATATATAATAAAGATTATTGAGTTCACATGCAAAAACTATGCAGTGGTCTTCAAAAACAAATTATTATAGTATGCAAATTGGTTGGGTCTAAAATTACAAATGATGACACAACAACTACACATTTTAAAAAGCCTTTATGATTTTGTAAATTTAACTTATTTCTCAGTTGTTAAAATGGCATTCAATTTGCTGAAGAGCACATTATGACCTGTTCAGGACTTCCAACTTTAAGTGTTAGACTTGGGACTTGCCTGCCTTGATTTAGGACCTGACTTGGAGCTTGCAAAATAATGACTTGGTCTCATCTCTGCAATAAACCGATCCTCTACAAATGTACAGAAAACACTACTTATGGCAATGCCTGCCTCCCCACATAAATAGTTAAGTCTTACCAATGCAGTGCTAATTTTAGGAGCATGCTGCTACTATCATCAGTCCACAAACCTGCACAGTCTCGGACAGAAAGAGAGAATCCACCCAGCAGGTCCTGCACTCTCATCAGCTAGAGATGATAGTGAACGTGTACTTTTTTGGTTCAAAAATTCAATCAAACTTTGGCACTTTTTTTTTATAATTGCATGCATGACACAACAGTAACTCTCTCTCTCTCTCTCTCTCTCTCTCTCTCTATAGATATATATATATATATATATATATATATATATATATATATATATATGTATATGTATATGTATATATGTATAGGTATCTTACTACTTACTGTGCAATAATATTTTATAGCCTATATTTCTATATTTCTACAGTAGACTTAGACTTAGACTTAGACACGTTTATTTATCCCACTTGTGGGAAATTAACTTGTCACAGCAGCCGTGTGTACAGAAAAAATATATAAGAATATCAATATATACAATATATATATATATTAAAAATAGGCATGTATCAAAGAAGAAGAAAAAATGTACAGGTTTTAAATACAAAAATCAAAGATATACCAGAAAAAAAATCAAAGATATACAGATTAAACAAGATGCAGGTAAGAATGTGGGAGAATGAGGGAGCACTGTTGTTGTATTGTAATAAATAGTAATAAGGATAATTAAGCAGGGGCAAATTTTAAAATACAACTGAAAGAGAAAAAAATAAAAATACCACCAGTAAATATAATACTACCAGTATAATACTACCAGTAAATATACCACACACCACACAGTATCTGTATAGGTAAAAAGTGTATATGATTTTATATTACTTTATTTGATCTTATTTGTATTTTGTAATATTTGATCCTTTTTTGCACTCAAATCTCTTTTTTGCATTTTTCTGTTTCTGACTCTTGAGCTGCTGTAAATGGGTGAATTTCCCTGCTGTGGGATTAATACAATTATTTTGAAGATTGTTGTTCCCCAGCACAACAGTAATGTCCTTTTCTGACACGTATTTTGAAATGAAAACAAAAATTGCCCATCACTGACTTGCCTGGGGCCTCCCTGTAGTCTCTTATCTGCTGCTGGACCTGGACTCTGGACAGATTTGGCGCATGCGCACATGGCAGTTGGTCTGCGTGTCATGTTGATGAATGCTAAAACTGGGTAGTCAACATGTCCACCGCTGCTGCTCAACAAAACAATAACGAGGAGCCCGGGCTTCACGGTACGTACCGCCGCCAGTCCCTCTGTGCCCCGCGTTACAGAGGCTGCTTTTCATGTTTTCAACTCGTGTTTTTATTTTGCAGCACCTTCGTATAATTAAGATTTTATTATAAAAGTTACATCGGCTACGGTATTTCCTCTTCTTCTGGGAGGGGTGGAGGCTGATGTGGACTGACGTCACCGCAAGGTAGCCAATTGCGTTTTGATAAATGTGTGATTGATGGGAAATCAGCCAACCACGTACGCAAGTCGGCGCTGGGCGGGCCCTGAGCCAAAATGAAAACAAGTTTGGGACAAAAGACTAAATAAATGCTGCTTTCATTTGACACTATTTTAAAAAATGTAACAATGGATCACGTCACTGTCACGCCTCGCGCAGTGGACTCGCCATTATATTCAAAAGTAAACGGTCTTTTAACTAAACATATATTCTGAAGGAAGACAATGGTGGGATGTTAGCTCAAGTGCCTGCAGACGATCAGCTCCGAAAACACATTTAAAACACCAAATTAGCCGAGGAGGTGTTCAGACCTAATCGATAAACAATTTATGTGAACAATAAAAGGTTTGGTCAGACAAAAAAGCAGGACGTGTGATTCATAGAAGTGACAACATCACAGCTGGAACAGCGACATGCTTGGGCAATCTGTCTCCCCTGCACTCCACTGTTATGCAAGACCCCACATGAGAGCACATGAGAGCTGCATGGATGACATACTTGTCTCTGATTGTGAAATCGGTCATGCATGCATGCGACGTCGACATATATAAATGATATATTGTTTTAAGCGAGCTTGAAAGGTTGAAAAGGGCGTGCTATCGTAAGGTTTATGTTGTGTGCTAACCCAAGCCCGCTGGCTATAAGAGATTACATAACCCCCTCCTGTCTGGGAAAAAAATATGCAATCTGTTTGTGGGGCAGTGGCACAAAGAAATGCATGCTATCATGGATGCAGCGCGCAGCCAGTTCATTTGAATGCAAAGCAGTGTCAGTGGTGCAGGAAATGTAGGTCAGCTGTTTCAGTTTGAAAGGAGGCAGGGGTGTGTCTCTGTATACAATCTGATGTGAGTTTTTAACACAACAAGCTTTCCTTCCTTCCCTCCTCTTGACCTTTGTGTTACCAAGGATCCTGGGTAGAGCTGGAGCTGAATGGGAACACAGGGGCCCAGGGCGTGCAAAGCAACCAGCCAATGACACCCGCTGCAGACCAAATAAACGCAAATGCAGGCATGAGTCAAACTCTGCAGACCCTGGAAGTGGTGCCTGAGAGTGATGAAACCCTGATCGGAGGACTAGAGCATGTGCCGTCGTCCTCCTCTATCCACAATGGAGACATGGAAAAGATCCTCCTGGATGCACAGCATGAATCCAGCCAGAGCAGCTCCTCCTGTGATAGGTAGGAGTAAAGTCCATTATAATAAGCCTTTAAAACTTGAGCAGATTGTCTTGATTTCTTCCAAAGACATGGGCAATGACACAGGCAATGAACGATGAAAGACGAAATGCTCAAGAAATTGGTAGGAAATATTAAAAAGTTCAGGAAATTGCTTGAAAACTATTTTTAAGAAAAAGAAAGAAAGACAGTAAAAAGAAAAAGAAAGAAAGAAGCAAAAAAAAAAACAAAAAACAAACAAACCCAAACAACAACAATGAAATGGCCTGGAAAAATGCTTAAAATTGACAAAAAACACAATCTTTTACACAATATTAAATATGTAATTATGATAATTAGAAATGCATTTTTTCATTTCCCCCCCCTTGACATTTCTCTAGCTTTTTGAAAATAATTTCTAAAACCTACAAATTTCTTGCAGTTTGTGGAACATTTCTTACCAAGTTGCTCATTGCATTTTTTCCCATGTTTTTGAAAAAAAAAGCACCAATTTTCTGAGGATTCTATGGTTTAAATACTTCAAAAGGTGTTTAAAAGCAGCACAAGAAAAATTATGTCAGTCTAGGTTTCATAGGGTTAAAAAGTGTTTGTCGTTACATTTTTTTGCTCATCCCAGTGTGTTGGCTCAGTCCTCACAGGCCACCAAGTCCAGATCAGGATGAGGGTCAGATAACTTTTGATGTGGAGATGTCCAGTCCGAGAGACAGTCAGGTAAAACATATGAAACTGAAAACTTCAAAACCGTTTCAAGTATTGTCATTTGATCCTAAAACCCAACTACTTTACCTCCACATTTGCAGTCAGAGGATGACGGTCCGGAGAAGGACAGAGAGGAAGACATCCTGATGAACAAAGAAGTAGATTGGGTCGCTGATTGGTCCAGCAGACCGGAAAACGTCCCACCAAAGTAAACAGACTCTCACATCCACAATCACTCACTCATATTGGTTCAGGAAATTGTTTTCTGAAGTTATTTTTGCATTAATTGGTTGATTGTTTCTCACAGGGAGTTCCACTTCAGGCACCCCCGGCGCTCAGTATCTCTCAGTATGAGAAAGAGCGGAGTCATGAAGAAAGGTGGCATCTTCTCTGCTGAATTCCTCAAAGTCTTCATCCCTTCCTTACTCATTTCACACATCCTCGCTCTTGGCCTCGGGTAAGTCTGAAATCATGCGGTAACGTAATGCAAAGCTTGGCGTTGAAAAAGTTTCTCAATCTGCACTGATGTTTTCACTTGTCTTTGCCAAATTGGTGCTTCAGTGACTCACTGTGTGCTGTAGGAAAGGGTCGGTACAGGCCGTCATTGTCAGTTTTATCCTTGCACTGCTGTAGTGTCCAATATGCAATTTGTGTATCTGATGCCTGTCTCCTCAGACCTACAGCGTGTTTATAAAACAGTGACAGTGCTGAAAATGCTTCTACGGCTCTTTTTACATCTAGCTGTAAGTAAAGAGTGAACCTTTTTTTAGGTTTAGAGTAGGAACCAGCAGCTTGTTAAATAACTTATTGTTAGTTTATTAAGTACCTAATGGGTTAAAGCCAAAATAAATTTCTGATTTTCTGTTAAATTATGAACCATCCAGACCTCTCAGGTCCTCTGGGACAGGTGTGCTTTGTCTCCTCAGAAGGAATGGACATTTTTTTGATACCAATGCTTTATTGGTCTGATTCTTTATCGATTCCCTTACTAATTCCTGATCAATTTTCTGTGTGGCATAAAAGTAGAATGAACACAAGGAGAAAATATTTTTGCTGATCAGTCGAGAAGCACTAGCACTTGTGAGTAGAATGTCATACGTTGCATGTGTAGAATTTAAGCCCATTGTGCATAGAAAGATGACTCAGCATTTGGGTTGTAATGGTAATTTTCACAGTACTATAACTATCTCAGGAAATGTCGTAGTTTCATGGTAACCATGGATTTCACAAAAGGTATTACAGAATTATTATTACTATTTGTCAGAATGACCGTTAAAGGACTGAAAACAGAAGGGTTAGTTTGGGTTAAGTTTTGCAATGCACAACTGAAAAACGATGAAAGGAAATGATAAGCTTAAAGACATATGATTCCTATGGCTCAGACTATTTGGATCCAGTTCTCAGCTGGAACTTTTTCTCCATTCCCATCCCAAATCCACAGAGTCAAAACTTAACACGGAGAAGCAGCGTTCATTTTTTTATGCACTGTATATCTGGAACAAAGTCCAAGAAAACTGCAGGTCTGCTGCAAATCTCACTTCTTCTAAATCAAAGCTGAAGACTCCTCCGTTTGCCCCTGCCTTTTATTAACTCAATAATCATTAATGCTTTGCACTGCACTGTAACTTTTATTCATTTTATACCTGTCTTTTGGGTATTGTTAAAGAAAATGTCGATACTAGTACCCTTGAAGTGATTCCAATACCAATAGATTTCTTTAATTGATAGCTGTTTTTTCTACTTCAGTCTGAAGCATTCAGATGCGTAATATGCTGCCACCACAACCCATCCAAATGACCCTCACACTTACAGAATAAAGTGTGCAAATTATTAAAATGTTTATAAAATCACTGTACAAACAACTCCGTCTGCTGTAAACACTTTGTGTTAAATCAGAGAATGCTTGTTGTGATTGGCTGTGAGCGAAACTATACAAATAGTCATTTTTTTCTAGCTCTGATAATCATCTTATTGTATTTAGCTTTATTTTCTTGCTCTTAAATGACTGTTTTTAGTTCTTTTGAAATGTCCCTTTTATAATGTGTTTCTTTTGCACTTTGTTTCTGTGTTTTTGGTGATTTGTAGAGCACTTTGAATTGCCTCATTGCTGAAATGTGCGTTATACATAAACTTGCCCTGTCTCGCAGGAGTAGCTTCTGTCACCTGCAAGATGTAACTGTTTGTTGTAATAGATTCAAAGTACAGAGCTGGCCTTTTACTTTAACTTCTTTGTTTTTTACCTTTTGATTCCATCGTCTGTATTTTTTTCTAGGGTGTACATTGGGAAGAGAATTGCCACAGCCTCCACCAGCTCTTACTGAATAGAAGATGAAGCAGTGCCTGGATGTTCTCCTGTCTCCAAGTCTCTCAACCATCCTCCCGTAGTCAAGCTGTCTCTCTGCATCTATCGTACGCCCACATTTCCCTTCCAATCAGCATTAAATTCTATCACATTGTAGATGTAGTTATAGTTATACACATGATGTAATGTGGTTGCACTCCATCACATTTTGACAAAAGGGCAGCGTCGTACCCAGCAGCTGCCACCGATCTGAATCCCGTAGATGACAGACCGTGTTAGAGCTGCAAAATATTAGTCATCCCGCTCAAACTCCCAAAAATATGCGACGAGGATTTGACGTCAGGTGGCTCCAGGGTCGATGTTTTCTCTGCATGTTTTGACGTTAAATCATGACAAATCTGGCCTTCTCCCAAACTGCATCTGCCCGCTGGTGTCCCAGTTGGCAGATTGTATGAACCAAAAATATGCGCCACATCTGCAATAAAAAAAAACCAAGTGAATTGGCTCTGGGAACAGAGGGGACTTTTATCGCCTTAACTTTTTGAGCTAAACATTCATGGTGCAGTTATTGAGGGGGGTAAAAGTGATGCTGCACAGTGGGATACATTTTTAAATGCCACACTTTTTTGACACGTTGTATCATGTTGACTCCTGAGGCTTTCTTTTAAAAGCTTTGTGTTGTTTTTTTGTTTTTTTTTGAAGGTTGGAAAGCTTAAACATCGATATGTAGCTCCAAAATTTTATAGTGGGGTTGTTTGAATATATTATGATAGAAAAACTTAGGGCGGATGGCAATTAACCAGGCCATATGCTATTTTTATTTCTTTTTGCCTACATATCTTCTTTAATAACATAATATAGCAGCAATGGCTAAGTGCCAAATTTCTATCTTTCACCACTGCACATTGGTGATTTATCTTAGACTGTTTTTGTTTTTTTAATTTTCTGACATTTTTAGGTATTTAAAGAAGTAGATGTGAAAGAATAATTCAAGCTGTGATCTGCCCCGTGTAATAGACACCTTTTGACATTGTATACTTTGTTTATACATTGATATTAATGCATATTATATCATTGTTGTTACATAGCGTCGTAGCAGTGTACGTAATGTGTTTTTGCTGTTGTTCAATTGCTGAAGCGTCGGTGGCAGAAACCACCATAGAGGAAGTTGTATCTCAAGGGGCCTCATTTAAAAGTGTTATCTGACTTTTGTGTAGATTACACTGTGCAATCATTTCACATTATATAATACAATAAACAGTGTACAGTGTGTGTAGAACTTCCAGATCAACCTAGAGGTGCATTTTCTGAAGAAAATGCATGTGACTTCTGTATATTGATGCTGATTAGATGACTGGATGATTCTTCTGTCAGTTGTTTGTGAATGGATGACATTATAGAAACATATGGAAAAAATGTACAGTGTTGGCAGTATTGGTTTGAAAGCACTCGACATGCATTTAGGCTTTAATGCATTACATACTAACTCATAAACTGTGCAAGTCATCGTAACAGGCTTATGTACAGTTGATCAGTGTGCAATACAGAACATTTTGGAATTTGAATAAAGTTTGTACTGTATACAGTGGCTGAAATATACATACAAAAAGAGTGGATAGATCTCTATAGACCTTAATGCATTATTTAAGTCACAATAACGAATAAAATGGCATATCATAAATCAGTGTGGGCTCCTGCACGGATGATTAGTCAGCAGCAATGTGCATTGTAAGATGTGAATGCACTTGTATACAGAGGATGAAATGAATCAATCCACATTTTGTAAACTTGTTTCACAAAGAAACAGCACAGAATATGTATGTGAGAGAATGTGTGTGATTACTGCATGTCTAGGTAAGTTTTAAAACAGGATAAATCACACAGAACCTTGGCCCTATCTCTCTCTTACCAGTTCAGGTGTTACCACTCCTAAATCCTCTAAGTTCATGTCCTTCCCTTCCAGTCCCTTAACTCCTGTGGTAACCTGCCCACACAATCAAATCAAATTACATTCTTCATTACTTACATATTTGTGTAAGCGACTAAATCTCCCTCTAAGTATCGGCATGCATTTTCTCTTTTTTTTTGTTGTTGCTTTTTTTGTGTTCATACTTTCAGTTATACAAATGTGGAAGCAGCCCAGTTCATCCACAGTGAGCCTCTGAGCAGCTCCATATTTTGGGTCAAAGGCACAGTTAACACCTGGATCAAAAATACATTTTTCTTTCTTGGACCTGTAGTGCTGTTTCATCGTTTTAGATTGTTTTGGGAGTCAGTTGTGAGTCGCAGAGTGTTGAAGACATGGGCTGCAGTGATGCCTGCCTTCTCTCCAGTGTGATGGAACTACATGGTATTCAGCTTGTGGAGCTCAAAGAGCCAAAAACAAAAAACATTTAAAAAAAACTAATCAGCAATGTCTCTGCAGAAATCATTGTGAGCAGGTACATATAGGAAGTATTTTCTTTCTACAGAACTACATTCACCAAACGTATCACCGCACTGAAGAAAGCATCCACTCATGGATGAGATGCTCGTGCTTGGCTGAGCTGTGATGTTAACTAGCTCTGTGTTGCTAGGTGAGCTAGAAGTAGATGTAGCCTTTTTTTAGGCCCTGAATACCCCAAAGCATCTTTTCTCTTTGATATTGTTCATAGTCATTTCTGCATTATTTAAAACAATGAAGAAGAAATGAGGAAGAATGGGAGAATGTGATGCAATTCGCAGTTGCTTATAATCCTAATTATTGTCATACTTGCATGCATTTGTCTGGCACATTTTAGTCTATTGTGTTCCATCAGAAAGGTCAGATTTGGTCACATCTGTTGAGTGCACGAAAATAAAAAGTGCTGCCACTAATTTTTCAACCTAACAGACCATATGTTGCTTGTTTATAGGCTGGGCAGGTCCCCAGTTAATGTCAAGTACAAGTATTATCCCAAATTATATTCCGTCAGCACTCAGTAGCAAAAATCTAGGAGTTGGACCAGCTACAGTACTTGAAACATGATATTCAAATGTAACATTTCCCACACCAGTATATAATATTTTAATTCTTTGCCCTTATAAATGAGTAATTACATGTGAGTCCATGTCAGAAACAACTGCTAATGTAATGTATTAGACAAATTGTGTGCCCAGGGCAAAAGTCAGGTCATGACTATTTCCTGTAAAATGTTAAGGTATGGAAAGATGAGATAAGAAAAAATTCTCTTGGGCATTTGAGGGACATAGGCAACATGGCTACATACATATACAGACAAACTAACATAGTGTCCTCCTTGGATCCATACACCAGGTCAAGAGAGCACAGGCGACATAGGCAGGTCACACGCATATACAATCAAACTGCAATAACACACACAATCCATCCTCCCCATAATGCACAGTGCCCTGAACCCAGGTGTTGCACAGATGCTCTACGTAAATTATTGCACCAAAGTACAAGAATATTGCACAAATGCCCTGCACATAATCACTGCGCACATACCCTGCACAGGTCAGTTTACACCAAGTACCCGACATCAAATAGGTTGATTCGCATAATATAACACAGATTAGACAGTTAATTTATTGCAAAGTTATTCTGCCACTAATAGAAATTATTGATGCTGTTGTTGTTGTTGATTTATTTTATCTAATTAATTTATTAATTTAATGTTGATTGTTATTCATATAAATAATTTTATCCCCCAGTCAGACAGGCATTATACAGTGATGTGTAACCTGTATCCCTCAGACTGATGAAACTCATCAAAGAAACATGGAGCTACAGCGGAGCAGGGCGGGGCAGTGCGCATGCGCGGTACTTCTTTGTGGCCCTTCTCTTCTTGGTGCTTGCCCCGGTCTTCAGGGACCTTTTCTAGCAGTAAATCCAAGGATAGGACTGTTAGGAAAAGACACAACCTCTCATTTAAGATCATTCGTTAGGTTGCACTGCGCAAATCCTACCTGTTATCTACAGAAATTGTCAGACAGGCACAGATCGCCCAGGGCGTCGACTGGCCAACCAGCAGAGCATCCATTCATCCTTTCATTGGCAGCTGAGGTGCTGAGGACTAGCTAGCTAGCGTTAGCCAAGAGGCAGGGGACAGAGGGATCTTTAAAATGTCGGGTTACCAAGGAAAGAAGAACATCCCACGAATTACAGTGAGTATCGGTTCATTTCTTTGAAAATATCACATTAAATCTTCGGTTTTTGGTGTCTTTTTTTTTTTTTTTGGTAACGTGCGGTGAGCCTCAGGATTAAACCAAAAGCTAGCCAACGCTTAGCTGTCGGGTCCATTCATTTCCAGTGACGCTGTGACCAGCAGCAGTCCTGCCTCGGCTCCTTACCCTCAGAGCCTGGGTGAACAATGATAACCAGCCAGAGGGTTTGCAGTTTGACACTTCTTCATGTGGAGCTGTATGTGCACTGCTCCTATAGCTGCCATTTGTAGCTGTTAGCCCTCCTCCTCAGTCTCAGCATCCTCAGCATGCAGGGTGTAGTAGGTCTAGGCGCAGTTTTCCTCCACTGTCATCATCTCATCTTTTATTCTCCATCCTCCTCAGATTTTTATGGAGAAGCAGATTTTTGCCAAACCTTCCTATGCAGCTGCAGCTGGGACAAGCATTGCCTTTTGACTATATTGTTGTGAATTGGGATTTGACACTATATGCATGTCTGTTTTGCTATGTGGTGCAGATTTTCAAGCAGAAAGCACGATATTAAGGGCCTACAGTAGGGATGCTGTGATGGTTAAAAGAAGCAAAACCTCTTTTGTAAAGTAGGTCATTGGACAGCACCCATCCAAACCTTTTTTCCTAAGCTTCCATCATGCAGCTGTTGTAGCCAGAGTGCTGAAGCATATAGACTGCCACTGCTCTAAGTCTGATCATTTCATAGCATTAAAGTATCCTGTGAAATGTCAGGCTTAAGGTCAGGCTCTGAATGATGATGTTAATCATTCATGATTTGTTAATCCTTTGAAACCTGAGCAATTTTGTTGACTTTTTGCAATAAAAAAGGGGGAGAAGGTAATGCGCAACAAGACAAGACCTAAAAATTAACAATAAATTAGAAAAGTTACAAGAAAATTACCTGAAAATAAGCACAAGCACGAGTTTAAAAAAACAACCACCCAAACAAGAAAATTAATTCAAAAAAAGTGCTGAAAAATGAAAAAAAAAGTATATGCATACATTTTTTTCTGTAACACAGTTTAAAATATTTAATTTTAATAACTATAAACAGAATCTTTTTCTCTATTTTTCCCTTAAAAAAATATTTTCAGGTCATTTTCTTGTAACTTTTCAGGAATTTCTAGCAATTTGTGGGACATTTTTTGCCAGGTTGCTCACTAACTTTCAATTTGCTCGTGTTTCAAAGGGTTAAGCAGCTGTAAAAGGCGTCTCAAAGCAGCACAGGAAAAGTGATGTCGATCCAGATCTCAAAGGGTTTAGTCTGGTTGTCCTTGTCTGTCTCTATTTATGTACATTGACAGCAACAAAACCATGTGTATGTATGTGTACTCGCTTACTTGTCCATTGAAGCTGATTCTGTTTCTATACAGACTCTTATCGAGGTAGCTGTCAGGTCTCTCTGGCGGGTCAAACAGGGGTTATAAACACGCAGCGCCGACATCCAAGACATAACGTGCAGACAGCAGTGCCCCCCCGACCCTCACACACACAGTCTGACACCACAGTTTGGAATCAAGCAAATGCTTTCACTCTACAGAGCTTTCCACAAAACACCAAAATCAGGCCTTGTCCCACATTAACAGTAACTGAATTCATTCAAACATACAGTAGATCTCGTACTGCCGCAGTACCACCACACAGTCAGTTTAATCGTTCGCAGAATGACAGAAACGTAGAAACATAGCGATTGTTTTGACCTCTGGTTCATTTTTTTATTCAAATGAAACAACAGTTGTAATAAGCATTTTTTGAAAAATGTATTCGTTTAATGAGACATTTATTCCACTTTTTTTGCTTTATTGAACATTTAAACAAAATAGTTAGAAAAGTTTCAAAAATTACATTAACTGATAGTGAACATAGTCAGTATTTGCGGCCCTACATTGATGCAATAATGATGATAATGCTTATAATCACAGTAATTGTGATTATACGCATGATCACTTGTTTATTAGCTTTTTGCTTCTTAGAACTTATTTGCATCATGTAAAATAACCAAAGACAATAATACTTGTACAACTCGGTAATAATGTTTTATTGATGCAGATTTTTGTCTTGCTCCAGTTCAGCTGTAACGTACTCTCAGTTGCCAGTTTTTTAGATACACCTAGCTGAAACGAATGCAGTCTGATAAAGTCATGAATTGAACCGTCATAAAGGTTTTAATGTTCATCTTTTTTTAAACTGGGGCTGTACAATTATTAGAAATATCACAGAAATTGCAATATGGCCAAGTGCAATATTCAAATTAATCTTACAATTTTGGATAAAGGTCAAATGTGTCATGACGTTAGGGCTGGGACGACGCGTTGACGTCACTCAGAATCAAAAAGTGGCTGCTACTCGATGCCACGGCCGCCAGTTTTTGATTCTGAGTGACGACGCATCGACGTGCAGTTCTTGCGCCGACGTATTTTTTGCGTCGACGTATTTTTTTTTTGCGTCGTCCCAGCCCTACATGACGTACCATTATAAATGAAGCATTGTTATTATTATTATTATTATTATTATTATTATTATTATTTGTATATTGCGCAGCTCCAGTTGAAATTGTTTTCAAGTGATGTTGACACAACAGTTTTTTTTTTATCTTAGAGGATGTAGTTTGCAGCGCTACTGACTTGTATTTCTTCATAATGACAGATCTTTAGTGTTGGGATGATAGACAGTTTTAACACAGATCATGATTAAAGCACTCATAATAATTTGATTGTGGTAAATTTTCGTTATCGGGATAATTGTGTGTCCAGCAGCAGCCAGAGAGCCTACTGGTCAACCAGCATTGCCATAAAGGGGCAAAAACAAGCTGTATGTCCAACCACGTCAAAAATCCCATAATATCTTAAATCAAGCATCAGCAAATTTCATATCGAAAGATATAGTGCTATTTCAAATATTTGGATATTTTAAGATTTTTCGATTGTTTGTTTTTCCCCAAAAAAACGCTGTCCTATCTGTGATCATTTCTGAACAAAATAAAAGGTAAAATGATTCCAGTATGCTTTAGTGATATTTTTAAGCATTATTTTGATGATTATCGATAAAGCATCGTAATTCACGTTTTTTTGACCAGAAAAACGGTGACGTCAAATTTTCACATCGTCCCATGCCTAAAAGTGTACTTTGTTATCCACATTTTATATAAATATATTCATGTATTTATACAAATGAGGTTTGGCTCGACAACAGAAACAGCTTTCTATGTATATGAGACACAGTTCCTGTTTCCATTAATAGTATAGCCTACGCTGCTTGACACATAGCCCTTTGCTAAATACATTCACTTCTCAGTTATCAATTCAGTTTTATGACTGTACATCACAGGGTTAATCACAGGAGTCCATTTTATCTCTACATAATGATACATTCATTTAGGGAGTTAAGGATGACAGCAATGCACGCTGAAAGCCATTTTGAGGCATATGACAATCTCAGTGCGCTTGTCACTGACCACTCGGGCACAGAGGGGACAGAGGTTATACGACCCACTTACACAAGAGTAATGGCCTCATGTCAATACAGCCATGACTTTTACCTAATGCATTCCCGCTGTCCTCGTCCGCCCACTGTGGACATTAGAAACTGAGTGTTCCTGCTGTGAGGTCTGCAGTAAACCACTTTTGTCTTCATTAGCTCCCCTGACTGTCCTCAGAGACCCCGGGAAGCCTGCAGGAGAAGTAGGCCAGCCTAGTGTGCTCCCCTTTCATCTCATACAGGTTGAGTAAATTGTGCCACTCAAGAGTTTAAGCTCGTAGTCGAGGGTTTTTGATCTCTTCAGACGAGGCGTGTTATTATGTGTGAATAAATCATGTAGTTTGACCTCGGCGGTTGTTTCCACGGGATCAGAGTTGGTATGGATTGAGTTCTCTGTCTCTACAAAAACCAGGAAACACATTAATCTAAGTGAATCGTGAAAGTTGGCCCGAGGTTTTGAAAAATTGACTAATTTGACTAATTTTAAAGACAAAATTAATTTGTCTTTAAAATTAGTCAAATTTACAGTTGAATCATGGAATAGACGATTAGCTACAAGGGATTACAGAGATGATTTCTCGCTCTCCGCTCAGCAGGCGGCTGGATCATTTAGTGCATTATGGGTAATGTTGAATTCTGTCTTCCTGCTTTCAGAGTGACCGTCTCCTCATCAAAGGAGCAAAGATAGTGAACGATGACCAGTCATTCTTGGCTGATATCTACATGGAGGATGGAGTCATCAAGTGAGTTGATTAAGTTTTTTTTGTAAATTCAAAAAAGGTAGCTCTACACCTGTACTACATGGCCAAAAGTCAGTGGACACCCCTACTACTCATCATTGACTTCAGGTTTCCAGGACATAGCCACGAAATATCCATAGACAAACATTTGCAGTTTAGAATGGGTCATAAAAACTGACTTTACATGTAGGATTGTCATAGGATGCCACCTTTGCCAAAAGTCATTGAAATTTCTGCAACTGTAAACTGTCAAATGTAAGTGTTGTTATTGTGGAGTAGAAGCACCTAGAAGCAACAACAGCTCCGCCTCAAAGTGGTAACCAAGCACGCTGATGGAGACGGGCCAAGGTGTGCTGTAAAGGGCATCACTCGCTGCAGAGATCCAAAATGCCTCTGGAAACAACATCAGCACACAAACTTGAACGAAGAGCTTTACGAAGTGGGTTTTTCATGGCTGAACAGCTGCGTGCAAGCCTCTTATCACTGTGGGGTGTGCACAGGAGCAAGCGCCTGCTGCAGTGGTTTTAAGCATGCCGCCACTGGACTCTGGAGGAGTAGAGATGCGCTCTTTGGAGTGATGAATCATGCTTTACTATCTTGCAGTCTGGTGGAGGAATCTTGGTTTGACCAACGCCAAGACGCTACTTACCCGAATGTTTAGTGCCTTCTGTGAAGAAGTTGTTTGGGGCTGTTTTTAGGGTTTAGGCAATGCCCAGTAGTTCCACTGACAAGTCTTCTGAATGCTACAGGAAGACAAGTTAGCCAGCAGCATGACTGTACCCCTCTGCACAGCGAGGTCCATAAGGCATCGTAAGACCAGTTAGGGGTGGACGAACTTGATTGGCCAGAGCCCTGACCTCAGCCCCACAGAACAATTTTGGGAGGCCTTTCTTGTCCAACGTCAGTCCCGGACCTCACAAATGCTCTTTGGGCTAAGCGGGCACAAATTCCCACAGACACACTACAAAATCTTGTGTAAATCCTTCACAGAAGAGTAGTGGTTATTATAGTCGCAAAGGAGGCCCAACCTGACATTAGTACTGATGGTTTTAGAATGGGATGTCCAACAACACTAGGTGTAATGGTCAGGTGTCCACTGACTTTTGGCATCTGTGTAATTCCCATTGGCAGAATGACAGAAAAAACTTTATATAATCTGGCCATGGCCACCTATTTCCTTGATCCTTGGAGTCTAGATTTCCCAGTTTGAACACATTTTCGTCATTCATTTTGCTGTTTTTTCCCTTCATTTGTCTCCCTCAGGCAAATCGGCGACAACCTCATTGTTCCCGGGGGAGTTAAGATCATAGAGGCTCATGGGAGGATGGTGATGCCTGGTGGTATTGATGTGCACACCCGATTCCAGATGCCTGACCGAGGCATGGTGGCAGCAGATGACTTCTACCAGGGCACCAAGGCCGCTCTGGCTGGGGGGACGACTATGATCAGTGTGTATTATATCAGGCGTGCTTTAAAGTACAGTCATACTGTTGCAGGAATTAAAACACTGCAGATGTGCATTCCACCAAGCGTATGATTTAATCATGCAGTTTGCTTGTGCACATTAAATCCAACCTGTTTGTTTGTGTTTTACAGTCGACCACGTGGTGCCGGAGCCTGGCGTCAGCCTGGTTGCAGCTTTTAAACAGTGGAGGGAATGGGCCGATAGCAAGTCCTGCTGCGACTACTCTCTGCACGTGGACATCACCGAATGGAGCAAAGGCGCCCAAGAGGAGATGGAGACTCTAGTGAAGGATCACGGTATGCAGTCAGAGTACATCAAGTCTGAAAATGAGTGACTCACACACCAATTTAACTGGTACAGAAGTGTTTTTCAGGCATTGCATTGGGGTGGGGGGTGGGGGTGAACCCATTTTCACAGAGCATAAAAGCGTAAATCTTTCTGCTTTGTAATTTTTATCCTTTTGGTTTTACTTTTCTCCTTCGCTCTGGGTTTTCCCTCTTTTGCTCTCTTTATTCCACCTTTGGCTGTTTTCTCTCATAAGTTTTCTATCTTCAGGTGTCAACTCTTTCCTGGTCTATTTGGCTTATAAGGATGTTTTCCAACTTTCTGATTCTGAGGTACGCTCAGCTTCTGGTTGATATTAGCGGGCTATACAGCTGTCTGTCACGGCATATGTTTTTTAGGCTGTTAGATGTCTTTTGGTCATATGACTGCCGGCAAACTGACCTGTTTGTATCATTTTCTTTTAGATCTATGAGGTGTTCAGTGTCATCAGAGACCTTGGAGCCATTGCACAGGTGCATGCTGAGAACGGAGACATCATTGCAGAGGTAGCAGAGCCGCAGATTAAGTCGCTCAAGTTTCAGCTGAAAGCAGTTATTGCCATTTTGGATCATAATGTTCTTGTTTGGGTTTTTTTTAGGAGCAGAAACGTATTCTGGAGCTGGGGATCTCTGGACCTGAAGGCCACGTGCTGAGCCGCCCAGAGGAGGTAAGATGGAGGACTGGTTTCTTAACTGAGAAAGAGAAAAGGTTTTTTAATAATGTCGTTTTTTACTGTACTATACTATACTATACTATACTCAGAAGAGACAGAATACGTCATAGATGAGAAGAGATACTGTCAAAAAGCCGATTTGGAAATGAGGCTGCTGCTGAATCTGACTCTGTGTCTGCAGGTGGAGGCCGAGGCAGTCAACCGCTCTGTCACCATAGCCAATCAGACCAACTGTCCCCTCTACATCACCAAGGTGATGAGCAAGAGTGCCGCTGATGTCATTGCTCTCGCCAGGAAAAAGGGTGAGAAGAGAAATCCTGAACTTTTTCTTTGCAAAGTTCCCATACACTTCTACCTGTGTCTGTCTGGCTTCCAACTTTTTTTTGCGCTGACACCACCCTGTCTCCTCCTGTAGGTGCCGTGGTTTACGGAGAGCCCATATCTGCCAGTTTGGGCACAGACGGTACCCATTACTGGAGCAAGAACTGGGCCAAGGCAGCTGCCTATGTCACTTCCCCACCGCTCAGTCCTGATCCCACCACCCCCGACTACCTCAACTCCCTGTTGTCATGGTGGGTGCTCTGTGCCGGGACCTAAAGATAGCTGCAACACAATTTGACGTGTGTTACTGCTGTGTGCGGCGTTTTATTTTTATCCAGCTATGCCCTTTACATACATGCTCTTAACATAAAGGTGGAATAATAAATGCAACAGCTAAATGTCACAGTTTTGTCATGAGTTAATTGGCAACGTGAAGCACATTCTTAGTTTTTCTTTCTCGTTTTCTTTTCCAGTGGGGACTTGCAGGTGACTGGTAGTGCTCACTGCACTTTCCAGACTTCTCAGCGCGCCATAGGCAAAGATAACTTCACCCTAATCCCAGAGGGCACCAACGGCACTGAGGAGAGGATGTCCATAATCTGGGACAAATGCGTTGTGAGTTTGATGCGACCCACTTCTTAGACATTCCAAAAAAATTCCTGTTTTAGTAGGAGCAAGTGAAGTTGTACACCTCTGCATATGTTAAGATTTCAGTCTGGGATTTTCTGTCCTGAAAGGTGACTGGCAAAATGGATGAGAACCAGTTTGTGGCGGTGACCAGCACAAACGCTGCCAAGATCTTCAACCTGTTTCCCCGCAAAGGCCGCATTGCTGTGGGGTCTGATGCTGACCTCGTGTTGTGGGACCCGGATGTCACCAAGATCATCTCAGCTAAGAACCACAACCTGGTAAGATGGCTACTTTATTCCACTTTATCCACAGTGTCTAAAGTCTTTAATGTGTCCTTGACATGTTGAGACTGTATACTGAAGCTTGTGTGGCTGTAATGCACATTGTGTGCCATAACATGCTAAACTGTGTAATTTTTCTGCTGCTATGGGTCTCTCAATTAAAAGAAGGAGCATGGGCGTCATTGCAGTCAGGTACTCCTGGTCAGGATTTTCCCAGTCTTCATGGTTCAGGAGGTTTCTACTGGTAGCTGAACTACCCACAGAGGTTTCTTCCTCTCCATAACAGATGGAACAGGTGATTTATACAGACAAAAACGCTAAATAAAGTAGTTTCAAATGAAAAAAATCTGTTTTTCTCTGATGCTGTCAGCCAGCATATCACTGAGGGGCTTCCAGCCCACCTCCTGCTGCAGTGTGACCACCTTTTTTTCTTCAAAACAAATGGACCCAGGGATTTAAACGGGTAAAAACACTGAATAAAACAGTTTCACGTTAAAAATCAGTGTCCCATTCGGTTTGGCACAACAGGGGCTGGAGCCAGGCTGCCACTGTTTGCTCCGCTCATGACTAAAATAACAACCAAGATCTAAATAGGGTATTGTAAAAATGTGGTTTATAACTGGATAAAAAGTCAGTTTATGACAGCTTCTGGCAGACAACTAGACCCCAACCCTCACTGCAAAGGGGAACAAGTGACAGCAACCAAACAACACAAACTTTGTTTTTGACTAAAATGACAGATTTCTCTGGGCTTTAGCGTTGCATATTTGGGTTATTGTAAGTAGCAAAATATATGATATTGCTGCAGTAATTTTTAGACAATTCAAAGTGGAAAAGTTAAATATAATATCTCATGAATCTCTGAGGTGCAGTGGCTGTTAAAGGTGTTAACACATGTTTACAGGAGCAACAAGTAAGTAGTTAGTGATGCAGAATAACAGAATAAAAAACAGTTTACAATACAAATACTGAGGTTTAACCATTAGAAAAGTACACGTACTCACAGGGACTGCTAGTGTAATTTATTTATTATCGTTATGTAATGTAATAGTATCCTGTGGGAGCAGGCAAAACAACAGCTTTCAGATATACTGCTACAGCTAAAAATCAGTTCAAACCAGTCTACTTCCTAATTTATCATAGTCATTTACAAAAAGGTGAATCAGCAAAGTCTTTAGGGATATAAAACCACATGATTTATGCTCATTTTGTCCTCACACATACATCCCGTCATCTCAGAGCAGTGTTTAAGTTGTCTCCTGATCAAGCCTCCTCTTTTCCCAGTCTGTGGAGTATAACATCTTTGAGGGCACCGAGGTGCGCGGAGGTCCCGTGGTGGTGATCAGCCAGGGCAAGATTGTGTTGGAGGATGGCAGCCTTCACCCCACAGAGGGCTGCGGGCGCTACATCAGCCGCAAACCCTTCTCTGACCACGTTTACAAAAGGATAAAGGCTCGCAGCAGGGTGAGCTCTAATTGTACACATGTAGCTATAGAGGAGCCAAATTCCTACAGTATCGGTTAGCAGGTGAACTACACAGCTTGTGGTGTGATGGCCTGTATGTTTAGCTCACAGAGTTGCGAGGAGTCCCCAGGGGCCAGTATGACGGGCCGGTGTGTGAGGTGACTGTGACTCCAAAGGTGATCTCCACAGTCTCCTCGATGAAGACTTCTCCTGCCAAGCAGCAGCCGCAGCAGATCACTCACCAGCCGGTGCGCAACCTTCACCAGTCTGGCTTCAGTCTGTCTGGTGAGTGAAAGCAGTACACAATACACAGTAGGGCTGAGTGTCAGCATGAATCCGGGCGATTCAGTATGTGTCATGATACACGGGTTACCAGTCAATATATTGCAAAATCAAAATCAAGATGAACTCATTCATATTATTCACAAATGAAGTGTGGAGTGAAACAAAATTACGTGGCACCTGATTCAAAAAGGTAACAAAAAATGCTAACAAAGAGTAAAAATAACAAGTTTGCAAAATTGCACATATAGGATATCAAAGATCTAATTTTAGGAGGACTGTCATAGTATAAAGAACCCAGCGCCATATGCATTAAAAATGTTTTTTTTTAATTTCATTTTATTATTTATTTTTTTTTTGTTTTACTTTTTTATGCAATCAGAACAGTAGGATCTGCATTTGTATATAGTACAGTCACAATACCATCCAGCATCATAGTGATACTTTTTGTTCAGCCTGAACAAAGAAATTAACATTTGCCTATTTCATTAAATATATTATATAAAAAATGTTTAGATTGTTGTGAAATGCATGAGTCGAGACAGTTTGCTTGTCCAGGGGCCACTTTTGCTAAATGACAGGCCAGGGGCCGCACATTAATAATATTTAATAAATAAAATCAGTAACCATTAAAAGGTTTATAACTCATCTTTCTTTTTAATTCTTTATTTTCATATTTATTGACTTAATAAAATTTAATTGGCACAATGATTGACAGTGGACATATATGACAGTTATATCTGATATTTTACTGCATTTAATAGCTGCAACAGACCTCTGTCAGAGAATCCGGGGGGATCCTCTGCTGGCACTGTTTACTGTTGTTTTGTTTTTTTTAAATTTAAATGCTTTTTTAATGCACTCTGGCACCTTGTATACATTCAAAAACTCCCGGTGTGAATCCATTAGTTTTTTATGGAAATTAGAAAATGGTCAGCGAGATAATAAGATAAAGTAAGATTAGATAAAAAAAACTATAAACTAAAAATCTAGTGTTTTTGAGAACCGATATTACATCACAAAATATTGAAATACTTTTTTCTTGTTTTTTTTTTTTTTAGGTGCGCAAATTGATGACAATGTTCCCCGTCGCAACACTCAACGCATCGTAGCTCCCCCCGGTGGAAAGGCCAACATCACCAGCCTTGGCTAAAGCTCTTTCTCTCACTGATCCGAGGGATGCAGGGCAACACGGGGCCAGAGGCCACTCTTACCGCTGTCACATCACATCTGGTCACCTCTGACTCCCCTGCACCCACAACCACTCCATCCATTCTTATTCACACACTACCACTCTGTCACCTCATGCAAAAAAAAGAAGAAAGAAAGCACTCATTTTGTTTCATCTTTCCTGCCATAATCCATCGTCAAGGAAGGATCAAGTGAATTGAAGCCCAATTAAGCCCAGTTTGATTATTGATGAAATTAATTTGTTTACATTTTTGTATCATTTATGCTGTACGTGTTGATGTTGTTTAGTTGTCCCTGTTGGCACAGAGAGTTGACAGAAAACGAGTCCCAAGAAACGGACGGTTTCATAAGCGGGTATTTTAGAAACTGCGGGTGTTCACAGATTTTCTTAAAGCATTTCCCAGAGAGAAGTCAGAATGTGCTTTAGCTCTCCTCCAACATTCATGTTGTAACACTGTTAGGCTGCAAAATCACTGTTTTGGTACCAAAATGTTAAATTATTGCCACAAAACTTCAAAATACTTATCATTAAAAATTAGGCTGTAAAACGTGGTTTCTGCATCTCATAAACGTCTAATATTATCTTGTAAAACAAACAATGCCTGATAGCTTTTTCAACACCACGGCACGAAGGAAAATAAGCCCTAGGTAAACAATATAGACCCAATTGCAATGTTTGTTTACTTAAGGTTAGAGGAAGATGAAGTGGGGCTGAACAAACACGTCTCAACTTGTTTTTAGGCACCTAAAAAATCAATATCAGGTTAAGTGTTTGATATATTTAGAATATTTTCACTTAAACGTTACCGTTATGGCTGACAATGACAATATAAATAGTTAATGGATTTCCCGTACCTCCAGAATTGAAATCGATTGGCAGTTATCTACCCGGAAATGACTGTTGTTTGGGCGACGTCAGGGTGATTCGATCTACAGGATCATTTTTTTCTTTATTTTGTGTTTTTTTTATTAATCTGTACACAGTGCTGTTATGGAAAAGTCACTGAGCACATACCAACACATTTGTAATACTGTTAATAGTAATTACAGCTTGGGTTGAAAATCTGATTGTAGATCTGTATTTTTTTTATAGCTGCGGTACTTTCGATACAATCGAATGTATAATTAACGGGGATCGTATCCTTACAAACACGTGGTTTCTAAAAGGTAATGAAGTATTGATACAAACTTACTGTGTTCGGTGTAACAATTTACCCTGTCTTTCTTTTGTGTCCTAGTTGCACTTTCTTTATTTTTTAAAAATTGTATGTTTTTTTAATGATGTTAAGTCATTTTTGGAATACACTGTCTGCACTGAAAGGAAAAGAAGGGTTTTTTTTAGGGTTAAACTACTCATTCAACTCCGCCCTTAATATTAGAGTGGAGAATTGGCTGGCACATCGCATCTCATCTGACAAACATAAACCTTTCCTCTCATTTCATCATTTTGTTTTTTCCTCATGTCTGTTAAAAGGTTGTCAGGGCAACAAGCTTCCAATAATCAGACCAGTGTACATTGTAAAAGATCCAGACAGACACTATGAAGAAGCTAGATGGGATGTTTGCCGACAGCCCCTCTGCACCTGGTGCTATACGACCATCGCTGTATATGTGCAGATGATGTCCACACCCACATAGCAGTCACCATTTATTTGTTTTGCACCTGTAACAATCCAAATGGTAAAAAAAAATTGTATGTGAGCTTGCAACTTTTTATTTGTATTGGATATGTCTGTATGTTTTAGGAATCCAACTACTTGCCTGCCTGTTCTGTAAGATATTGATAGCACACTGTATCCATGAAGGCTCTTGAAAGAAGTGGAACCGTGATCTTTGAGACCTGATGAAAAACGCTTCAGTCTGTATAGGAAACCCCCTCACAGTGTGCTGATGATGTGTCCGCTGTTCTCGGTGTTAGTGTCGTGAATGAATTATCAGATATCCAGTTTTTTTCCCTCTCTTACCCCTCCTCGACCTGCACAACCCTGTCGACACCAGATCCACTGGTAACTGTACTCACCGCACCACCACGGGTCGTCAGTCACACAGCACTGTGCGGCCATACTGTAAAACACTGGATTATTTCTTCCTCATTGCCTTGTCAAGTGTAGGTTTTGTATGCCAAGCTATAATGTGAAGTGATTTACATTTGGGGAAGTGTCTCGGTAATGGTTATTGAGTTGTGATGTTGAGCACTGTTGTTGCCCCTCTCCCAGCAAGTGTGATACTCTCTCGGTCATGTATGTTTTGTAGGATACCAGGGTTTTTGGGGGGGAAATCATCGGTCTTGTCAGCATTTGACCCTATCTGTGTTGACTTCAGTGGATTAAAATAATAAAAATGAAAGTGATGGTATTGACTATTTTTTTATATACATAAAAAAGTTAATCAGAATTTATATAAAACACTTCATCCAATAATTTCCAAATAACTTCATAGAGCGTATTCCTGGATATAACTATAATTAAGTGATTATTATGGGAACACAGTGATCATGTTCATAGACATTACGATTGGCACCATATCAGGATTTTACCATGAAGTGCCCAGTAGCTCACATAGTACACTGTAAAAAATGTCTGTAAAAGTAACAGAAAAGTGCTGTAAAATCATGACATCAAAAAAGTGTAAATAGAAAAACAATGAAACAGGAAATATTTTGTAAAGATCAGAACCAAACAAAACTGTTAAATTTTATGTAAGGATATGTTGAAATAATATTTCTTTGTAGAATCTGACCTTCTTTTTTTTTCCAGAAAGAAACCTTATTACATTTTTACAAATTCATGTTATGCTTTACAGATAAATATGTAGCCTACAAATGGATATTACAATGGATTTTAAAATTTCTGTGTTACATTTGAATGTTTCTTAAAACTTGAACTTTCCTATTGATGCTCACTCAAATAAATGAAATGTTTTTGGCATCAATATTAGGACAAAATTTTTTTTTATTTTACCAGCTAATTGAAATTGAAAGAAAAATACTTCCTAATGTGTTTATTTTTAATATAAAATCACTACATGTTATTGTGGCCAAAAGAATTCACAGTGACAATATTATCACAATATCTATAGAAAAAAAAATGAAAATAATAATAAGACTATGGGTCAGATTTATATTTACCATTGTTAAGAATGCATTATGTTTTTTGTCTTACTTTCGAAATGTGCATTTCAGAAGGTGGAGAGCGAGTCTATAACCAAAACTGTACAGAATCACAAAAAAAAGAGAGAAATTACACTTATTGGATAATGAAAAGGCAACCAGATGGCGTTAGGAGAGGGAGAGAGAGAAACATAATATTATAATATTTGTATTATAAACATTACGTCAATTTTCAAACTTTAAAATATCATCAATATCAGAACATCACGACACTCCTCATAGACATTTAAGTTTGGTTAGTTTGGTTGAGTTTATGAGGAGTAATTGTTTCCATGAATATTGACTCCTAATAACTAGAAACTGATTGTATTCTTGTCTGTACAGGCAAATTTTACATTCTGCTTCTTTAACTGATCTACTGCACAACCATTAAAAACAGGAGTAGAAAGTACATTTACTCAAGTAATGAAGGCAGTTTGATAACCTTAAATACAATACCCCCACCCCCCACTCCAATAATTACAATTTAAAAAAATGTATGTTATTTATTGTTATTTCACTTGGATGTTTGAGCTTCACTGTGACGAGTCTGACAGTAGAAGACTGTTTTCTAATTCAGTTTGCCTGTGCTCACCAGTTCTACTAATCCCCTTTCACACGCCCAGATCCCCAACAGCCATCTCTGTCAGCAGGTTTGACGAGGCCAGCGGTGCCTCATTAGTCAGAGTGAAACCATCAATTAGGTGTCTGATCTCCACTTTCACCAATTAAATGTCTTACACAATAGTTATATCATAAACCAGGTTTCTGTGTTTGTGTTTGCTTTTTTATTACAACCTGGTTTATCGATGGCAGGGATGATTTTGTTCATCGGTGTCATTGTGGTTGCTGGCAGCCTGGCTGAGGAGAGCGAGGGGGCGGACTCAGCCGTCTGAGCTCCTCTGGCTGTGTGATCAGACGGTGGTCACTGACAGAAGATTTGGGAGCATAATTAATCCTAGAGATATTGACTCTGTTCACTTGTAAATATTTTGCCATTTAGACATTGATGTTGGCCTTTTAGAACCAGGTTTAAAATTTATTCCCCCTTTTTAGCTTACCCTATCCTGATGCAGTGGTGGAGTCCAATTAGGGTGGGGGCAGGAGGGGTTAGATGAAGCCACCTGGGCATTGACTGTGGGGGTGTGATTGTCAGTTGCAGTTTGCTGTGAAACTGTGACTTTTCTTTTCAGTTGTTTCTTAACTCAGTTGCTTTTTGTGCATTTTTTTGTTCTCCTCTGTTTCAATTCTGTGCATTCTTCAACGCATCATCTTTGACACCTAATTTCAAAACCAGCTAGCCACACAGAAATCCCACATTTAAGTAGAGTTACTGTTTGTAATGCCACATCACCTAAAATCTGAGTTGAGGATGGGTACCTAAAAGCAAATTTTGTGACATCACAATAGTTCGAGGGCACGTCATGGTCAAGTAACACAAGCAACTAACACAAGCATGATG
Organism: Plectropomus leopardus; assembly: GCF_026936395.1. Lineage (NCBI taxonomy): Eukaryota > Metazoa > Chordata > Actinopteri > Perciformes > Serranidae > Plectropomus > Plectropomus leopardus. The sequence continues at coordinate 26,967,503 of NC_142179.1, forward strand.
TGGAAAATTTGATCAAACCTTTAGTGCACACACACTGAGAACAGAGATTCCAGTATAGTTGATACAGCTTGTGTTCAGTAGTAAAAAATTTTTGAAATTGTATACAGATGCACATTTATAAATCTAAGATTTTATTCAGTGAGGGAGTATGGAATAGCCTCAATGTAATTTTAACTTGTTGAAAAACAAAACAAAACAAATCACAACAAAAATAGATATATCTCTAGACATTTTTGCATGGGATGTTTAATAAAATAATGTTTATAGGAGTCATTTTTCTGCATCATGAATTCTTGCACCTCGACAGTATAACTGAAATGTTTCAGGAAAAATTGACTTGTGATGGAGCATTTTTACATAATGGTGTGACCGCTGTCACTTAAGTGAAGGCTCTGAATCTCTCTCTCAGCCCTGATTAAAAGTCTCTTGGTCACAAGAGCAATTAATTGGAATTAATTAATTAGAAGTGTATCAACTGAGCACAGTCTCCAGTGTCCTCATAATCCTTTCCAGTAACTGTCTTAAAAATGTAGACATACCAAAATCCTAAAACAATTTGACACATAATAAAAATAAATGTTACCAATTTCATATTTAGAAATAAACAATTTTGTTGAGTCACACCACATCGCAGCAGTGGATGGAGTAACTGCAGCGAGGCAGAGAGACACAAGGTGGAGGCACAGAGTCGTGATGCAGATGCAGCCTCAGCTCCAGAGCAGCACTTTGTTGTTCCAGCTCCTCAGAAACATCACCCACAGGGACGCTGCCAGTAAAAATGAACAGAGCAAGACAACGTCACAGTGGATGCGCACATCAGCAACAGTGCTGCGACTATAGCGAACACGCCTGGCTGTTTGACAGTTGTCCAATTAGGACTTAGCATGATGAGTGCGCTGATTAAAAACCGGAGAGGGGGAATCCTATAATGTCAACATCTTCACTCCAGCTGATGATGAGAGCTTTAGAGAGAGAACCAAAACGCATCAGGAAGACTTTCCACAGCTAATCCCTCCTGGGGAAAGTGTGCAAACATGAGTCACCGGCAGTACTTGCTGTATTCTTTCAATCCACTGAAACAGAGACACGACTGTTACAAGTCCACAGCTGATCTGACATCACTACAGTATCCTCACGAACACTGATGCAGAACTGCATTAGTTTTACTCCCGTTTAGAGCTCAGTGATTCATGGTTTTCAGAATATTAAAAGAATACTGAGGAAATGCACACTTATTGACATTTCACCTTGAATACATGAGTGCTGGTGAAACACACATGGGGTGTTTTTGCTCTGCTCCTATTTCTGACTCCTGCAAGGCTGAAGATCTAATTATGATAATCCTTATTGCATTTGGAAGATGATATATCTTTATAAAGCGTGGCACACAGGTATTCGTCGGCTGAGGTTTTGTTCTCCCTATATATATAGAGAGAGAGACAATAGAGGGAGGGGTGAATTAGGTCATCTGTACCATCTGTACTTTATTGCTGCGGCTGGTAGCTTTGCTCGCCTAATGGCATCTGCGCAGAGATAGTGTGATTTACAGGTTTGGCAGACATGCCAGTCAATGACAACGCGGACACAGACAGGCACTCTCACTGCATCGCCGCGTACCTCCCCCGTGGGAGAGCTGTCGACTCCACTTCTGCTGCACTTAACACGCGACTGCATCTCTTCCCTCTCGCACTCGCAAAGGGAGTACATCTTGGTACTACAGAAAGAGGAGAAAAATCAATACGGTTGGCAGAGGCTGTCCTCTTGCCCTTTGATGCCTCTGCGTAAACAGAGAGACACGCTGCAGTCTTGAACTCAACACACTCAGTTTTCCACCTTTGGTAAAAACACAAGCACCCACGCAAAAGAGCCCATGAAGGTCGAGATAATGACTTTGCATGCGGATGGCAACTAAAAAAAGTACTGAAACAAGGGCCTGAGAGAAGAATGTCTGAGACTGTGTATGACTTCACTTGACATCTCTAAATCTGGTGGATTTTTTTAAGAGGCTTGTGGGCTGGTCAGGATTGAGGTCAGCAACCACAAGGTCAGTTAAAATTCCACAGAAGTATATTAAGACATCCATCTGGCACCGCTCAGAGGTACACGAAATTGTGGGAAATGTGGATGGATGAGGAAGACGTTTTCAGGGGCTATGTATTCAGTGACTCATCCAAAAAGAAACAAGAGTCCAAAAATGCCCTCATGAACCCCGTCGTAGGAATATGCCATAAAAATTTATTGTAATGTGACATGAGAGTATGCAAGGTCCCTCAGTTTTTACTGTGTACTGAGGAGTACACAAACAACACTGTGACAACAGGAACAGCATTAGGCAAACTTTGGAGACCACAGGAGCACCAGCACTGACCAGCATTTTTGAAACGTTTGGTGAAATCATGCAATATATAAAACTTCCATACTTACATTTTTGTACATTTGAACTGCTCACTGTAATATAAAATATGTAAACATATAAAATTCTTTTGGTCTTTTTTACTTTCGGAGAGTGCCTCTTTGTACACTTTTACAAACATTGACACACATATGCCTTTTATCTCCTCCAAGCTGTATTCTGCAGTAGCCTAGTTTGTGTTCAGAAAGCTAAAAAGCTGCCTTCTTAAAGGGGTAAAATATAGCAAATGATAAATATAGATATTTCTTTCACGACCTCACATCCAGGAAAAATCACAGAACGATATCAACACTGGGACTTTTAAATTTTCAAAGCAGACACCATTCCATCACAGCTCATCCAACGGAGCAGAAGGAAATATATTCTCATCTGTGACCTTGAAACGGGAGTCATGACTAATGGATGAAGGATTATAGTGGTTACACAGGCTCTCCTTTTTCCGACAGGGACAGTTGGTGGATTTTAATGGTGGGAAGGTTTCCTACTGGAGGGGGCTGGGCGCAGTTTGACTCCTGCGGGGGAGTCCCACCGCTGGTGATGCAGCAGCAGGTCCGGTGGAAGCTTTTACTGCAGAGTTTGGCCACTTTGTCCCTGCTCGTCTCGGCCTGTCCAGATCCGCCTGTGGGGCCTGCGGGAAAGACCTTCCACTCCCTGCTGTCTCTGGAGGAAGGGGTTCTGGACAAGGCCATGGAGGAGGAAGGGCTGAGTCGACAGGGAGCCCCCCTGCTGTCCAGGCCCAGACTGAGGGACTGGCCTTGACCCTGGGCTTGACTCTGACCTGCACTCAGATGATGATGGTGCGGTCTGGGAGTCATTCTCAGACAGTGAACTCCGAGTAAACTCTGGAAAGCTTTCTTAAACTCCTGGTTGGAGCATGGGTAGATTATAGGGTTGATGCAGCTGTTGAAGTAACCGAGCCAGAAGGTGATCTTGAAGACAGTGTCTGAAGGTCTGTAAGCAGGAAATATGGAGCCTGGAGGGACATTAGAGACACAAGGACGATTAACATTACACTTTGCAGGGGGACAATTCTGAAACATGGAGTTTGATGTATTAACTTCTTTCAAAAAACATGAAACAACAAACATGAAAAGAAGACCCCAATTTCTCAGTTTTGAGATCAATAAAGTATTTCTATCTATCTATCAATCTAAGACAATGAGGAACTTAACAACCCAAAAACTAGCAGAAAATTAGTTTAAAAATTATAAGTAAAAAATAAACCAAAAAATAAACACACAAAAAAAATCTCATAATTTTCAAGAAATGTTCTTGTAACCTTTTTTTTTGCAATATACCTGGCATTTCTTGCTAAGTTGCTCATTGCCTTTTTCCCATGATTTCAAAAGAATATTCTCAGATCCCCGAGGTTCAACTGATTGTGAAAGGCATCTGAATGCAGCACAACAAACTGATGATCCAGGTTCTAAAGGGTTAATAAACAAGCATCTACAGGCTCCATGGATGTACGCTTGTGGCTCTGGGAGGATGAAGGCACGACTGCATTTTGAGCTAAATGCTAACATCAGCTTGCAAACATGCTCTCAGTGCTAACAGGCTTATGTTAAGAAGGTAGCATTTTTCCATTGTAATGACTGCAATGTCTCTTTGTTTGAATCCTGCTGTGTCGGTCACTCTTGGGCTGACTGAGAGTTCTTAGACGCTTGTGGTTACTCGACAAAAAATTAAATGTCAAGAAACGATTCAAAAGAAAAAAACCAATTGCTTATTTTCCACTTGTTTTGTGTTGGTTTCTAAATAAAACTGAAATAACTGGCTTATTTTGGCTGGTACAAACAATTTCATGAAAATAATAGGCAAATGAAGAGAAGACGTCAGGCTGCACAAGGTCAAAAGACTGTGCTTTCCCAGCCAGCCACGTCACCAGCCAGCCACACCTTCTACATATCTCCTTTTTCCTGCAGGATCAGCACAGATTCAAAAGCTATTAATGCACACCACACAGAATAAATTAAACTGAGGAATTGGCTCCTACATCTATACTCAGCTTAGTTTAGCCTGTTATAATGCTAACTTTGTTTGGGGGTTTTCTGATGGTGTTTTCCTTGTTTCTTGTTTCTCATGTTCTGTTTCCTGTTTTATTTTGTTATTTCACTCCTCTTGTCTCATGTCAGGCTTCACCTCCTGTCTCTGTGTGTTTCCCTGATTACTTTCACCTGTCTTGTATCAGTCTTGTTAGTCTTCCCTGCACACCTGTTCTGTTTTAGTCTCGTTTGCTCCCCCCTGTCAGTTTGTCTGTTACTCTTGCCCTGATGTCCTCCCTGTTTCTTCTGTTGTTGCTCCTGTATTCCCTGAGTTCATCAGTGTTATCCTTGTTTGTCTCAGTTTAGTTTTTGAGCCGTACTTCATTTGTTTTTGGATTCCTATTTTTTTTTTTTTTAAGTTTATCAGCATTACAGGCTTGCTTTTCATTTGCACACTTGTTTTTTTTTATGTTCTGCATTTGGGTCCTCATCCGAACTGACACCCTGACTCTCAGTTTGAAAAATCAAATCGAGCCAATCAGAGCAAAGCTGACTGGTGCTTTCTGACACTCACACATGGAGGACATGTCTCCATGAAAAGAAACCCAAAACAACAGAAATATGAACAAGGATAAACTGAATTCAACAAATATCAGCATATAGGCTGGTTTTTGATATATGTATCTGTAACTTTTGACATGTTGTATTCAGTTTATTTTTGTACAGTATTTGTTGTTTTTGGCTGCTTTTCATGGAGACATGTTCTGTCCTCCATGTGGGAGTGTCAGAGAGCACCAGTCAGCTCTCCTCTGATTGGCCCAATCTGATTGTTTCAACCTGAGCGTGAACTGACTCTCAATCAGGCAGATCACAACAAATCCCCTGAGAGATGAATGTGTTTGTGTCTTTATATTGCTTGTTTTGCTTTGTGATGATTTGAAAATGCCTGATAAAGATCTCCGTTAGATCGAAACGTTGCACAATCTAAAATTAGTGGGAGCTGTTAATACAGTGTGGATCTCCTGACTGATTCTTGCCATAGTTATTTTTTTTTGATCCAGCACCTGTACAAAGGTTTTTTTTGGATGTGCAAGTCCTCCACCCTGCTTGTTTATTTTGTAGTTTGCATGTTATTGTATCATCAAGAGACTTGAATAGCTAATTTGTAGCAAAATGAACAGCAATTCATTCAATAGTTATATTTCACTCTAAAATGTAAACATCTTAGTGGTGCAAAGGGAAAGGTCAGGGGATTACTAAAGTAATGAGGATTCATCTTGTAGGGATGTCTGTAAAGAATTTGCAATCCCATGTTGATATCAGTCTTTTTTATCGAATAAGTAAAACCTTTGACAGACTGCTGGTGGCACTTGAGGATAAGTAAGATCACTTGAGTTGTGAATATCTGTACCAAAATTCATGACCATCCATCCAAAAGTTATTAATATGTTTCATTAAACCTGCCAGTTTAATAACAAAAAATCAGCAGATCACCTCATAAGGACCATGAATGTTTGTAAAAAAATATCTTAGAGTCTTTTCAACAGTTATTGAGATAGTTCAGTCTGGACCAAAGTGGTAAACTGCTGGACTTCAAAAAACTTAAAGGAATACTTTGTGTATGTAATTTACTTTGAGCCTGTTGAATTGGTGAAGAAATGTTTGGTTTTCATGCATTGCTCCACAGTGAAGAGAAAATCCAAAAGAGGTGTTCATTCATCATGAAAATAGGTAAACAGGAAACAACAGAAAAGGTATAATAAAACTTCACTTTACAATCTTTCAGACAACTGGTGGCGTATAATCCAGATATCATTTATCCAGTAGCTAAGTGCTTCCCAAAAAACATGCATTGTCACTGAAAGGTTAAGATTAAAAGGCGTCAGTACAAACAGTCACATGAACGGCCAAACAGGTGCCTTGGCATGCACGTGCATTTGAATCATAGACTGTATAAATAACTGAACTCTGTGTGAACTCTGCTTGGGCACACTGATAGGTGGAAGTATTTTAAATGATGAGGTTTTAAGTGAAAATGCATGTGTTTGTGAAGTACTGAGAATACAAGTGAATAATGCGACTTGGATTATACTGCAAGAGTTGAGTGAGAGTTTGCAAATTGATGTTTTGATATAGTTTTGCTGTTGGTTTATTCCAATTCATTAGGACTGCTGTCTTGTTTTTCGATTCTACGTTCACTGTGGAGGAATGCAACATAAAGTTTTCCTCACAAATTCAACCTAACACCGTGTGACTGAATGATTTTTTGTTGTGCTTTTTAAAAAAAGGTCACTTTGTGGTTGAACTGTTCTTTTAAAGCTTCAAAGCTTTAATTATGGTATAAAGCGAGAACGTTTTGAATATTCCCACCCCTGCCTACACGTTGCAAGAATAACTACAATCATTTACCAGTTGCTTACTCTAATATCTGTTTTAAAGGTTGTGTTTGTATGCTATTATCACATGATCTGCAGCTACTGAGATAAATATATCAGTGCCCTCATTTACATCCACTTCATTTTTCTTATAGTTTAATTCAGTTATAAAAAAAAGAAAAGAAAAGCTCCACACTTGCCATTAGGGTGAAGGATTGTATAAAAAATTGCCTTCATAAATTGAGCTGCTTGTGATTAGAGGAAGCATTCACAGCAGAAAGCGTGAGTGGGATCCTTAATGAAGAAGAAGAGAAAATGGCTTAACAGGCACATTACATGCAGCCCTGTTACTCACTGTAAATATGACTCTTCATGTATCCAGTGACTGCCGCTGAAACATTACAATAATTGAAAGGCTGACTTCTTCTGAGGCTTTTATCTATCTATCTATCTATCTATCTATAGAATTGGAGAAGCTGTCTTGTGAAATGCTCTACTGGACAGGCTGTTGTAGACGGCTAAACGTGGGCTGTTGAAAAATGAGGTTGTGGTAAAGAGATGGATAGAAAGAAGATGTGGAGGGAGATTGAGAGCAAATTCTTTCATGCCTGGCTGTAGAGCTCATACATTTTATTCCCCGCTGTGCCAAAAAGAACATTTCTATTATTGCTGGTACACTTGATAGATAAATTATTTGAGAGAGAAAAATAAGGGTATTACAGCTGTTCAATAATGGTTCAATAATAATTGTTGCCTAAAATCAATGTAACATCACTGGGTGTTGTCATGTGAAAAATATGTAACTCTATCGTTGTGATTTCTTAAATTCTGAGCTGACGTGTATTGGCTTATGAAACCATTCAAAAACTGTTGGATAATCTGCCAAAAGGTGTTTTTTGTAGATTTTGAGACACATGATTTTGACCAAACGATAGCCAAATGGGGCAGTGTGGTAGAGATCATTTACTTTTGGCCATGTAGTAGCAGCTGAAAAAGCACACCACTATATATTTTTTCACCCTACAAAGCTGTAGGCTTTCTGCTGTACGTTAACAGTTAACAGTACGTTAACAGTTGTCTATTTCAGACACAGAGCAACATTAGCATTCATTTGGAGTCGTATTTCAGTCCACCGTATTAATAGCTCTGTTTTTGGTCTCATCCAACTCGTAGCACAGCGCACAGTGATAATGAGCTGAAGGATGCTAAAAAGCAAAGATGAAGGGAAACTGGATGATTATCTGTGGGTTTGTCCAATTGAGTAACCTACCCCCAGATTTAGCTGCAGAATGAGCGCCCCTCACTTTCACACTGCTCTTTGGCCGAGGCAGCTGCCCAGAGGAAGGGGGGTTTTGCCTGGTCAGGCTTAAAGATAACATTATCCTCTGGCTTCTGCTTATAAGTGGTGAATTTACAATGTAACACAATACAGTCTCTGCCTTTTGTTTGATATCTTGTGTCCGCAAAAAAACCCAACTTTTTTGCACATTTCTGATTTGTCATAAGTGTAGAAAGCACACATGAGTTTGGGGGAGAACTTTGCTTGTCTGTTATATTACGTGAACGTTTATCAAATCTGATTTAACTGACAATTGTGAAGCCCTACACTTAACACCAACTAAAATTTTGACCTTTTTTTTACCTGCAGGAGTGTAGCCTCTTTTTTTTAATTTACAATATTTTTGGGACATTATGATGACATTGCCATCCAGGATTATTAACTTAACATTTAAAGCCACAGGGACACCATGAAGTTACTCTGTAAATTAGAAACAGCTTGCTTTACACTGCCTTATAGACCCTAAAAAGGACTTACGAAATGTCAAGGAGAGAGGACAATCCACAATCAAATGCAAAGACTCTGGTACTCTTTTTTTTCTTTCTGACAGGATTTAATTCTCACTATTCATTTTCTCTGATGACAAAATAATGTTTATGCCAATAAACCAAATAAAAAAATAATTACTTATGCAGCGCTACACGTCAGAACCAGACTATTGCTTGATGATTCACTGATAAATCTCTCATTGTCCAGAGTTATGTGGCATTGGTAAACTGAGGTTTTTCTTATTTCCCAGTCAGGAAAGACAAACGTCAAATGGTAGCAGGCAGCTATATTTACAAGCATGAGAGCATGGAATAAATAAAAACCCTTAGGGATTTGTGAGGTCTTTGTCATCTCACGTATGTACTTGTTTCAGATTTCCAGCTCACATTCTCTCCATATTGACACCAGCACATATAGAGCATGCAGAGTTGGTTTTCAGGCCGTGTGAATTCCCCTCAAGCACACTTCATAAGGCAACATTAAGTAAGGTCTGACACAGATGTGATGGCTTTATCTGTTGGTCTTGGACTGGCGCTGTGATGAAGTGAGTCATAGATACAAGGGAGAGAAAAGGAAGCAGAGGAATGGCTTGACAACTTATTTAAAAACCATGTTTGAAATATATGTTGGTCTGAAATCCTTTGCTTTTGTTTGCAGACAGGGGAGCACTAAAGGCTGTCAGAGGTCTGAAATTTTTATTGCACCTATTTATAGAGCGTCTACCTGGCCGAGTCAAAGCATTTACTATGCTACTCAAGAGGCCACAAGGCTCGTCTCAATGAAAGTGACTTCAGTGCTCGCCCACAGAGGAGAAATTCAATTAACATCATCAAACTATTAAATTGAAGAGCACTTCAAAAATCCGGTGAATGGATGTGTTAAATAAATTAATGCAGAAATTAAATCGCAGTCTGGAAGTGGTCTGACTCATGTGTGAGTGTGGGTGATCAAAGATATGAACCTGTTTTTAATGTTTGTGAGATCTTATTGATTAAGAAGTTTAACCTGCTGTTGCATATTTACAGTAACAGTAACACTGTGGGAAACATGCAAAATTCTTTGTTACTGAGAGTTGGATGAGAACACCACTTTCATATCTTTCTGTTTAGCCAGCTTAATTTATGCCTCATTTCCACTGGTTTAGCTGAACTCAACTGTTTTGGTTCCAGATCCATTTTTCTGTTTAATTTTCCACTGCATATAGTACCCCCTCAGTGTAGGGCGGGATTCTCAGCTGATTGCCATAGCGACGCCATGTGAAACAGCGTGACATTATCTTCAATCCGGTACTTGCAGAATCATTTATTCCCCAACCAAACAGAAGAATGTCCGCACTTCGGGACAAAATAGTTTTGCAGGCAGCCATTTTTAGGAGTGAATAAAGAAATTGCGGTTGCTATTGACGGTAGCTTGATTATTTAAAAATTTCAGGTTTGTGCATGTGCAGGATGTCTGTGTCAAACAAGTGACGATTCCAGGGACAGTACTCTCTGACTTGTCACTGGTCTGCAGTGTTTTAACTTCACCTTTTAGTATCAGCTCAACTCGCCGTGAACCTTGATGGAGGTGATTTTTTGAAAAAGTATCATCCTATAATCTCGGAACCCGTCAGCTATTGTCTGATGACAATAAAGCCTGTGGGCCAATATTTTGGGCTGATCAGATAAAGTGTTGTCAGATTATCGCTGGTGGACCCCGAGATTGCTTCACGGTCAATACGTTGAGCTTCTCCGCATGGACTATTCGCCGGTTCAAACTCAATTGGTCAACACAACTTGGACTACAAACAGCAAACAGAACACTTCTGATACAAAAATATTTCCTGTTGCCTACAGTGGCTTCCTTTGTTGGTTGGGTTGGTTAGGTTTGGGCGAAAAGAGTGGGATCAGTTAGAGTTAGCTTTAGAATGTCGGGACCAACCAGAGGCAAAGTAAGACAGAGAAGGGCAGGTCATGCCTTCGCTATCCTTGGAAAGGCAAATTTGCCTCTGTCCCACAACCTCCTATGAAACCACAACTTCTTTCTATCTTTAGTACAGATTAAACAAACCAGCACTGATGTGTCGGTTTGTGAGCTTAAGAAGTGCTTGTAGGAAGATATTTTAAGCTTTGGACAGAGCAAGGCTACCTACTTCCCTCTGTTTCCAGTCTTTATGCTAAGCTAAGCTAACCTGTTACTGGCTGTAGATTCATATTTACCCTATAGACATGAGTGGTATCAATCTTCTCATCTAACTCTCACAGGTAATATCATTATATAAGTAATAATATGTTCTAAGTGCATTTCCCAAAATGTTGAACTATTCTTTTTAATGAGCTGATTAAAGTATCATTTGGGGTTGATTTCACTCACAATTGCTGCTTTGCCAAAAAATAGACATCTTCTTTTATTAAGAATCACATACAAAATAACATATAACAATACTCACCAATGGGTAGCGCCAGGAAAAATGGCAACCAGCACAACACGAAGCAGCCAACCACAATGCCCAGGGTCTTTGCGGCCTTCTTCTCACGTGAGAACTTGAGTAGGCGCAGGGCAAAATGTGTGCGGTTGCGAAGGGCCTCGTCCTCTGATACAGTTGTGTTGCCTCTGTGTATCCTGAGTATCACTCGCTCTGAGTCTGACTTCTCCGTCTTCTGGCCCTCCCTCAGGCCCCGGCTCTCCCTGTGAGCTACCACATAAACGCGACAGTACATGACCAGTATGATGGCCAGAGGGAGGTAGAAAGAGCCCACGGCAGAAAAGATAGCGTAGCCTGGCTCCTCTGTGATCTTGCAGATAGACTCGTCCTCAGGTGCTGGCTCTTTCCAGCCAAACAGAGGTCCGATAGATATGATGATGGACAGCACCCAGAGCAGCATCACTGCCAGCAGCGCCCTGCGTTTAGTCACTATGGTCGGATAGCGCAGAGGGTAGCTGACTCCAATGTAGCGGTCAACAGAGATCACGCAAAGGCTCATGATGGAGGCGGTGCAGCAGAGCACATCCACAGCTGCCCAAACATTGCAAAAGGCTCGTCCAAACACCCAACGATCCACAATCTCAAAAATGGCAGAGAAGGGTAGCACAGTTGAGCTCAACAGCAGATCTGCCACTGCCAGATTGACTATAAAATAATGTGTGACTGTCCGCAGGTGTCGATGGCAAACCACCGAGAGGATGACCAGGATGTTTCCAACAATTCCAAACACAATGAAGACGCCAAGCACCAGGCCCAAAACCACAGCTTTGACCACGTTGAGCTCTGGGACTATAACCTGGCTGCAGTTGGAGCAGTTCTGTGTCAGAGGAGCTGGGGTCATATTGTCCAGCACTGGAACCATCTGTTCCAATACTCAGCTGTAATCGACACTGCCCTGCGCTGCAAAGGTGGACTGTAACACACACCTATTTTATTTTGTATCACTACAGGAGAGAGGGGACATCAGGGCATTCTCATAAAAGCCATTAGAGTAATGATCACATTAAGTCCGTCTTGTCACAACATCATTTGAATGATGGTGCCTCTGGCAAATGAGCCATTATGCTGGCAATGCATCAAGAAAAATAAAACTACAGGATGCATGCAGAAACACTGGGAGAGAGGTATAATATATGCAGACAAAAACCTACTGCGCAGAAATCAGGTAATCCATCTTGAAAATGCTTTAACTGTAATGGTGCAGCTGGTACAAAAACACTGTATGGAAGCATTACAGATAGGATACACAATGAGCGCACACAGAAAAATCTAGAAAAAATCTTTGCATGTGCTGTGACCCAGAAACCGCAGTTTTGGAACAAAAATTCAAGTCCATGTTCTTAAAAATTGTGAGAAACCACTTTTCTGGGTAGGTGAGCAGTAGTCATCCAGGCTCTTCCTGAGGAACACAGGGTCAGATTCAGCTTTAGCACAATCACAGGACCACAGCACCAGTATCCAGCACCTCTGGAAAGAAAGACAGAAGAATCTGCTGTGAGAGAAATGAAACATCCACCACATACTGTAAAACTCTGAAGCATTCCTCCTCGTTTTGTCCATTGTTTCTTTTTTGCAGCTTTTTCTGTGTTATCACATCTCAGATCTATCAAGTCTGTGGGCGAAAGGCAATGTCTGAACCACAGTTGCTGTGAGATCAATGTGGCCATAGCCTCATCTTGCGTTTATTGACTAAACACAATGTGAGGTTGAGGAATAAAGAAACCGATCAGTTGCCTTTCACACTGAATCGCATGGGAAACATCAAACAATTAAAACTCTAGATGGCATTGAACCAGAAGCAAGAATAGCTGGAAAGTAAACAACACAACAGTCTCAAACCTTATGTGTGTTTTATTGCCATTTTCTGGCACTCATATGATCTTCAATTGACCTACCTCAAACTAAGCCTGACCTATAGCTCTTAATCCCTCCTCTAAATCAATCAATACCACACTGTGACCTCTATACAGATTGAGGTCAAAACAATGTAAAGCGTTACAATCTGACATTGATTCACAGAGGCGTTTTCAGGTGTAGTTATATTTAGCCTGGTTTGACATTCAGGAAAATAAGCATAGAAAATGGCTGTTTTCCAAAATAACGTGGTTGGCAATGTGGTCAGCAATGTTGCCACAAAACAAGGCTGGGGCCCTTCTGTACGGAGTTTACATGTTCTCTTTGTCTCAGTGTGGATTTTCTCCAGGTCCTCCAGCATCCTCACAAAGTCTAAAGACAAGCAGGTTAGATTAACTGGCGACTAAAATTGCCTTTCAGTGTGATTATGAGTGTGAATGATTGTCTGTCTATGTGTCAGCCCTGTTGACGGTGTACCCCGCCTCTCGCTCAATGTCAGCGAGGATAGGCTCCAGTGCCCCGGCAACCCTAAACAGAGTAAGCAGTTACAGATTATGAATGAATGAATTCTTATTTGTGCTGTGATAACACTCTAATGTTTAGATACTAAATACCAAGCTGTAGCTAATTAGCTTAGCTTAGCATGAGGACTGAAACCTGTAAGAAACAGCTAGCCTGGCTCTGTCCAAACAAAACAGTTTACCAGCATCTTGAGGAAGTCTTGAAATAGCACCAACATGTTATCCTCAAGACTCACAGGAATGGACTTGGGCTTTAATTAAAACTTTAGGTCCATCGCATGATGCTATTGGGTCCCAAAAAGGACATTTCCCCATAGACTGACATCAAGAAAGGACCATTAATCTGTGGATTATTCTTTTAAAACTTAAATAAACTTCTCAGTACAAACACTTGAATAGCCCTTATTTAAATCTTTATGTCCGAAAAGTTGTAAAATTCACTAATAGCTGAATCATTATGACATTCATGAGAAGAAATCCGAGGCTGAGCTGATGAAGGTTGGGTTGGGTTTAATCCTTTAACTCCTTGATTGACATCAGTTCGCTTGTGCTGCAGTCAAACGCCTTTCACTGGCATTTAAACCTCTGGAACTGGAGAAAACTGGTTTAATTTCTTTCAAAAACACAGGAAAAAACATCATGAGCAACTGCAAAAAAAAAAAAGTAAATTGTGACAAGGAAATCATCTGAAAATTAGCTGGGGGAGATGATTAAATATGTTTTTTGTATGTTTTTGTTTTTTTAAAAAAGGAAAAATGTCCAGAAAACTATATTTATAATTTTAATAATCAAGTATTTGAAATTATGTTACAGAAAAAAGAAAATATATATGTAATTTTAGCATTTACTTCAGGTAATTTTCTTGTTTGTTGTTTGTTTGTTTATTTACTTTTTTCGTTTCTTTCCGCCACCAGCACTATATCCAATTCTCTTAATAAATTCTTGGTAAATCCCCATAAAATCCTGAATTGTGATTTTGACATTTCATCTTTTGTAAATATTAACAAAACAACATATGATATGTTAATAGGGGAGCTTTAAAACTTAATTTGTGTGTAGTTTTTCCCCCTTTGGATAGCTGTTTCCCCCTGCTTTCGATCTTTATGCTAAGCTAAGCTCATTGTCTGCTGCCTCTTTGCTTAATGGACAATTTGGTCACATATTAAACAAACCAGGTGTAACGTGTTAGTTAGTGGACTTTAGCTGTGTTTTATGCTAAATTAAGCTCTAGCTCCATGGTTACAGCACAGATGTGAGAACGGTATCGATCTTCTCATTTAATTCTCACAGGAAAAGTGAGCAAGCGTGTTTCCTAAAATGATTTACCCTACTATTTCCACAACATTTTTGAGTGTTTACCCTGCAACAGCAAGATTCCTGGTTGTTCAGTGTTGTTGTTTTTTTTAGCTTTGCTTTCTATAGTACAATACCTACAATTTTATTTCATGTAAAGTAAAAAAGAAAAACATTTATACAAGACAGAATACTGGGCCGTTTCCATTGTATCTATTTATATAAAATGAGAAATTCAGTCACTCAGTTGGAAGTAAAATATTGGGAACTGCTCCTCCAGTAGTGTTGATTTTGGCCCGAATCGTTCCCTCTGACTTTGATGCATCAAAATTAATTTCATTTTAAATGTTCTGACCTTTGTCTTCAGAACAATGTCTTACTTCCATGCGAAGTCCTCCTCTTTGACAGATGTGAAATTAATCTTGTCTGAGCAGATTACTGACATTTGTAATGTGGATGTTCCTTACCTAAACGTAGATTAGATGGGGCTAGTAAAAGTAGTGAGGCCATGTTGACGATTTGGGGATTTCGTTAAGCTGCTTTATTTGAGACTAGCCTAAATTAAAAGTTCCTCTGAGTTGCCCTCTTTTCTACAGAGTGTTTCCCTTCTGTCTTTCTGTCTCTCTGACTATCTACCTCAGCTTTAACAATGCTGGAGTCAAACATGCTTCACACAAAGACAGGCTGTCAAAGACCGCGGTGAGGGCGAAGGCATTACGCAGTCCCCTCCAGTCTTGAGCCCCCTCCCCTCCTCCATTACTCCTCGCCACACTATTAACCACTGGCTGACCTTTTCCTCTGTGCCCCACAAACCTTGGCTACTCCCAGGATCTACACCTGTTTAACATGTTGAATGGACATTTATGTCTCTGGTTCCTGCACTAGCATGGTGCGGCAAAGCCAGCTCTCAGCAGCCATCATAACGCAGCACCTGAGAGCTTCTCCTGCCCACTCACGGCTGGTGCCTCTAATGTAATTATGAAAGTAAGAGTTACATGTTTATTTGCAGGAGCTCATTACACCATCTTCATTTTGCACAGGAGAAAAGATTAGGTTACCTCAGCTTAAAATATTAAACGTCCCTTCTGAATATAAATTGTTTGTTATATTAAATGTACTGTGTTGCGATGGAGAAAATGAGCTTGATGGAGTTAATGTAAGACAAGTTCAGTCATATTGGCTGAACCCACTTATTGCTCTCTGTTTGTTCTCGCAGTAAAGGAGTTTCAGGTGATGGACGTTTATGTCATTGCTAGTAATAAGATGCAGATAGATTTCTGGCTACTCTGTGATTTTATTACATTAAAAATAAAGAATATGGGAGCAAAGATTGTGATTGCAACCTTTTTTTTCTTTTTCATCAGAGAAAATGTGTTTAAACTGGACAGAAAGACTTGATAAATTGCTGCAGCTCATAATTCACAATCACAAGACTTACACTCTTAATTGAAACTGTTGACCATTTGAAATTAAAGCTTACTGTCTACATTGGGCTCCAGATTACAGACTTGTTGATATAACCAGATCACAGTTTGAGGTGTAGAGGATTTCACTGGGGCTGTCAGGGGCAGTGGAGTAATGCACATTGATTAGGATCTTTCTCAGCATTGTTCTGTTTAATATTCACAGAGAAACAAATATCTAAAGTGGGTGTTTCCCCGTGGAAGGCCAGGGCAACTAAACCAATAAGCAGCTTCATGAAGAAGAAGCCAGAGGCTAAAGATGCCTTGCTCCAGGGCAAGTAGTAGTAATTTGTCCTTGCTTTTAAAATCTTATGTTTTTCATTTGTGCTTTTTTCCCAGACAGACACAAAATAACAATGTGTTAAAATGACTGCATGTGTAGCTGCATGTTGCTGAGGGTTGGACAGGAATCCACAATAATGTTGGGGACAGCGGGAGACATGGAGCCTCTCCATGTCTGCAGCTATTTTAATTGGCAAGGAGTAAATATCCACTCTGGCTCAGATGTTATCTCAGCCTCTTCACTGCTAGTGTGCAGGGTAATTCCCAGCCCTATAACATGAAACCACTGTGCAGGACTATAGGTGATACCTGTCTGACAGAAAGTGATATCCACCTTAATAAAAAAGAGAGAGCCAGGGACCTGTAGACACCTTTGGTGGTCAGCAGACATTATAGACCTCTTAGTGCTCTTCTCTATATACACACTCTTAAAATACACTTACAAGAAATTCATAGGATATCTCTTAATCTTAAGGATCTATTAGTGAAAGATTGATTGAGAAAATTTTAAAAACATTAGAAGCATCATATAAATCATATATTTATAGATCAGTGCGACCCAGCCTCATTATTTTAGAAAGGCAACTCCCTACTGTAGAGACAAAATAAAGAGATAAATGCTCACCAAATTATAGCCCAAAATCAAATTACAATATAAATCCAATCAAACTCAATTCTGCCAAAATTATTATTTGATCATTGTATTGTAAGAAATATTTCCCCCTTTTTCCCCAAATCAAAAGTCCGCTCAGTGAGATTTATCCAAAATCAGCATTACACCACGGACAGTAAATGGGGGAGCGCGTCAATTAAATGAGAAATAATTGATATCAAGGGAGATCCGCTCAAAACGCCTTAGTTAAACGTTAGAAATGAAATTTTCTGGCACTCACCTCAACTTTGAGTTAGATCTTCACATCCCGGCGACTCGCCTGAGCCACATTTGGACGCGCTTGTGATTACTGACTCGCACTCGGAGACGGTGAACGGGGAAGCCAAGTGCGCTCATCATGGAGAGCCCTCACATCAGCCGGTCCAAACGCCCGACCCTCAGGTGCTCCAAGTCTCTTCAAATAATGATGAGCACCAAATGACTCACTGTTTTCTCCTCGAACCACACTACCCCCGTAAGCCCCCATACCACCACCATCCAACCAACCAACCATCCTCATCCTCACATCACCTCACCCCCCTCTTCAGCATCACTCCCTGTGCGTCATCGCAACCAGTCACTGTCTACCCAGCAGGACATTTCATTCACAAATGCTTCATTAGCGACTGTCACTCAACTGAAGTAAAGTTTGCTCATTTCAGTGTCCGCATCCGCGAGGCTTTTTTTACGCACAGACACTATAAAGAAGCTTTCTCCCTTAATTTCTGGGATGTGCCCTGATAACACTGCGCTATAACTTAAATTAAATGGCCATTTCCTCAGCTGGAATTACCCTTGCATGCTTTAAAAGAACTCCTAAATGACAAAAAAATGTCTGGTCATTTGATAAATTTTGCTACACTTTTCTTTCTCCTTTTCGTACTGAGTGTTGCTGAGTGAAGTTTGTAAAGCACATGTATTTGGCCCTTTAATTCTTTAAGAGCTGGTGGTAGCACACAAAAGGTTCTTCTCTACTGTTCCCCATTATTTTGTCATTATTTGAATAAGAATTCAAACATGCAGGTAGCTATTTTATAGTTATCAAAGCAACAGTTCACTCTCAAAGTCAAAAATGCATATTTTTCCTCTTACCTTTAGGGCTATTCATCCATCTAGATTGTTTTGGTGTAAGCTGCAAAGTGTTGGAGATATCAGCCATAGAGATGTCTGTCTTCTCTCTGATATAATGGACTAGAGTGCCAAAAGCAATACATTTGAAAAACTCAACAGCAATGTTTCTTTTCAAAAATCATGACCTGATTACTCAAGATAATCCACAGACCTTGTTGTGAGCAGTTTCACATAGAAACAATTTTCTTTCTAGTGTATTTATATTTGAGAGAAGGCAGACATCTCAACGGCCAATATCTCCAACACTCTGCAAATCACTCCCAAACAATCTCGATTGATAAACAGCACAAAAATATAGTGCCTTTCATTTTCAGGTGAACTGTCTCTTCAAGCTACATCCTTCTTGCCAGCCTTAGCCGAACATTTTGATATCCAACAGGAACAATAATGTATATACAATAATGATTTTTCTGGTAAGTGTTACCCCTTTCCCTTCATTTCAATAACAATGTTACAGTACACTGATTTCTAAACATCTGAATGCAGCGTGATTTATGTCTACATCCCTGTTAATGATAAAGTTACCCCCATTATCCCTTTTCTCGTCTTCCCTTGTACTTGTACACCTGGTATTGGTATTGGTACCTAATAAGTACTTTATCTATACCACCTATATACAAAATAATCACACTGTTTTGCTGGCTCTAATTAAAAGCATTATTTCATTAGCAGAACCAAAAACTACTGCACATTTAAACCTATGGTTTAATGCCAGAGATGATTATTCTTTGTACTATAAGGTATTATACAGTTCTTATATACTTTTTATGTTAAGTGTCTTTGTTTTTATTACAGAATTAATAACTAAAGCTCACATATAACACACATCATATATAGCTTGTAGAATTTCCCGGTCTATCTGTTGCACAACTCAGTCAATACGCATTTATTATTGCCTGCGGCATAACAGTCAATTGCAATTTATCTGACATTACAATATCACCTGGGACATTATTATTCCACGCCTGTGCTTGCACTTTTTTTTTTCAATTAAGCTATGATGAAGAGACGAAGCAGAAACAGGCGCACTAACACACCCACCAGCACACATGAATAGATACACAACATTGATTTTTTTTCTTTTTTTCGGGACGGATATGTTTCTTCCCACTGTGAACAAATCCTCGGTTTAGCCAGTTGGTGCTTACTTTGTTTTCCAGTTGGGTCCAGATATAAAGGCATTATCTGGAGCTGCTGCTGGCTCACAGCGAGGACATTTGAGCGTTTACAGTTCAGCTTCTCTGCTCAATCAATGAAGGGACTTTCATCGTTCGATGCTCTGCGTCTTTTTGCTATACCTGTTGTTACATCCTGGGGACAAATCTACTTTGTCATGTCAAGAGCCAAATCACAAGAACACCACTGAACTCTCTAAAAGTACAATCACTTCAGCAAAAGGCCCAGAGTAACATGAATAGAGATTTATGTTTTTGTGTGCATGATAAATTGAGTGTTTTATAACAGCGGATGTCACAAAAGGATTGCTGTTAAAATTGAAAACAATTTTCAGTGCAATTTAGGTTACAATTATCATAACATTTTGCCTCATTATTGTACATTCATGACTGTTTTGCACTGACACAGGCAGACTGAGTATTTACTGCAACAACAGATCAATTATTGCACAATTATGTTTGCATTAAAAACAGGCCAGTGAACCAATCATGCTGATGAAAGATTACAAACATAATGAAGCAGTGAAGTGATGCTCATATGTTTCATCCGTGCTCATTGTTTGCTGTGTATTTGCATCTTGTTAGGCTCTATCATGCTATCTAACCTGCTGGAAAAGCAATTACCTGTCTGAGCCGCCCATGCAGTGAAGCGGGCTGCTGAGTTTGAAAGATACCGAAATCAATATCTCTGCATTGGAGGAAACATTTCCTGTCATGGAGGCAGCAAACTGAGCTGAGCATCCACAACTAATGTTGGCATTTACAGTGACATTCACCTTAATTGCATATCAAGAGATTTCCTCTGCTATGGCTCTGACTTTCACAAAAATCCTAAAATAAAATTGAGTCACAGATTTCGATCACCAGAGCAGGTTAATGCAAACAGCTAACATTCTGCTGCAGGCCACTGATTTGTTTGTGTAAGCGTGAAATGGTATATAGCTCAAGAAGCAAAATGATATAAAATGCTTTCCATTTCAAAGGCGAATTCAAAGTGGAAACAGCTACCTCACGTGTCATGTTGTAATCATATCCTGGAAGCCTGAGCTGCAGTGATTGGCCTTTTTTTTCATTAGCTGATGGGGAAAAAGTTGACATTGTGAAATAAAGGTGACAGACTTCGTCATCGCTGATGAAGCTCCTCATGTAGAGCGGCCTGCACAGCAGTCAGCTCTCCACCCACACACAAACACAGCTAACCTGAAATGCATATTAAAGAGAAAAGACCATTTGACTGATCAGAAGACAGAGTTACAACATATCACTGCAACTTGCAACCACTCATTCAAGACAGATAAGTATAATATTATCACATAGGCTACTGGACAAACTGACACTTAAACCTGTTAAGAGATTAATGTATGTACCAAATTTCATGGCAATCCAGCAGTTGTTGAGAAATTTCACTTAAACTAAGGCCGTAGGTTTTTTTTGTCATATGAAAAGGGGAGTATGGGGGTCCTGATTTGAACTGATTGAATTTTGAGCATCAAACTCTCGATTTTCTGTATTCTAGTGAATTTTCATGCACAAATGTATGCCTTTTCTGCATCAATTTATGAAAGAAATGTCTTCGATTTTGTCAAAATAAAAGTCCTCTTCTGCTTTCATGTTTTTATGGTGGACACAAATGCACATGTTTAAATATTGAGGGGAACGTATCCCGCGAGTCACGCTGAAATCTACACCTGTTCTTAAAACCTCAAAGGCAAAAATCATGGAGGTGCTAGAGGAAAAGTCAAGGACGGCCAAAGTGATTAGAATTCATCATCTGGCAACCACGAATGTCTGTACCAAAATTTTGTGCCAATCCATTCCGACCATATTGAGATATTCCACTGGATAAATGAAAACTTGGTGCTGTTGGAGACATTAGAGGAAAAGTCAGGGGATTCACCAAAGCCAGTGGGATTCATCCTCTGTCGGCCATGCAGAATTTTACAGCAGTCCATCCAACAGTTGTGTTTTTTCCCATGAAACCTCCAATGTCAGCATCATGGTTGTGCAAAAGGAAATGTCGAAGCATGGTCAAAGTCATTAGGATTCATCACCTGGGAACCATGAATGTCTTTACCAATTTTGGGCCAACAATGTTGAGATATTCCACTGGATGAGTACAAACGTTGACCTGCTGGAGGCATTAGAGGAGAAGTTGGGGGTTGCCAAATTCAGTTGGATGCATCTTCTGATGATCATACAAAATCTCACGCAATCCATTCAATAGTTATTGAGATATTTCAATCTGGACCAAAGCGACCAACTATGCTATGTACTGACGCTTGCTGCCTGTGCAGCTAAGAACGAAAAGAGTGACATTGTACTTTATCCACAGTAGGCAAGGGACACTATGAAAATTTAAGGGCATGATGATCCTGCCCAAAAAACTGAGCTTCACCATATTATCCCAGTATTTATCAAAATATGCTTAAAATTGTAAAAAAAAATCCTAAAAGTCCAAGCTTTAAACTAGTTGCAGTGACATCATACATTTTGAAATGTAACATGCCAGTACTAGATTAAGATTGTGTGCTTTTTTTGTGGTTGATTATTAGGTTTTTGCTGTCTTTTTTGTTGTAGGTTGCCCAGCAGTTGCATTGCGTGCTCCTGGACACGATATTCACGAGTATCGTAATAATAGTTATCATAATAATTCACCAGGGTCAACTTATTGTGAATGTTTTTTTTAACAATCTGCGACCTTTAATATCCAATCCATGATCCATATCCACATTACACCTACACACATATTACTGTTCAGCATATGTTTAATACAAGAGAACAAACACAAGAAAAGCACAAATTGACTCAATGCTTTATTTCCTCCACATGTGGCATGGGGAGCCTAAAAATAAAGGAATTATACTAGTCTGTGCAAGCATGTTTCAAATTTTGAAAAGCTTGTTGCTCAGGAGCACCTGTGTACCACCCACATACCATATCTGATTATCTCTGAAACCTGGTGGGTTTAAAAGTAAAAAGGCTGCGCCACAGGGAGATTGCATGATGTTCAAGTGGTATAATGGTTCGGCCTTTTATTGGGCTCCAGTCATGGTGTTATCTACAATTGCTGTAATGAAGAAAGACCTAATTATCACAGCAGACAGAACTCCACTCTGAACAGGACTCTAATTATGGCCTAAATGCTGCTCTCTTACTGTTCAGTGTCATACCCTGGAGTTATAAGGGGGCGACTGCTGCTGTCTTCTCACCATGCAGACAAGGACACACACACACACACCCTGAGGGCTCGGCTGATGCTCTACTGTGCCGGCATTATGGTCTAGTGGCAGATTATCTATTACAGGAGCCCACTCTGCCCCCCTCTGACTGATGACAGTCTTGGCTGTCATCTAATTAATAAATCACAACTTGAGATGTCACTTAAGCAGCATTTGAATTTGTATTGGGAAGTACTTTGCACAAATATCTTTCAGGTAATCCAAAAACCCACATGTAGGCCAGCACAATGAAACAAGACAGACAGGACAAAGTAGAAATAACATGAGGTAATGTCTGGAAAAAGAACAAAAAGGGCAGCAGGTTTACTTACAGATAGATTACTCCAGCTCCATCCTGAGCCATTCATTTTGAATTTATGAATGCAGAGTAATTACAGTTTTATCCGCTTTTGTGGAATGTTTCAAGGCTGAGGAGAAATTAAAAGTCATGTTTCTAAATTCAGACTGAGCAAGGGTAAGCGGCTTGTGCAGTGACCTTCATTGTAGGTATTGAACGTCCAAGTGAGAAGACGGGTCAGATAGAGGCAAAGTATTTTGGCGTACAAAGGAGTATGCACCGGTGACGCAGTCAGACTTGGTGTCTGCTAATGAGTGCAGCCAACAAGCAGTCACACAGCACAGTGAGATATGAGTAAGAAAACTGGCATCGCTAATGAAGCAAAGGGCAAAGTTTACCCTCTGTTATTGTCAGTAACAGGAAATGTTCATGCAAAATGTTTGCACAAGAAGATCTTTCGGGAGGTATAGGCGGCTTATATGATGGTTTTCTTCCGTAAACGAGAGGGGGAGAGGACATATGTGGGAGCTAAATGAACTCTTAATGTATAAACTGCAATTTGCAATACTGACGCATGATAAAATGGTCAGTAAAAAAAAAAGGTTATCATTTGTTTAATCCCCTTTAAACTAAGATGAAACCAACTTGTATCCAGGGTAGGTTTATGGAGATTATGTTTTGCGGAGGCTGGGATATATTTGTACATTTGCATCTGAAAATTGAACAAGAAGAGAGAACATACAGCATAATGTACAATGATTCATATCACAAAGGAATATGATTATAAAACACGGATCAATGATTTTACAGTTTATATGGCTCCAGAAAGCAACAGTATGGCTTTCAACTACAACAATGTGACATGCACTCAAGGTCACTAGGCGTGCTGATGATCACTTGAGACTCGCTCTCCTCCAACATGTACTTTAAAGGCAGCATGAGTGTATTATTGATGCTGCCAGCACATCTAATAAGAATATGCATTTACTTTATTATTACAGTTCTTCAACATAGCTGTGTATTTCTGGATTATTCACTACCTGCGGGCATTTATCCTTGACTGTACCGCACATGGCTCTGCCAGAAAGCTAGAAACACAATGATCCACTGCTGTGTAGCTTCAGGGTCAGGATCTATCTGAATTCTGCCTGCAGGAGAGTCTATATTTGTCTATGCGACAGTCAAATTTTCCCACAGACCAGCAGGGGAATGTGAAAAATACAATTGGAAAAAGACAGAAGCACCGCAGCGTTAATTATTCATTTCGGGGGAATTGTTAGCAAATGTTATTTTTTTTTGTGTGTGTGTTTCGTCCATTTCGCAGTCAGTCATTCACAAGGCCAGTTTATTGCTGTGCATGACTAGAGAGATGACAACATCTGGCAGCGATAATGTGGTATGCACAAAGAGATAAAGGTGCTCCTCCGAACTTGAATATCTCAGGTTTCAAATGTTTCCATTCAAAATATAAAACTACATTTAACAATTACTAATACAGAATTGTGACATCTTTTCATTTTCATTTATTGGTTTATATAAAACAGGGAAAGTGTACAACATAGGCTATATTTTGCACCAGATATACAGTAGCATAAAGCTAATTTCTCATATATGAAATATAAACTGCACATATAACGGTAAAAAAATGATAATTCCACACAACATTAATAAATACATACACCTGTAGGACAGACTAGTGCATAAAATTTAAAATAGGCACTATCAGACCCTAATGACAAAATGATTGTCAGTCATTTTACCATTTTTAACATTAGTGTTACAGTGAGTAAAACTAATACATTTTTTAAAAATTGTTTTAGGGATGAGGGGCTAAATCATGCAATATCTTATGTTTGAAAATTATTAAAAACAAAAGACACCTGTAAATGTGTCACTACACATACAGCTCACGTGTATTTTCAGCTATTTCTGTGGATAATATTAGCTTTGCCCTGTCTTTATTTCTGGGATTGAGCCTTGGACATTTAGAAAGATGGGTAGGGTGTTTTTGGTCTTATTTAATTGTTTGTATATTGTTTGTGTGCGTACAGTACCTAGATCCATGATGTAAGGGACTGAAGGTGGATGGGGGGAATTGCAGGTGGAGGGGAAAGAAACGCACAGGCAAAACTTTACACCACAGTGTGCTTTGTTGACTACATCCCACTTTGGCATGCACTTTGACTATTATAATGATCCCTTCCACATTTTGTAGAAATCTCAATAAACATTCGATCACAATAAATAAATAAATAAATAAAATGTGTCATTATTGGGGAAAGTTATCTAATCTAGTATGATGTTTAGAAATAATGTGTGATTTTAATCTAGATGGCTCTGCCAGTGCTCATATTTTCTATTTTGTCATATTTTCTATTAAAGTGTGTGAAATAGATCTGTTTGCGAAAGGGCCAACAACATTTGCATCCCGGGCTAAAAAACATCCGTCACATGAGGACTGTATCAAAAATCCGCAGGCTCAACAGAAAGCTGATCGCCAGAGAACTGGGTGTGATAATAAAGCTGGCCTGGGAGAACACCTCAGGAAATGAACATCCACACAGAGATGAATCTTGACACCGGAGAGTCACCCCTCTGCTGGCTGTGACCGGCTCATTTAAATAACACTCACGGCGCCATCTAGTGGCAAATATGGAGCAGTGCAAACAATCATCAGGGGAAAAAAAACAATAATCAAAATAAAGCAATTTTGACAACTTTGATTTTATATAATTCATTTGAACTATATTGATCTTGTGTCGCGCGCATGACGCTTTACTTTGAGTCATTTTAGTCTCTACAGTGTCCAATAATGACGCTTCGGTGTGCGCAGGCGCATTACAGACCGAGGTGAAAACACGGAAGACAAGATACCAAACAGACAACGCCTCCCTGTAATCTCTTCTCAAAAGTAGTTTTAGGAAATTATAACGGTCGTAATTTAGATTTGGTGAAGTATTTTGCTTGACTTGTGCGCTGACAGCTTATGAGTTATGAATGTGTCGATAATGCTCCAGTAGCCGAGCTGCTTCTGCCTCATTGAAACGGTGAAAACAAACCTTTAGCAGAGCTCACGAGCAGCTGATGAAGATGCCTGCTCGTAACGTGGTGTCTAACGGGATCCCCAACAGCAATGTTAAATACTCCAGGCTGGCCACCGATGATGACGGCTATATTGATTTACAGGTAAGATTGTGTATTGTTAAGGCAATCCACTGAAAGTATACAAATACATGTCGCTCAGTATGATCCATGTTAGAGGAGGAGAGGATCTTCATCTTTAGGGTCTATAGCGAAGGTAATCAGTGCCTCTCAGACATCACAATATATCTTGCTATTGTTACTTTCTATATATTTTATTTTAAAAATCAATAATCGTTGCCTTTATGGTTATAGACTGAAGGTCATAGGTCAACCGCTCTTTATAAGTTAACAGTGGTAAACGAAGCGCGTGAAATCCATGCTTAAGTACTAATTTCTTACCAGGAAATGACGTTAGTAGAAGTTAAAGTCACCTATTACAATTTTACTAAAATTAAATTTGTAATGGCAGTTCATTCACAGCTAACCACACTCAACCACACACAACATAAAAGCACATCTGTAATTATCTACAGGAAAAATCAAACATCTAAAAAATAAATACTAAAAAATACTCACTTCTAAAAAATTACCCAATAATGATAATAAATACTATGCAGAGTATAAAATGTCATTGTGCAAAAGTGCAGTGGTCAAAAACAATGGTTATTTAAGAGCATTAAAAGTCTAATGGCAGCAGGCAGGAAAGTCTTTAGGAAAGTAAATGCTCTTAATAGAAAAGCAAGCCGTCTGACTTTTGAGAATGAAAGTTTATTTCTTCTAAACATGTACACCACCTTAACATACATTACATTTGAAAAAAAACCAACAAAACAAAACAAGGTCTTTTTTTTCACAACTTGAAGGATTGAAAGAACAAAATCCAGTTTTTCCATCCCTCATATTCCTTCATTCATATGCCCATCCCCTCTTCCCTTCCTTTCCTATATTGTAGTAAGTAACTAAAATGCTCTTGGGGAATCTAGTGGAGTAAAACTCTACATTTTGTTTAGGAAACAGTGGAGAAGAAGTGAAAGTTGACAAATATGTAGAAACTCAAGTAAGGTACAGATACTCCCAAATGACACTTAAGTGCTGTAATAAAGTCTTATTACGTTTTTTTTTATTACATTACTGCAAGCTATCTGCATAACAGCAACTTCACTTGATTTGAGCACAATATAATGAACTTGAATGGGTACTGCAGTAATTTATTATTGCATGTCAATAACAATGGAAAAACATGTTTTAAAGGAATAGTTTGTCCACAAAATGAGCATTTGTTTATCAAAAGTCATGCATTTTCATCAAAACGTAACTTTTTAAAAAGCTTAAAAAGCTAGACTCCAATTCAAGGTAATACAACATGACTATCTGATTTAAAAAAATGCTCATTCTGTGGGGGAAGTATTCCTTTAAATAGGATGGTCAAAATCCGAGCTGCAAAGGGAGAGATTTCCTGCTTGTAAACGCCTAGTATGACTAATGCCCATGATTTCCCTCATTCTAGAGAATTTCTATGCACCAATTTGTGCATTTACTGCATCAATTTATGGAGTAAATGTCTTTAATTTTGTAAAAATAAAGGTCCTTGCCTACTTTAATGTTTTCATTGAAGGGGTAGGGACGAATGTTCTAAATCATCATTATAATTTGATCCTTGTGTGTAAAATAGATGGTTTTCATGATGGTTTGTTAAATATTCATGACAGTAACACGACTGTTTAATGGATCGTATTACCAGCTTGCTTTGATATAAGTATCTGTCAACCAGTCACAGACTTTCACTTTTCCAAGATATTTAAGTGCATTATGAGTCAGACTTATTTTGCCTGTCCAGTAAAGCACATGAGTGAGAAAAACAGGCATTGTCATAGAAAGCCTGCTGTGTCTGAGAAAAGTGTTTTTAATTAGTTATTTCTCCTCCTCTGCAGTTCAAAAAGAGCCCACCCAAAGTCCCATACAAAGCCATCGCACTAGCCACAGTCCTCTTCTTAATCGGCTCTCTGTTAATCATCATCGGCTCCCTTCTCCTGGCTGGATACTTTGGAGTCACTGTGAGTAATTGTATTAGTAGGCACCAAGGTTTTACAGTATGAACAATATATTTACCTCTATTAAAATGAGTATTTTCTCTCTTTCAGCACTCAGACCGAACCGTTCCTGTTCTTATCATTGGGATCCTTGTCTTCCTGCCTGGAATCTACCACCTTCGGATAGCGTACTATGCATCAAAGGGCTACCGGGGCTACTCCTATGATGATATCCCTGACTTTGATGACTGACAAACACCGCAGCTTCAGCCACTGTCTTCCTGTACTCACATGTACTCCTGATAATCTGCTTGTGTTGTTTTAAATGCACATATATCTCAAAAGATAATGGAGTCTGTAAATGACCTTAATCTGAATGATTTTGCTGTTATTGTCATAGGGTTGTATTCCTATGTAGTTGCCAGCCTGCTGTTATGAAGCCAAATCAGTACCAAAATTTGTATATATATGTTTTGTGAGCTTGATAAATTAATCAAACTGTAATTTGATGGGTATCTTTTATTTGTGTAATGTTATTTGTATCTTTTAGATCATCTGTACACAGTGAGACAATAACCTCACACTGAGTTATATTAATAATTTCTATAGCACCTTTAAAAACATGTTTTACAAAGTGCTTCGACAAGCAAAGCAAAATCAGAAATGAGAGGCAATACAACAACAGAAAGCCAAGAGAACTTGGCTAGACACTAGAGCAGGGTTAGAGTATACAGTTTAAACGAGAGGACAAATAAAAACAAGATACAGGACACAAAATGTCACTATAAAATAATACAAATGAAAGACCAAAAACGACAAAAGCAATAAAACCACAAATAAAGAGTTTTTCTACTACAGAGCACATTCATCACATTTTATTCTTCTACATACTGTATTACAAACAGTATGTAGAAGAATCCAACCAATGTGGCTGCTGGTGTACCGAAACAGGACTGATAACTTTAGACAAGCCAACTCTGAAAATCCAATTATTTTTACGCCAAATCAAACCTGAATTCTATTCGGTGAGTCCACCCCTTTGTTCAATGGTAGAAAAAAAATCATAATGAATGGCTTATAATGAGCTCATTTACAGTGAAATTCCAATAAAAAATGTTTAAAGATTTCAGGCTATACACACCAGGCTGAGTGATACACCTGCATCATATTGTATTTCTCAAAAGAAAGCTAACAGATATTTAATAGAAGGCTAGTATTGTTTTGTCTGCAGTATGATCAATATACTGCACACCACAGTTGTCTTACCCTCTGGTTAATTCTTCCTCACTGTACAGAGTTGCGGTTTCTTGGAGGATTTCATGTGATTAATGCCAATCCTTTGATCTCCATATGGTGCACCTGGCCTGTGAGAGTAAACATTTGTCAAACAGGAAGTACACAAGCTATTAAGACCTGGCATTTTGTTAAACTGAGTTTGAAACCTTTTATTTAATCTTTCCCATCAACTCATTAATTTTAACATAATTGGAAAGTGTGCCAGTGAAAGAAAAGGCTACCACCTCAATTTCCTTTTGCAGGATAATGTCATACGTAGAGCACATTGCCAGGAAAGGTTGCACTTGTATAATCCTTTTGGATGCTTGGCAACCAGCTGTTGAAGTGAATATTTTCAAGGACTGTTTGTTTTTAATAAATGTGTCCTAAATCAGCTTCCAACCACAAAATGCCTGGTATTAGTCAGACCAGATAAAACACATATGAGCTTTTTTTTTTTTTAAGCTCCCTCCCTTTACATGAAGCACTCCCACTTAACACAAAAAGTCACTGAAATTTAGGCAAAATTTACAACTGAATAATCCTAGCTAATATTTTCTGTATGTTGATAACATATGCTACGGTAAAAAAACAAAAAAAAAGGATTTCAACATTGATTTCCACCCTTTGTTTTCTAGTGTGGTGTTTAAATGCCTTCATAAGTATTTAAACCTTTGAAACTTGAGCAAATCTGTTTGATTTATTTCAAAAACATGGGAAAAAGGCAATCAGCAACTTGGCATGAAACATCCTGCAAATTGCAACCTCAAAATTAGAGAGAGCATTGTCAAATAAAAAGGAAAAAATAAAAAACAACGTTTTATATATATATATATATATATATATATATATATATATATATATATATATATATATATATATATTTAGGCAAGGCAGTATAATGACGGAAGAGAGTGTGACAAATGCTACAAGCACTAGTGTTATATTGTAGGGATACTATTGTAATTTGACAGTGAATGTCCACTGTTGAAATGGCATCACAATCTTGTCATGTCACAACAAGCCAAATGCTTTGTAAACTAGTAGTAAAAGTCTCCAGTGCCAAATCATACCCATTTATAAATTATTTTCTGTGTTTCTGTCACTTTGCATCAATACTAAAGGCCACTATTAACCCTTTTCACTGATGGACAGTAACTCCCCCCTGTGGTGAAAGGCTACAGCCTGTCAGGCACTGGATTGGCTATTTTAAACTGTACAGTAAACAAGACAGTTACCAATAACACCACCGACCACATCCCCATCAGCTCATATGTGGTAGCAGACAAAAGTAACATCCGTACTTAAGTAAATTTTTTTTTTAAGGAGATTTGGTTTTGAGGTAAAATAATAAAAAACATAATCCAATCAATGTTAGTGAAGTTAAATTACAAAACTCCCTAACTCTCTGTCTCTCTTTAAAAGGACTTTTTTTCTGTTATCTTTGACAGCTAAAACTTAAAGGAAAAAAAGGAACAATGTTTTGACAATGTGCCCCCGAAGAACACCAAAGTCAGGAAACAATGGGTGAGTGACGAATTAGCCTTCTCACTTAGCTTAACATTAGCAAAGCTTAACACTGGGTACAATGATATCTCAGTCAACAAAATTACATAGCTAACTTGCTAGCGGGTTTATATTTTGGTAATTTATGTATAATTAATAACAGCTGCTACAGTAAGGTTTATGAAAAGAATTATAGCCACCAGCACTTGCTAGCTTGAGCCGTTAGCTAATGGAAAGCCAACTAGCTGTAGCTTAGCTTAAGAATTTGAGTTTACACTGACAAAACTTAAAACTGGGTGCAATAATATTAAAGTTGTGTCATTGGTAATTAATGTATAATTAATAACAGCTGCCTAAAGTAAGGTTTATGAAGAGAATAATAGCCACCCAGTTATTGCTAGCTTGAGCCGTTAGCTAATGGAAAGCTAAGTAGCTGTAGCTTAAAGATTGGTGGGAGTTGATGGGTTAATTACATGTGGTACAAATTTAATGCTGAAAAATATTAGTTTCTCAGAAGTTGTTGTTCCAGTAGATTTTTAATAGTTAACTGATTGGATAGAATTACTTTGTTATGCTGTCCGCACTAACATTAGTCTTTATATGACAATGTAAGGACTTGGTTTTGGTGGTAGAGGGTATCTCATAAATCTTGTCATGGAAATGAAATTTTGAATACATCACACCCGTTTCCCATTTCTCATACTGGAGATTTGTTGTTTTCCCCAGACGCTTGGAGGTACGTTTCTGTTATATGTGCTGGATGCTGCACCAGACGGCTCTGAGTGAAATGTGTCCTTTACATGTGTGTTTTGCCTTTTGTTGGAGGAAGCCAGTCTTTCCCACGAAAAGGCGCTTTTGTCTGAGGCGCTAAACACCAGCAGCGTCAAGTCACACAGAGACAGATGGGAACTGACGGAAGTAGATTATTTCAACTTCAACATAAAAGCGTCTTGTGTCTACCCACAGACTATATGTTCAGCTCTCAACTTAAATCTGTTCACTTATTAGTCTACTTAATTTACCGAAAAAATGTTCTATTGTAATTTGGTTTTTACAATTTTTAGGTCCAAATTTTAGTCTTAAGTTAATATTTTTGGCAGCACTCCATGTTACATCCAAAAAATTGGCTCCCCTAAGTTCGAGGGCCCCAGTAAGCCTTGACAGTGTGGCTGTGAGCCAGCATGCACAGTACCAGGACCCTGAAACTGAAGCAGCAAAACTGAATTCAGACACAATTAGTTTAAGTCTTTGCAGTGCTGGCTTTTGCAAATGTCCTAAGTAAATAATAGACTTTATTGCCTAGCCCCTATATTTTAATTTGAAGTTATAATGATACATGTTGTGGAGAACTCTGAAAATGCCAATCACAATTTCCCAGAGCCCCAGCTGGCATCTTATAAAATTAACTGTATTGTCCAACCCAACAGTCAAAAAGAAAACATTCAATCAGTGTATCAACTTTTTTCACAGCAGACATTTTGACGTGTCAGTAAGGAAAAGCACAGGTGAAATAGATAACATTAACAATGGCTCAGTTTCCTAAAGTAAGCTCTTCCAGTGAGCCAGCATGGACACACCAGTGTCTCCGCTGAGTGGAACGCAGCTATCATTCATGTTATTGAATACATCTGTGTCAAAATGCTGTGATAAAGGTCTGTAAATAAAATAACCCTGCATACCACATTTATACTTGAGAAATGATTGGAATAAATGTTATTTTTTTTAGTAATTACACAGTTGACTACACGTTTTAGCATTACTTTAAAACTTTGAACTGTCATTTTTCTCTACTTTGTTTGTGACCGGGGGCTTTATTTTGAAAGAAGTAACAGGAAGTGCGCTGGTTGTATTGCGTGTGCTTGGACGGTGGGTCAAACAGCGGCTGTAGTAGGAGGGGATGATGATAATGGGAGGGGAGACACGGAGAGAGTATCAACAGCAAGGCTGTAACTAAGCGTGTAGTGTGTGCTCTCTTTCTGGTGAAACTTGCGTTTGTTTGAAGAAAAGCGTGAACTGCGTCGCCCGAGATTTATTTCTACATATTTATGATGTTTATGATAAACTCTCACTCATGATTGAAGATACTTCAAGCAAGTTTGAACAAAGACGATTGTGGATATAAAAACCAAGGCGTGGGAAGTTTAAATGGACTTTAAATGGGCTGATGTCGGACTCATGAAGGTGGCCTCGGTTTATGGATTTTATTGAAACTGCGAAGTGTTTTTTTCCAGGAAGTCTAATAACCATGGATGGCGATGATTAATTTTGTTTTGACCCATGCACGGACTGAGAACAAAAATGTGACCACCTGCGTTTTATCCAACTCTTTCTTCTTTTTATTTTTAAACTCGTGTTTTCAATCTGACTTCTCCCTGTAGAGAAAGGAATGATCGGTTAAATTTGGTCTGCGAGACGAGGCTAGAAGAAGAGCATCAATGGATTGAAAGATTATACTTTCAGCTTCAAGTGAAAAAGTGCCTCAAGCAAGGTAAGCAGCTGTGCAGGCAGAGCTAAAGCATCCCCTAAAGGCCCTGTATTTTGCTATGACATCAGTTTAGTTTCCCTGCAAAATGTACTCTAGTAATACTAAGATACACTGCGATGTCGCGCCTTTGTTTATGTTTCCTGAATCACATGCGCCACTTTTAATCTCCGAAATAGTGAGGGGGTGTTTTCTAATACCATAGTGAATAGGTTTAACACGCTGTAATGACCCAAAAGTGAACTCTGTTCCCAGGATTAAAATAATGAGAACAATAGTCAGTCAAAATAGTGTTTTTTAATTTTATTCGTAGCTCCCTCCTCTCATCTGGTATCAGACTCACTGAGTCAGACAAAAGATGCACCTGTTTTGTGTTACAGGAGATCTGTATGGTGACATGGAGGACTGAGCATCACAATTCACTGTAGGGGTGAATATATAGAGGGAGCGTAAGGCTTGGTGTCTGTTATATGTACCAGACAGTTTATTTTCCCGCTGCTCCACATGGTGCAATGTGCTGGGCAGATCCTAATTTTAGCTGTTTTGTACATAGCCCTCTTGTGCTTTTTACATAATAGATATTCCCTGCTCTAGTGTCTCCCATCCTTTGTTTTTGTTGTGCTTCTTGATACTGGTTGGTGAGGCATGAGGTGCAAGGAGGCATAAATCACTCTGGATGTCTATAATCCCTTGTGTTGGGCCATAAGACTATAAAGGGACACTTAACTTTAAAGATATATAAGATCTCTTTGCTCTGTAAGTTGTAGGTTGTCAGAGGTTTTAGTTGCCTTGAAAAAGATCAATTATAACGTGTTATTTTCTCAATGAGTACACTGGACAAAAATCTGTACTTCCAGTCTAGTCCTTATTGCAAACACTAAAATGTAAATCTGTTTTTATGATTGCTTTTGCATAAGGGTGACACAAATGTTCAAGAAGCTGTTTTGCATTTTTCCTCCTGCATCCTTGAAGCAAACACTGAGCATATCATTCAGGCCAAAGTCTGTGCAAGTAAGATACCAGCTCAGGTGTCATTTCACACAGCAATATCCCACATGTTTCAACATTTAGCACGTTTTGACGTTTCATCAGTGTATTACACTATGCAGAACAATGTGTGGCCAACTGCGCTCCCTGTAGGCAGATAGTCATGCTGGAGGAAATTGATTGTATTGAGAAACAAATTATTCATGAGGTGAAGATGGTTACTCCAAACTGCTGTGCTATTAGTGCTTTAGATAGAGTATGTTTGCCTGTACAGCGAATGCACGCAGTGGCACTGTGTTGGAGCTCATAGGACAATGAAGAATATGTAGATAATGCAAAAAAAAAGCAGGTATGAGGGGAAAATGTTGTAAACAAAAGCTAAAGGAGATTGGAGAAAGTGCCTAATAAAGTTTAAGTGCCATGCAGTGACCATAAATGGTCACCATTGTATGTTTTACATCTCTTTAGGGCTGACTTGTCTTAAAAAGTGCCTTTTTGCACTTTGGTTTTACATCTGGGCAGTAACAGATGGTCCATAAGTGAAAGTAATTTTACAGATAAAATATTAAGTTGTTTTTTTGTGTGTTTTTTTTAAGGATTTAACGTATCTCATTGATCTTCACCTTTAAAAAAAAAATCCAGTGCCATGCTGCAGCACTCAACCTCAGCTCTTGAGTTCGTTACCTTTGGCTTTTGACCCTCAGTGCCTCTCACTATCGTGTCTTGAAAGTAGCTTTATGGGACTGACCTGTCCCAGAGAGTTGGGGGCAGGGAAGGACAAAGACTCAGGACTTAGAAGAAGAATATTAGTTGCTTTACTTTGACGAGACTCATGTCATTCAACACCTCCCTGAGATCACTGACATATATAAAATCATCGCAGGGGGAAAAAAAAAACACTTCAATTCACTCGTGCGTGGAGCAGATATGCATTTATGTAATTTGCTCAACTGTTTCAACTGCTTCAAAGATGCATTGCATAGTAATGGCAGCGCTATTCAAGTTTTACTGTGTGAGTAAATTAAAAACATTCAATCATTCCTTGTCAGTCAATACTGTTAGAGTATACCCTGTAGCACCATGTGATCACTGTGTTAATCCATACAGTAGGCTTTCCCCCTCACGGGACCAGTGTACAATCCCGTGCCCAGTGTGTGCCCAGCTCATTTCCTTTAGTAAAAAATAAATGTCAA
The DNA here is from genome assembly GCF_026936395.1 of Plectropomus leopardus. Taxonomy (NCBI): domain Eukaryota; kingdom Metazoa; phylum Chordata; class Actinopteri; order Perciformes; family Serranidae; genus Plectropomus; species Plectropomus leopardus. Next base: position 27,003,012 of record NC_142179.1, read on the forward strand.
TACAGATACTAAATTGGGTTGCAGTGCCAGGGAAAAAAAAATCGATAAATTGATTGCTGTTTGGTGATGGTTGGTCCAACCAGTCAACGTAGGATTGATGGTTTACAACCCAGTCCTGTGTCCATAACTGTCTGTCACATGTGCTATTTGTGCAGATCTGTTGTCTTCGCTGTGGTCTTTGCCGTGATATTTCTGCTTGTGTATGAGTCTGGTGTGTTCACCTGTGAAAGTTTCAGCTCGAGTAACATTTGTAGTTCTTGCTACAGGCTTGTTTGCACTGAGGCTACGGCTTCTGTCAGGATTAACAAGGATTACTAAGAGAGTAATGCTACTTCTTACCAGGCCTGTATCTGTCGCTAGCATCACTGATGGCGCTGCTTAGGGCTAACTCATGCACACACAAATTAGGTCAAAAGTTGAACTTCTGTGTTTGGTTTTCTGTGAGCATCAAAGGAAACGTCAGACTGAAAAGAGAAAGTGACAATTTAATTGTCACTTATCAAGTGAACAAGATAGCTAAAAAGACTACTGCACTGCTTAAGCTGCCTCCTGCATAATGTAACCCATCACAGAGTGCTCCTTAACTTTTGCATTATTTAGTTTATGCCTCCTGATCAGTTAATTCTTGTGTGATTCAGAGGACATGCATATGGAGAGATCAGGCACACCAGCTGTTGCAGCTGACAACTTAGAATCACCTTCGTTTTTCCTTGCATTCAACACAACACATCAATCCAGCTGAATGCTGATTCTGGAAACAACTTTTTTATTTCTTTAAAGAAATTTGAATTTTACAGATTTCCACATTGGCAAATTATGGCTTAAAGTCTGCATTTGAGAGAAGTAGCTTTTACAGCAGAGGTGTAACAGTGATCTGTTATAGTGGATCACAGATACATTAGTTGCATTTCATTGAGTGAGGGTCCACATTGCTTTATACCATCTGTGGTCAACAAAGGACTGAGCGATTTATTGATATCATATCTATATTGTGATATAAGACTAGATATCATTTTATATTTTCGATATCGTAGTTATTGTTATCTTTTCCAGGTTTTAAAGGCTGCATTACAGTAAAAGTGATGTAATTTTAAAACCTCACCAGATTGTTCTAGCTGATCTATTTACCCACCTTTTTTAAATCAGTAATCTCATTGTGTAAATATTTTGTGAACACATCAATAGACAACTCTACAATATCATTGCGATGTCAACGAGGAGGTATTTGGTCTAAAATATTGTGATATGTTTGATTTCCTCCATATTGCCCATCCCTAGGTCAACACAACCTTCTGACTCAAGTTGAGCAAATAAAGCGGTTGTGTTGTCTCTAACAACGTTTATGGACTCTCAGCAAGCGGAATAATCTGGAGTGTTTAGTGACTTGATTTACCAGTGATTGATCACTGCACAGCCAGATAACAAGTAATTTGCAGATATGTGTCCTCTCTCTATTCTGAAACCATGAGGCTCTGTATGCCACTCTGCCCTCAGGTTTATCACCATGGATAGCTACAGCTGTAACAAGGTTGGATGGTCCTCCCTGGTGGAGAGACATAATTTTCACTGGCATGTGTTTGTATACATGGCCATTATTGGCGATTTTCCAGCGTATATCTCCACGCTGTTGAAGTGGTCCTGTGGATCTTATCGTACTCGTTCCAGTGACTGGTTTGTACTTCAGTTAACACTCCTCTTGGGAAGTCCACTTTGAGCTTCTCTGCCCCCCCAACTCTATTCACTTGTATCCATTGGTCAGTTCAGATCTCTGATCACCAATAATTCTGTCACAGTCTGCCACTGCATTAAGTGACTTTTTAAAATCTTTTAAAATCTCATTTAAAATTTAGATTAGTTTAACTTATTTTCATGGTGTTGTTTTAATTCATTTTAATTGTTTAGATTATTTTATCACTCTTCTTGTTGTGCACTTTTACTTTTTATTTTGTGTGATGTATTTTTTCAGTCATAAATGAGAGCTTGCATTCAGTGATCCATCGAGACTAAATAAAGATTGAATATAAGTGTCCTTGATTTGTCTCACCAATTTGATCTCTAATTCAATTAGACTATTAACACTCGGAGCAGCAGGGCAGGATTAGTCTGGGTGTTACAAAGGTCCAGACCAGAAGGCTAAGTCATGACTAGATCTAAAGCAATTTGTGTCATTGAAATCCAGGGAAACATTAGACCAGTTAACGGTGCCGACGTGATTCACCGAGCTGAATGACCTGCGCTGTGGCAGGAGCTCCTCAGGTGAATTAAGCTTTCTCGATCTTATGAGAAGGGGTCATGCTGGGTTTCTGAGCATTTCCTGCAGGTATTTCGTGGTCTGTGTTGTCACCTTTTACATTTACAATGCAAAAATGTGGCATGCTGGTGTAGTGGTTAGCATTGTCGCCACACAAGCAAAAAGGTATTGCGTTCGAAGCTGCTGGTCGACTGGAGCCCCTCTGTCAGGAGTTTGCATGTTCTCCCCATGTCAGCGTGGGTTTCTCCGTGTTCTCCTGCATAAGTTGGAGGTTAGGTTGATTGGTGAACCTAATTTTCCTGTAGGTGTGAATGTGAGTGTGAATGGTTGCCTGCCCCCCATGTGTCAGCCCTGTGACAGTGTGACGACCTGTCCTGGATGTACCCCGCCTCTCGCCCAGTGTCAGCAGGACCAGGCTCCATCACACCGGTGACCCTGAATAGGACAAGCAGTTATGGACCTTGAATAAATCCCATTATTAAAGTGCCAAAGAACACTGAGATTGCATCTATTTCACTACTGATGTCCCTCCAATTTGCACAACTTAATTTCAAATTGTTATGATTTCAAGTGTTAAGATGCATTCAATATTCTCTCCCTATGTGATTGTATGTGCAAAGTTGATTATTATTATTATTATTATTATTATAATTATGTCCACTATCTCTCTGATATCCTTTTGAGTAAACCCCTCGCACTTCTCACATGCACAAGTTGAATAGGAGTTGTCCACAGTTATTCTTTCTTCGTAGGTTCCTTAAAAGATAAAAATCATAATTGCCTACAGGATATGCAAGTGTCAGTTATCACATTTCTGTCAGGTAAAAAACAACTGATGCTGCTTGACAGATTTTGGCATGCCAGGAGTACTCATGTTCTGTCGTAAACATCTGGGCTCTTTTCTGAGGCCCTCTCTGTGTACATGTCAATTAAGTGGACTCTGGCTCTGCTCTGCTGCCTGGGGAAATAACCTGGTTGTCTTCTATCTACTCCTGCACCTGCAGACAAAGCCGCCCTCCAGGCTTCCTCTGTAATATGCCGGCTCAGTGTGGGCGCAGCCACGTCTGTCGGCTGCCACAAGCCGGTCATATATTCTGCTGTGGAGGCACAGCGGAGCAGGCAGGAGCAAAGATTTGTTATGTCTGGAGGTTGTCAAAAGTTACTTGAGGTCTGGATATGAGCTAGAATTTTAAATGTATGATAAGATTTGCTCATTACCTTTGCTGTCATGTTGTTAAAATGACTGTGAAGATGACAGCTGACATGATGCAGTGATGTGCAATCACTCCCATCATCCTTTTGACGGCTGGAGGTGACACACATATGATTAGACGGAAAAGATTTTTCTATTAGTCACTTACTTTGGAATCCATGATAAGAGTCCTGTTTATTCCTACACCCCCACTGAGCAAATAATGTGTGCTCAGTAGGAGTAATCCTTTCTTCATTAACAAATACTCTGTCGTGCAAAAACTGTCAACATCAGCCTTTATTCTTGCCCTACCCCCCGCCTCTCTTCATCAGCTTTTGCTGTAAAGCTTACCCCACACTGATGTGTTCTTGTCCCACTCATCTTCGGTGCTTGTGTAACATTGATTTTGACTTTTTGCTTGTTTTGGAAAGGTGTTAAACAGAAGTTATTACAGCCCCAGCAGCAACAGTCTCAACCCCTATGTCGGTCAAGTGCAAGGAGATAAAAGCATCTTTCTGCTGCTCTATTCTGGGATGTTTGTTTACTCAATGGCAAACACAACTGCTAAGAGACTAAACTTGTCTGTCATGGGATTTAGTAATCCTGCGTTTCTACAGGGCATCTTTGGTTATAGCAGAAGCTAATATCCAACACCTACTGCCTTTCTAAGAATAGCCTCCTTCTTATATTACTCAACCTAAAGTAATAAGCTGGAATTAGGGGTTCTGAATGGAGTGACTTAAGGGTAGGGGATGAGGTCTTCCATTATGTTTGAAAGGCAGCAACTTAAACTTGTGCCTCCAATCCAATTTAAGGAAGAGGACCTCACGCGTTGCTGCAGCTGTACTCATCATTCAGACTGAATTACGTCCACAATTTGTGTAAGTGGATTCTTGTTTGTGAGGCTCGTGAGGAGATACTGTATAAACAAGTGCATTGTGCTGGTGCGTTTGCAATAGCTGTTTGTGTGTTTAATAGTTAGGTGAGGCTCACTTGTTGCAGCTGCGTGACACTGAATGTGCTCAGTCTTGAATTCAAGTTAATTTAAGAGAATTGTCAAGTGGCAATCTATTTATGCCACTTAAATTCCTTTTTAAAGCAGTGGTAATTGGGTAATATCTTATGTTGGGGAGACACACCTTTTAGTATTGCTTGTGTCACCTGTCAGCAGCTGTGGCCTTATTAGGTGCGGGACAAGACCTGACCTGAACCAGTCACAAGCATAAGGTTAATCTGTGCATACACTTACAGTAGAGCTTTGTCTTCTCTATGGACACATACACATGTACACACACACACACACACACACACACACACACACACACACACAGTGGGCACTTGTTGGAATAGCTTATTTGCTTTAATCCAACCACAGCTCAGACATGCAATTTTCCAGAGGATTACGTGTTTTCAAAGAATACAGTTATTTATTAACCAAGAAGCATCTGGAATGTGTTGTAGTTGTTGGATTATGAGTTGATGTTAACTTGAGGGATTACATTTGTCTGAGCGAGGTGAATCTGTGAATGGTACAGTAGTGTTCTGTTGAGTAAACTGGATGTGTGGTCTCCTCTTCCAGGTCGGGAGATGTGTGAAGGAGTGTGACGGACGGCCATGGGACTGGAAAGACGGTGGCTTCAGGCTGTCACCACTGCTGTAGCCATCTGTCTGCTAAGTAAGTATGCTAATGAAAATATGGATCCATCGCATACACTTACAATACATTTCCATAATTAATTTCTCCTTGTTGAGTTTTTCTCAGAAGTGTAGAGGTATTTCTTAGTACTGAGTTCTCTTCATTAGGGCTGTGTAATACTACTCTAAACTACTCTTTTTTAAAAACAAACTAGTAACAACCAGATCACTCATAAAATGCATTTAAAAGTCAAAGAAATTACTCAAAATTGACTAAGTCATCCAAAGAGGCTGTAACTGTCATCTTTGAGCTGAGCATTGCGTAAAGTATTGTGTGACACAGACAACAAACAAATTGTCATACATCATATTCTGCCAACTAAACAGTAAAAGAAACAAACATAACTGTGTAACACTGACATAGAAAATTCATTCAACTTGTGTAAATAGGACTTACACATGTACATCACAGATGAGCTGCTTTGTTGGCTGACATTTACATGATCATGATGGTTGTACTGCTTTGCAGTATGTCAGTGTTTGTCTTTGAGGGCTTATTTGGAGTCATCATCTTATGTATCATTATCACAATATTTATGACAGCACTGTCAAATTTAACTTAAACGTATACTTTGCTGTAGACTGCTTTACTTGTGGGTTGAGCTGCACCTAACAGTTACTTCCATTGCTAAGTCAATTATTTTCTTAATTAATCAGTCAGTTGTTTGGTCTAGAAAAACAGAAAATGGTGAAAAACGTCAATCAGTGTCTCCAAAAACCCAAGATGACTTTCTCAGTGGAGATAAGTAACAAGAAAAAAATCTCACATTTAAGAATTTAAGAAGCTGAAATCAGAAAATTTGTATGTATATATATATATATATATATTTATATATATATATATATATATATATATATATATATAAGCAAATTAGTAATCTATTAATTTAATAGTTGAAAACTAATTGATTATCATCGTTGCACTTCTCCTTTTGGGTGATGAGTGAGAAGTGGATCTAGATTTAATTTAGTTAAATAACTGGTTGAATTTGTCCATATTTAACTTTGTTTAAAAGCAACCGAAAACCATTCATATTTTGCCCACAAAGCAGGATGGTGCACTAGCTGCATGACGTGATATTGAGTGAAACCTCTCAAATGATATAACATGCTTTCCCCAGTCACATATGCAAACAACCGGGCTTTTCCATAAGACTCTCTGATTTGGCTTTTTTGTGAGTAAGATGATTAATTGTTTTCTTCCATTTGTCTCTGCCATATGTTTGCGTCCCTTTACCAAAAGTTTGTTGTTTATCAACTTCAGCAAGACCCCACAGTCTGTCCCTTGTTATGATAAAGCATGGCAAAGCAGTTGGCATATGTTGCCGTTTAGCTGCCTACATGCAGTTTCGGTGACACCATGATGGATCTGGCACAGCTCCCATTTCCTCACATGGGAGAAAGTAATGAGGAGGGGTTACAGCACAGACATGAGTGGACGAGAGGGAATGGGGCCAAAATCCAACTTAAATAATATCTCTGGGTGTGGATTTAGATCAATCTGGGATTTATGCTACCCCCATCTCTGGGCACGCTTCTCTGAGTGCGTGCATGTGTTTGTGAGGGGGGGGTGGTGGTGGGATTGATTGTGCTGGTCCGCAGACCATGTGTGGACCCCAGGGGGTGGTGGGAGGTCGGCTGGAGAGAGCACAGAGGGTCCTGCTGCCCTGCATCAGAGTATCACCACACATACCCCCCTCTGAGATTAAAGTAATCGCCAGGCCAGATGAGTAGCAGAGCAAATACTGGCACCCAGTTGCGCACACACCCACGTGAGCACATGGCAGCAAGGGAGAGGAGAGACCGCTCCAGGTGTCACTAATGGGATTGCTGTGTGTTTGCAGGCTTTGCAGCTATATGATCTTGTCACCAAATGGCACATAATTGTTTTACATGTCCTCTGAAAGCCCAAGTTTTATCAGGAAACACTCCAGGGATGTCGTAGTCACTGACTTATCTTGTCCTGCTGTCTCCCAAGATACTCCGGCCAATGTTTTATGAACTGTTGTCAGCATAGCAAATAATTTTCACATGAATGAATGACCAAAAAATTCCAGAGAGGTTAATCCGGCCTCTCTGGCAGCCATAACTCTCTTTAAAAGGCCCATATTTCTCAAGTTCTCATCGAACTTGATTTATGTGTTCAATCACATGTTTACTGTTTATTGCCCTCTGTGCTATTAGCAAATGTCCCCAGCGAGTCTCAAGCTTTATCTCGGTGATATGTTGTTGCTTTTACAGGTGTGCCTCAAGGCGCGGCATCGTTGGTTCGTGCAAGAGAGGGTGGCTCTGCAGAGCTGAGCTGCAATCTCACTCCTACATCCAAAGAAGCCACCACCCCAAACCTCTTTCCTCTGCATGTGGTGGAGTGGGTTCGCCTCGGTTACAACGTTCCCATCCTCATCAAATTTGGGGTGTATGCTCCTCGTGTTCATCCAAACTATAAGGGTAAGAGTGCTCCTTTCAGAAAACACACACATGAGAAACACATGTATCTGTGGCAACATGTCTTACTTGATTTGAAGTCCATTGAAATAGAGACTGAATCTCATTTCCAGTAATATGACTGCACATGGGCCATAGGATGGTGCTGAGAAAATGTTTCTCAGTAGGACAAAGAAGAGGTGACTCTGGAGCATAGCAGTTTCTCTCTGAAAGGGTTCATTAAACTGACCACCAGTTGGCAGATTTCTCCAATTATGGTTCAGTGGATTTTAGTGAGGAGAATGGAGGTGTACATGTGGCAACATTTCTCTTTTACCTCTTTGAGTAGCGTGCATCTGTCCTGTGTGGGCAAAGGTAGGCATAACTTGGTAACACTGGTATTTACGAAAGACTAGAGGAGGGGAAGTTTGGATGAAACAAAATCCTGAATAGGTAATCCATCCAAACCACAATCCCTGTAATTACTGCTGTTGTTCAGTCTGTGTTTCTAGACTGCAGTTGCAGTTGCAGGGAGAAGGGGAAGGGCAAGAATGGATGTGTTTTAATGGAGGCAGTTAAAGGGGGGTGGGGTAGCTGAGCAAGAAGAAGGGGGGTACCAGTAACGCGGTGCATGGGGGGATTAGGAGTGTAGGTGGGGGCTTGGTGGTCTGATGACAGTGTTTTATTAGTATGCTGAGGGGTGACCCAGTAAGGGGAGATTGTTGTGCTGGAAGAAGGATGGATGAAGCATTGGGAATAATGGGAGTTTTCTTGCTGGAGCCCTATAATCCTGTCATTGTCTACCAAAGGACAAAAGACAAAGAGGGGTATCACAACCTCCCCTTGCTTTGCCAAAGCCAACAGGACTACTGGGACACCCAAAATCCCATACTGTCCCAACTAGGTCACTGAAACATACAGGGGACATGGCTTAAAAGCCCCTCCGCATTTGTCGTATTAGAACTTATTTTAACAGGAACTCCCACAGAGAATGAAAGCCTTTAGATCAGAATCATGTCTGCAGCATCGTGACAACTCAGAAACCGCATTTAAGGTCTACATGGGCTGAACCACAAACAGGCTGCCTCTGCCGGGCAATTGGGCTACATGTGCTAGGCATGTTAGGCCGTTAACCATTTCATTGTTTCGAGGCAGTCATCTGATGCGCAAGCAGCCGTAATGAAGTAAACAACATTGCAGAGATGTAGCTCAGAGTAGAAGACTGTGTGGGATGTCCTAATATTTTTTGCCACATATATCCCTTGTGTGTTCTTGTGTGCACTTGTCTGGTGTGGGTTTTACCCCTGTCTGCCTCAGATCCTCATATCTCCCCTCCCACTGGAGGCAGATGGCAGCATGTGAAGCGTGTCAGCGCTGTGGGTCTAATGTATTCTACCCTCAAATTAAAATGTTGGGGGATTTCAGATTTAACTGCAAGACAGTCATGTAGGCAACCATTTCCTGATCTTTGTCTTGGCTTGTCTGGAATCAGGAACAAGAAGGATGAGGCCTGTACTGTTGTTAAGAGCTGGGTGGATTTACAGCATAATGGCTGCTTCCAATAAAGCTAAGTAAAGTGTCAGACATCAGTATGTATTACTAAATCTAAGTGCTTTCCTGTCCTTCCTTTGGTAGACTCATTGCATTTCAAATTCGGCACATTTGAGTGGGCTAAATTAAAACATAAAAAGCATTCCCAAAGGCTGTCTGTCCTTGGTCTGCTGCTTTGTCTCAAGCTCACTGATGCTATTGGCCATTTTTAGAAACTGAGATGAAAGAATCAAAGCAAGCGATATCATGGATGACTATTTCAGTCGTCCATTAAACCAACATTTTTTGATACAATATCAGGTGTATTTGAGATTGCACTCTGTATTTGAGGAGTGTCACGGCTGCTGAGTGGCGTTCCTTTGTCGACCCCGTTAGACACCACCCTCTCTAGGTCTCCGAGAGCTTCTCATGTCTGGGACTCCGGGAAGGTATTAGTAGTAACCCTCATGTCGCTTCCTCTCTGTTTCACACCCAGCATGCCCTGCAGGGCTGAACATTAGTCAACTCACAACAAAGAGGAAACAGCCGGCCAAACTATGACTGACACTCTATTATAGTCTGTTTGAGCTGTATTTGTTGAGACAATATGTTGAAGTCTTGCGGTGTCAGGATGGTTTACTGTTACAGGGCTAGATCAAATGTCTCCTGTGTGCTGAAGTAAATCAGTAGAGACCATGAGCAGAGGAGTCCGACCTGAGGTTAGAACGACAATGGGCAAACCCCCACTTCTCAGCAGGCCTCCACCATGCTCTCAGTGTGACCTCTGAACACTGGAGAACTTAAGGCCTGCATTTGTCACACACAAGCACAAGTCACGTACACACGCACTTAAATGTACAGATGCACGCGCACAATCCCTGAACTCTATAACCTTTGAAGAACTAAGCTTTTGCAAACACACATCTATTTGCAGAAAATAGCCCAGCTGAAAGGTGAAACTGATCATTGATGGAACTGACCTTTTTCCATCACCAACCAGTTTTTCTGCTATAACCAGACCAGGACAATGTGTGGCAAACAATGACACAATAAAAGAAGAATAGATGGCTGCAACTTAGGAATTTTCCCCGGCTTGGAGCAGCAGGTCATTACAAACGTACTGTTAACTCATGCATTAGGTGTGTCACTGGTCAGATTCATTTAAAGAGCATGAGACCAGAGTCAGTGCTGGACTTTCATATCAGTGCTGTCCAAGTTTCTTCTGTCATATATCTAATGCTGTAAGTTTGGTTTCATTTTTTTTAATCAATATTGCCTACAATATTACCGTAAAGCTGGATGTTCACTGATGATGGAGATTAAGCATTTTTCTGATGGTCACTCCAATAGTAAATAAAGCAAAATTTAGACAACTATTAATTAACATCAGTGTTTTTTCATCCTGACCAGAAAAAAAGCTCAATATCTGAACTGAAAAGTTCAGACACCTCTCGTAATCTCATTGAACCGAATTCCATATTTTAAAAAGCTTTGCTCCGCGATCATGCCCGAGGCTAATGGCCCGTGGTTATTTGAGTGGCCACTGCAGTAAAATTTGGCACGTGAGCAGTGTGCTAACTGGTGCAGGGGTTAAAAGAGCTGGACAGAGCGAGAGGGACAGAGTTAACTGTAATCTATCTCACGACAAAGAGCTATTCATAAGAGGGTTAAACTGATTAGGGAGACAGGAGGATTGAAGAGGGAAATTTGGGGGAGCGGGAGGGGTGAGCTGTCAGAGGCAGGGGGCTGGTCCCAGACTTATGATTGTATTCAAATCAAAACACATCCCACAATGCACCTCCGCTCGCCTCTCTTATGCACATACGGATGGACAAAGAAAAGCAGTGCTGATGCTTCTCCAAACAGAATAATCTGTCTTCCTCCATAGTGACCCCGACGATCGTATCGCATGTAATTCACTATACCCCATGTATTACTGTCAGTGGGAACCCCCTCAACACAAAAATCACATGTTGATGTAATTCCTTTAGAGCAATAAAAAAAAATTCCTCAAGCTTTAGTTGCCACCAAACTGAGAAAATATAATATATGTGTCAGAAAAGTCTTGTAAATTCTAAATGTAACTAGAACTATGAGGGTAAAATGTATGTGATGTAAAGTGTCCTGAGCTTGGTTGCATTGCAATGGTTTCACTAGCAGAAAAAGCCTCATCAATCATGTGTTCAGCAAAAAAAATAAAAAAGAGAAGAAAGGATAGGAGATCAGAAACTGAGAGACAAGGCCAGCTCCTGGCCAGCGGCACGGCTCTGAAAGCTGAATTATTCCAAACCTGCCACCCACTGGGCAAAAACCTGACTCTCGCTGATATGAAGAGGGTGCGTCTTACAGGTTCACACAGCACTGTTGGATTAGTGTTTCCATTTTCTACCCTTGGCTGCACCCCAGCTCGACCTGTTGGAAAAAGGGCCCGTTTTAAGGTAGACTGGAGCTGTCATGTGATAGCTGCTGGAGGAAAAAACAGTGAGGTGGAGGAGGAGGAGGAGGAGGAGGAGGAGGGTGGACACAAGAAAGGAGTAGCAGCTATTGTTTCAGCTATTCTCCCCATCTACCACAGAGTCTAATAATGTTTGTCTCTTGAGGAGGACTCGTGGACATTGTGCTGGTGTAGGACCAGGGGGAGTGATGAATGTGTCTGCTGGGGAGTTACGGAGCGCGGAGGTCAGGAAGGTCAACCTCTCATAGGCTGTCAGTGGATTATCGATGCAGACATAATTCGAGTAACCTCTCCGTCACCTCTCACTCAATTCCTGTTGGATTAAAAAACAGGGTGGGTTTAATATGGCTGATCATTTTTCATCTCTGGTGTTGTTGTTATTGCGGCGTATTTGCATTGTTTCTGTGCATCAGAGAGAAGAAAACAGCCTTTTTGTGAACATCCTCAGGCCAGAGCACCTGCCAAGTGCCATTTAAGATTTCAGTTCAACTCCTAAGATGCAACATTCAAATTTAAATAAAGCAACATTTGTCACACAGCGTCAGCCTTTTGTCCGTCCACAGGCTGAAAGAAACATGTTTTCCCCTCACTTGTAATTTTTCAAATCTCTGACAGTAGAAACCCCCCCACCCCACCCCACGTGATCCGCTCTCCCTTGCCCGTGTATGGCCCTGCCGTGTTTCTACAGCAACTGAATTCAAATCTAAACCTACAGCCCGGGCTTTTCTTGGTCTCATCACTATGGTAACCCGAGAGAATGAGGAGTGGGGGGCTGCCGTCTCTTTGTAGTGATGGACAAGTGGGAGGCTACGGGAAAGGGTTAAGTGTTCGACAGCGAAACCAGAATTCTCCTGTGGAGACCCAGGGGGCAGGGCACTCTCCAGATTTTGAAAATCAACATGTATACCCACCCACGTGCTTCTGAACCCACAAGATCAGTGCACATGGTCAGTCGGAGGGATTTCCATAGGCTGCTTTTGAGTCATATTACAAAACATAACAAGAGGTGCTATTAGCCGCAGTGATCTTAAAGTATCCCATAATAAACACCCACATGAGGATTAGGTGTATGTTAAAGAGGGTTTGTGTGATTTTGCACGTGAAAGTGTTTTTCCTCTTAGCCTGCAGTGTGGCAGTTAATTCCACGTCCGACTGAAAAGGGTTGCATATTAGGGAACAGGCAGCAGAGGGAGGATCCCTCACAGAGAGATAAGAGGAAAAGCCTGAAGTTATCCCCACACCTGTTATCATCTGCCTGCACATTTCCTCTCATTGCCCTGCCCAGTTGTTTGAAAGATGCTGACTGAAATGAGAGGCATTCATTTTATGGTTCCTCTAAGTGAACACCGCCCATCAAACGCTGGTCTGTCTTTTAGGAGGTCAGTCAAACATTAAACCTAACTATTAAGCACAGCAACAGCCCCAGTCAGGAATGCAGGGTTAATTGTTAGCCATTGTTGTCTGCCTTTACTCTCAGTATGTGTTTCACCCTGTCTTAAGGCCATGTATAGAGCTGAATGAATTTCATAGCTTTTGGGCTCTGCTCCAGACACTGCTGTCTGGAGGGAAAGCGGTGTGAATGGTGAGGATATTGTGTTTCTTGTCATATTGTTGCTTCAGGGTCGCAGGGCATTCAAAAGGTTGTCTGCTCTTATATACAGTATGCCATCTCAGGAGAATCTGAAGATAGTTTTTTCCTATTTTTTAGTTCATTACTTTGCACAGAGGATTGAATGTGACAAACGTTGCCATTATCACCGCAGCAACCTGCATGCAAAGCATGCAGAGATGCCGGAAACTTCTCCGCATTCCCCTGTTTACTTTCAAATGGCTTTGGCCAGGGCCTGGTATGAACAACGTGTGTGTTTCCCCCCTGCACGCATCCTCCTGTCGTTTAAAGCCCTGAGATTGAAGGGGGGAAAAAAGAGTTCATTGAGAGGCAGAATAAAAGGAAGGGGGGCAGATGGGGAAGGGTAACTTCAGTACCCTGAAAACCAGGCTGCAGTCACCAGGCAACCAGCAGATCAAGTTTCAAAGCCTGACAAGGAGTTGTAAGAACAGAGTTGGAGAAGGGAGTGAGGTGTGGGTGTGTGAGTGATAGGGAGATGTGTGTGTGCTTATTGCATGGATCCATCTGTGTGTTTCAGGATGTTCACACTAGGGCTGGGCGATAAGGAGAAAATCAGTATCACGGTGTTTTTTGCCAAAAATCTCGGTATTGATATTGCAACAATGTTTTTAGGTTTGCTGTACTTTTGCAAAGTATTTGCACAATGATATTTTTTATAAATAGTCATCAGTAATGTGGTTATAATAACTAAGTTTGTTAAATGTATTGCTGCAACTAACAATCACTGTCCATTAATCTGCGGATTATTTTTGATAACTTGTTGGTAAAAAAAAAAAAAGTTTTGTTTTGTCCACAGCCCAAAGATATTAATTTTACTGTGTGAAGAGGAAAGAAAACTGAAAATGTTCACATTTTAGAAGCTTTCTTAAAAAAATACCCAAACTGATTGATTGGGGCTTTGAAACTTGATCTGCTCTCAATTAATAAATTAATTGATTAGTTGTTGGTAAAAATGTCCAAAGCTCAAGATGACATCCTCAAATGTCTTGTTTTGTCCACGACCCAAAGGTATTCATTTCACTGTCTTAGGGGAGGAGAGAAAACTGAAAATTTAAGAGGCTGAGAATTTAATTGAATTGGGTTTTTTTTGGCTTCAAAAAAATCTCAAACCGATTGATTGATCATCAGATTAGTTGCATAATAATTTAATAGTTGACAACTAATTGATTAATTGATGTAACCATAGTAAAGGCAAACAATGGATCAAAATCCCTAAGTGCATAAAGTTACATCACTTTACTGTAACGCAGCCATTTAAAACCAGGAAAAGACAATACTTACACAATATTACGATATTCAAAAATTAAGACGATATTTAGTCTCATATCAAAATATAAATATAATATTGATAAACTGCCCAGCCCAAATTCACACACAATTTCAGAGTGCATCTGCTGTGCTCCAAGTTGTTTATCTCTGTCTCTCACTGATAAACAAAAACGCTGAAAACTACAAACATGAAAAGAAAGCAGATTTTTCTATTTTAGTGATGTAATAAAGACGCCTTCAAGTATTCCCGGCATCCTAACTCTCCACTCCACCACCATCCAAACCCTAAATGACAGGACCGGAGCTTAATCTGTAATCTTGCATATCATTACAGTTTTGAATGATTCATGTGTTTGCACTTACGACCACTGATTTCTCAGTGTCTGAGCAGCATATGTTGTCTGCCACTTCTGCTGTTTTTAAATGTTAATTATACGATTGATTATTTGCTACAAACATTAGTGTTGATGTTCACACTGCGTGTGGATTTGCCTGATAGCATAAAGTGCATGACTTTGACTGTTGCCTTTGTGACACTGGATGCCTGTGTCCTCTGCATGGTAAGCCCTCTTCCTGCATGTGCTGACTCTGCCTGTCTGGCTGTGTGTGTCTGTGTGTGTGTGTGTGTGTGTGTGTGTGCTGACCCTCACTCTCTCTCTCTGTCTCTCACCCCTTCCTCTTTGCCCTCACCCCTCCTCCCACAGGCCGTGTTTCTCTGACCCGTGGTGCCTCTCTGCTGGTCGAGCGACTGACCCTGGAGGATGAGGGCTGGTTCGAGTGCCGCATCCTGCTCCTGGACAGGGAAAAAGATGACTTTCGAAACGGCACGTGGACCTTCCTCTCCATCACAGGTGCAGCACTGCAGGGTTTTTTGGGACTCGGGAGCAGAGTCTTTCGCTGCTCATCACTGGCACTGTCCTTGTTTAGAGCAGCCACAGTGTGGAGCCTGGCTGAGTCTCTGAGGCCCTGGCAGGCCAAAGTGTTACGGCAGCGTATAAGGGCGTTCTCTGTGACGTTCTGTGCACGTAGTGATCACATCGTGTCTCTGTCCAGTCTGCTTTGAGCTGATGTCAACGTTAGAGTTAGTCTTAAGTATATCAGGAGCAGAACAGTGTTTGTATGGTTTGTGTGGGATAAAGACTAATGTTAAATGCTTAAATCAATGTCTTTAACCGGACTACCTCCCACTGTGTCTCTCTCTTACACACACACACACACACACACACACACACACACACACACATTAGTTATGCCGCACTGGAGTTTTAAATTCCATTGAGAGAGTGAAGTAGGGATTTGATATGATTGTGCTGCAGTGAATGAAGGGCCTACATGTGCTGCATCAGGTTGCAGATGAACACTACACACCTTTGTACACAATAGTATTACATCAGTGCATGTACTGAGTATCATCTGAACACGTTACCTAAGAATATGTTAGGAGATCCCAAAACCAACTTGACACAGAGCGTTGCACAGAGAGAGCTGATGGCATGTTTAATCCAAATCCGTTTCCAATTCAATAAGTGCATGTATTTTTATCATGGATGGTCCCACTGGGGAAAAAAAACATGATTGTGGCATTGACCATATTTTTTCCTCAATAACACAAAATATAAATGCATAACAAAACATAAAACTCTGTCCGTCCTAAAAGTTTTTGTGGGGTTTGCTGAGATCTGGTGGTATCTAGGGCTAAAATGATGCCTTTAGAAACTCCGTAACTTTAATAAAATAAAACTCAGACCAGACTTTATTTGTATAGCACTTTTCATACAATGAAACTATAACACAACAGGGTCTTTTGGGAAATATGTCAGTACAGTGGAGTACAAAACCCATACATCTCATTTTGAAGAGTTTAAATGGGCACGTTACATCCAAGTTTACTCACAAATTGCCCGTCTCCACACAAAGGACATAAAAGTATGTACTATGTCTGCGGATCATCTTGATTCCAGATAAACCAGATTTCTAAAGCATCAGACCAAGAACTACAGGTGGCACCTCTGAGCCACTACAAATCACACCAAAATGATTAAAGCTTTCCTTTTAAAACATTTATTGAGAAGTTGTCAACCTCGAAGACACCATGGTTTAGTGCGCTGATTGTCTCTTATGTCCCATTTGAATATGTAAATAGGAATAAATATTTAATTTGTACTGACTTTGTTCTAGCTCCACCTGTGTTTATCAAGACACCACCAACTTTCGTGGAGGTTCTGCTCGGAGACTCACTGACTCTCAGCTGTGGAGCCCACGGCAACCCTCGACCAACTGTTGTCTGGCATAAAGATGAGAGCCGCATTGAGAAACATGAAAAAATAAAAGTAAGGTGGATTAACAGATGGCATTTGCAGTATTTTAATTAAATACTTTATAATTAGCATTTTCTGTAGGAGTTGTAGCTTTGATGTTCCTTTGAAGAAAACTGCTTTGTTGTCCTCTCAATGACAGCCTCATGATCTTCCTCCGACTTTTCCCCTTCTCTTTGATCCCCTCACTCTTTACCTTCGCCTTCTTTTAGGTACTCAATGGTACCTTGTCTTTGGCCTCAGTCACAAGAAATATTTCAGGAGTGTACAAATGTCACGTGTCCAACTCAGAGGGGAACCTGACCCACTCTACGCAGCTGCAGGTCAAAGGTCAGTGCTGAATTGTCAATCATTAGGGAAAAACAGAATCCCTGCTTATCTCATGTTCAGTATATGTTGGGGTGTCCAGGTGAACAAGACACAGAATTTGTGTTTTTGAAAGAACATCTACTACATATGTTTTTCTGGGACAAAAGGTCTATATAGGACAAATCTTCTTCTGATCTCGATTCTCCTCAAAAGCCCTGTGATGTTATCTGTGCTACCATCACAACTGGCTGACAGTCATAGCTACAGAGTCTATACTGCCACCTACAGCCCATCCCCTGTTCTAGCCTGTTCAAGGCTGGCCAATATTCACCACTGAGCTCTGTAATCCAGATCATGACTGACAGCATCACTATATGAGCACATTATTAACATTAGACTGCTGTGTTTTCTTCCAACTTGTAAAAAAGGACCTCCAATCATCATCATCTCCCCAGAGGACACCACTCTCAACATGTCCCAGGATGCAGTTCTGCAGTGTCAGGCTGACGCCTACCCTTCTAACCTCACCTACGAGTGGCTGAAACAAGGACAGAATGTTTACCATATTGAGTGAGTACACCTGTTTTAAAAGAGCCATGTATTCATGAACCCAAGATAAATAATATGCTCTTTTCCTGGTGAATGTAAACGTAGGTAATACGATATAATCAATTACATTATCCTAATCGACTTTAGTAGAAGTACTAGGAAGAATATTTAAAGGATGCCTGCTGCTAATACAATCAGCTCTAATTAGATTATTTATAAGACTATTGTATTGTGTGGTCATGAGCACGCTATAAACCTAAAGGCAAAGGAGATTACTCCTCAGATTATTCTGATATTTGATCACTTGTGTAATGGCACCTTGGTTTGTCTCTTTTGTTTTCAGGTCTCTAAAGTCCAGAGTAAAGGTTTTGGTGGATGGGACTCTTCTTATTCCAAATCTCATCCCAGAGGATGCTGGAAACTACACCTGTATCCCAACAAATGGGTTACTCACCCCGCCCTCAGCCTCTGCACGCCTGAAAGTGAAACGTAAGAGTTTAGTCTGCTATGAGAGCCAGCGTCTGTGTGCTTCCAAACACCCATTCATTTTTTATAACCCTAAAGCCCAGTTTAGACCAAAGATTCGCTATGAGACAAACCCGTTTTAGAACGTTACAGAGAAAAGTTGCAGTGTGCGAACTGGTTGGTTCCAGCTCTACTTTGGCTGGCTGAAAGTGTCACCTGTGACTCAGTTGTCAAGTCACCAGCGGCTGGTTTTAGAACGCAAGGCATGTCACTTGTTCCAACAGCAAATCACTTAGTTACGGAGTCGGCTGGCAAAGGCAAACTGTCCGCAGATAGCCTGTTTGCGTGCCGAGGTGTTCTGTCTGGCCCCGCCAAGCCCGTCTTTTACATCTCTGCGGCTGTTGATATGTATGTCATCCTCCGTCTTCACGCTCTGTTGGTGTTGAACATTGGGTTGATGCTGCTGCTCGCTGTATATGCTCACGTTAGACACACATGCTCATTGACTGAATAATTTGCAGTGGTTATGTAAATTATTGTGGCATATTTATTATGAATGTGGGATCATTGAGGTCATATGTTTGTGTTTTTGCCGTTTCTTCACAACTAGAGATAACACTGTGACAAGAATCTCAATATCCACATTCATATTTTAAAAAGCTAAAGATTTTATTCAGCTACATGTTAAGCCTGAAAAGACCTAAGTTAGAAAAGATTTAAAGAAAGCTATGGCCATGGAGACCAACACCATCTTGTCCAGTCACATTGGTGTAAACTGGCAGGTTTTCAGAATGCGGCAGACTCGCACCATGCAAGTAGTCGAAAGTTTTAACTCATCTTGTTGCTAATCTTTGGTCTGAACTGGACTCAACAGTGGTCAGGGTGGCTGGGAGCTTCAGCCTTTCTCTGAATACTGTGGGCAAGAACCTCTCTAATTACTTTTTGTGATTAACTCTTCTTCCTCTATCTCAGACCCTGCACGTGTGGTGAGAATGTCCCGGGAAACGTACTTACCTGCGGGCATGGAGGGGGTCATTACCTGCCCTGTTCAGGCTGATCCCCCTGTGCTGTATGTCAATTGGACCAAAGATGGGAATGATTTGAATCTTGACAACGTAAGCTATGCAGCACAGAAACACAAAGTGTCACAAATTGCACAAATGCCTCGTGAATCAATGTGGATAATTTTTTCCTCCTTTGACTTGTCCAGTACCCAGGTTGGATGGTGAACTCCGAGGGCTCCGTTTTTATAGCAACAGCCAATGACAATGCTGTAGGGATGTACACGTGTACGGCCTATAACAGTTACGGCACCATGGGAAAGTCTGAACCCACTAAGGTCATACTGCAGGTAAAGCTGCTCATACAGACAAAAAGCTTTCCTATGAGTGTACACAGTTATACATGGGACAAAGTTAAAAGGCTCTCCCTCCTCCAGGACCCTCCATCATTCCGAGTGCCTCCTCGGCCCGAGTATCTCCAGGAGGTGGGCAGGGAGTTGATCATCCCCTGCGAAGCCATTGGCGACCCCGCTCCAAACATAACCTGGAGCAAGGTAAAGGAGATTTTCCACTTTGATTGATGCAACACTGCACACACACGTCCTATTAATCCCTTTATTTTGTAACCTGTTGTTGTCCTCCCTCCCAGATTGGCCCTACTCCTCGCTCTCAGTACACTGTGTTGGCAAATGGCTCCCTGCTGCTGCAGCCGCTCAGTAAAGATCACCAGGGGGGCTGGGAGTGTTTGGCCACTAATCGCGTAGCCACAGTCAGTGCAGGCACTGTGGTCATGGTGCTGGGTGAGTGGGAAGACCTGATTTCTACAAACTAACATATCAATAGGTGACACCTAACATGAATATATTCACGCATACAGCAGAGTAGAGCAGAGTAGAGTAGAGTTCATACTCATAGAAGTGTTTCTCTGTTCCTCAGGCACCAGTCCTCATGCCGTGTCCTCAGTATCTGTCATCACAGAGATGAACCAGGCAAACGTGTCCTGGGTGCCTGGTTTTGATGGTGGATACACCCAGAAGTTTACTGTATGGTCAGTAACATACAGTCACACTGCATGATGCAGCACTTGGCAAGTGGCAAGTGCTGCATGCATAACAAGTGTTATGCTCTGTCATTATTTTGACTATTTTTTTTTTCTTCCAGGGTCAAGCAGGCATCCAGAGGGAAACATGAATGGGCGTCTTTACCTGTGCCGACATCCAAAACCTACCTGCTGGTGACCGGGCTGCTTGCGGGCACCGGCTACCAGTTCAGCGTCCTACCTCAGAATAAACTCGGCTCTGGACCTTTCAGTGAAATTGTTTCTGTGCGAACACAAGGTATGTGCAAGAAAATGTATGTTCTGTTTGGAGTTTCCTTCACTTTTTTTAATGTTGTTTTGCTGTAAGTATGTATCAGTTTGAGTTTATTCTGGGTCTTTTATCAGCTGTGCCAACAGAAGCACCTACAGTCGTCACTACTCTCCCAGTCCTGGATCCTCCCATATTCCTGACAGCCAACCAGACTGACCAAGGTGTTTTCCTTCAGTGGTTGCCTCCTGAAGCTCCATCCTCTCCACTGACAGGATATGTGCTGCAGGCCCGCAGGGATCAGGGTCAGTGGGTCATCCTCGACAGCAACATCAGTGCCAATCAGAGTGAACTTCTTGTACAAGGACTGTTAAGGGTAATGATCATGTTTTGTTCCTTTCTTAGCACCTGTGTTTTCCAAAGACCAATCACTATGGCCACCGGGTTTTCTGCTTTCGCAGCCTGGTTGCTCGTAGATCAGTTGTGCAGAGAATTGTGGGGATGTACCAGTTGTAAAATTCTGGGCCGATACCGAAACAGATATTTCAAATAACAATTTGGCTTATAGCCGATACCAGTGGGGGGTTTCTAGTTGTTTATGTAGCTTTTGCTGTTAATTATTACCTCTTTTGTGCTAGGGAAAGAAAGAAATCTTCATCATTAAAAATGAAAGTAACACAAGTCATTTAGAGTCATTCCTTCATTACACCTTTGAATAACCACCAAATCAATCATAAAAAATATATATAAAACAACACAACATGAATATAACTTGTCTTTTTTAAAAGCTTTAAAAGCCTTTTTACTGTATATTATTTTATATCGCAATTCCCTCTTTAATATCGACTTTATATTGCAGTGAAAACATCAACAAATTTCTCATTCAAACATCTGTATTGATTTAAGATTACATTTGAACACATCATAACTTCATAATTTACCTCCGCCCAATACTAATTTTTGCTTGAACAGATCGAAATGTAACTCGGCGCAACTTACGTTAGCTGTTAGTTTCAGCCAGTGGCTGCTAAAATCTAACTTCAGGTAGCTCTTCTCCTGTGGATTCTGACACAGATTTGTTGTTAACACCAGAGCATTATCAGAGAAACAATGGGATGTGACCACTGAGACATTCATACTGACTTTTCTGTGTCATTTTGATCTGAAGGGATTCAGGGAAAGATCTCTGTTTATTCCAAAACCATTTTCTATTGTCCCCGGACAATAAATCAGTGAATCCCTAAAACATTATGATACATCAAACTGGTGTGATTTATAATGAACTTTCGTCACAAGCATACTCATATTCAATCAAACATTTGATCCGTCTTACTTTCAGGACTCCAGTTACGATCTGAGGCTGATGTCTCGCAGTAACAAAATACTCAGTGAACCCAGCGAGTCTGTCAATGTTTCCACGATAGGTAAGTGTCTATGTATTGATTACCATTAGTGTTACATTCATGTTAAATCAAGGTTACGGTATATGTGTATGACTCGATATTTACAAAATTAGCAATGGAATTTGGAGCCACCTTTATTGACTCTGGGTCTGACTACAGGGATGGAGATTTACCCCCTGCGCCCAAGCCTCTTGGAGTTCATCCCTGAGCCCCTGCTGGCTGGTGTGTTAGGAGGAGTGTGCTTTCTGTTCGTGGCCATCATCCTCTCGCTGGTGACGGCGTGCTACATGAGTCAAAGGAGACAGCGTAGGCGCAGAAAGAGAAGACAAGGTAAAACGTTGCATTTAAAAAACAATTCTCCCAAAAATGTCAGTACTGTCAACTCTGTTGGTGTGCAGAAAGTGTAATTGTTGAAGTTTATGTAAGTACACTAGACAATTTCAAAGGTGATTTTTGACTCTTTTCATCCTCTCTTCACTTTTTCTTAGATCTCCCATCTGTCCTCCACAAGAGCTCATCTCCAGAGTAAGTGTCCTTACCAGTGCAGCTGTTTATTTGCATTAAACATTTTTGTTCCTGCATATAAATTTTAACAGTCCATGTTATGTATGAATTACTTATTTCTGGCTCAATTTTTGTAATGCCTGAAGGTTTTCTAAATGAATGTATCATTATTATAGCCAGTGGCAGACTGATAGCAGAGACTGAAGAAAGTTTGCTTTGAATGTTTAGCAAAATTTCTTCATACTCCATTAGTCTGTGAACCTCATAACTTTAGCAAATGGTGTATTTATATTATCTGATGACATTTTGACTAGAAACCAACAATGAGACTGCTGAAACACATCATTGCAATATAATCTTTGACATAGAATGTGTGTGTAGAAAGTTACAAATTGCACCTTTATTTATTTATTTATTTATTGTTGTTGTTTCTCTTTCTCAGAGCTCGCTCACCTCCTCGCAGCCCAGACAGCGTCCTAAAGCTAAAGCTGTGTCCCCCACTTCCCTTCTTCCCCAACTCCTCCTCCTCACAGTCCGATCGCTCGTCCTTTGATAAAGGCAGCCGTGGAGAGTACCAAGACCAGAGGAAACAGCTCCTGTCCAACTCGTCTCCTCCACCACATTACACGCTCTTTGAGAGTCACCTGGGCTCTCAGGCTCCCTCACCAACTGCTCTGGAGTCTATCTCAAGAGGCCCCGATGGACGCTTCATTGTCCAACCACTGCTGGAGAATTCCAGTCCCTCCAATAAGAAAAACTTGAGGAAAGAGGTCCTGCAAAGTAATGGTGGTGCAAGCGGCTTGGGGAGCAACAGGACATCATTCAGGGACTCTCCAAAGTCAAGTATCTTGAGCTCAGAGAAAGACGAGAGGAAGGATTCTCCTCTCACTGTGGACGTCCCAGAGCTGAACAGACCTCCCTCCTCCCCTGGAAGAGTACGAGCCATGGCCAGGAACTTCTCCCGACACGGCTGCTTTTATTCTGACGACGAACAAGGCTCAGAGGCTTTATTGGAAAGAGCCAGCTTCTATTCAGACAACAGTGAGAAAAAACCCAGTGACTCTCTAAGGAGGTACCGCATGCCGGGCCACACTGAAGATCTGTTACCGAGTTTAGGGAGGAGAACAAAGCTGCTGGATAGAGACAGAGACAGACCACCCAATTCTGGCTACCAGCCTATGGAGAGTCAGCTGACTAACAACAGCACCGTGGTCTCACAACTTGACAGTGAGCTGGAGAGGGATAGTATTAACAAGTGTGTCCAGCTGGCAAAGGAGAGGGAAGAAATGGAGAGGGAGCTGGAGAGCTACACAGCCGATCAAAGAAGTCGAGGTCGTGGGAGAGACGAGCAACATTCAGATAAGACAAAAAGCCCTCAAAGGGACTCACCCAGGACAGAGGAAGAGCCTGTATGGAAGCCACAAGATGTCACCATCAGACAGAAACACGGGCCATCAGGTCAGACGAGTCGGGTGTCTGACTATAGGAGGGCGTGCTATTTTGGGAACACCAGCAGTCCCATGGACCGGCTCCCTGCGACTCGCATACAGTGGGACATTAGCCCTGTGACATCGGTCACTAGCCTCATTCCTGTACAGAGCCGCCGGGAGACCACACCGCCCAGGTCACAGCATCTGCGCACATGTAGAGAAACCACGGAGGACTCTCTTGCTATTAATTCATCCCGCTCCCCGGTCACCCAGAACACCTCCCTCCCTTTACTCTCCCCTGACGTCACCTCAGAAAGCCCCCCTGTGCTGCGTCTGGAGACACCAGACAGAGCCAGGTCATTGAGTCCTCAGAGTGAGCCAGATAGGTGCAGGAGGTCTGAACAGGGCTTAAGGGAAAAGACACAGGACGGAGGTGTTGCTTCAAGGTCCAGACATTCATATGCTTATGCAGGCACTCGGCACTGGGATTCAGCTACCAGAGGTCCTTCAGGTGACAGTGAGAGGCCTGAAAGTTCAGCCTCTACACCACATAATCAGGCTGCAAAACTCCACACAGCCACAAGGGATCCTAGTCCATCTAGTTATTCTACCATGCCCTACGAACATCATGACGTAGGGGCAAAGGCCAAAGAAAAAGCCACTCAGGCCCAGGATGACCGACGGAGTTCGGGGTTTTACTCCGAGTTTGAGAGAGAGGGTGTGCGAACGCGCTCCAGGAGAAGTGACAAATGTCTCTTCTCTGACAGTCCAAGCCCTATTTCAACACTGACACTTGTAGAAGAGGTTGAGAGTGACCAGTCCCAATTTTCTGTCCCTGGTATGTCGGGGTCCTTCAAAGCCAAGCCTGCAGCTCCCCAAATGTCCCCACTGCAGACAAGTGCAATTCTTGAATACCTGAGTCTTCCAGGTTTCATTGAAATGAGCGTGGACGAGCCTGTGGAAGACGCTGCAGTCACCGACACTGCTGGACAAGCTTCAGAATTAAAGCCAGAAAATTCCCCAGGGACTAAGCCGGATGTAGTTCCTCGAAACTGGGAGGTTCATGTTCAGGAAAACCAGGAAACACACTCGGACCAGCATTCTGCAGGTGCTGCAGAGGCCAGCTTTTATGCTGGTAAAAAACAAGGCCATAAACGCTCCCACCATGTGGAATCTAGAGATTCTTCTCATAGAGTAAGATTTCCAGATGAGACGAAACCACCATCGCCCGGGCCAGAAAAAACTAGCAAGCAGCTCTATAATGAAAAAACACAAATCCGAGTTGGCAACAAAAGCACAGACAGACCTGAATCCAGACTGGGCTCCAGGTCGGCTCACATGTTGTTCAGTGCAGCTAAAGGCATGGCAGATATCGTGTCAAAACACTCCCAGAGTTCTGTAGACAGTAGTGAGTCTTTATCAGAGCAATCCCAAAGACAAGCTTCTCAGGGCAGCAGGACTAATAACATTGCATCACGAATATGTCAAGCCCCTGTGCCATTTCTAAAGAAGTCCTTAAGCATTGGCCCTTGTAGGACGCTTTCAGGTATGGGACAGCCTCGTCCTTTCCTAAAGAAATCCATCAGTTTAGGCTCGCAGAGGTGGGAGCACTTTGAGAGTCCGAGGACATATATTTCTGAGAAATGTTACTGGGACGAGTTCCCAAACCCAGATGTCAGGGTGAAGTCCTACAGTTTAGGTCGTAGTCCGTCTTCTCTTCCCAGGCCAGGCCCCTCCTGGAGGGAGTATGCCCCGTTCAGACGCCCCAGTATGGGGAGCTTAGAGAGGCCTCACCACGCACAGAGATCTTTAGCTAGTCCTTCCTACCTCACCCACTCCATGTACCCACCCAGACAAACCTCAATGTCCCCGATGCTGGAACCCTCCGATCCCCGACGACAAGCCACTGTTTTCCCAGAGTCCTCTAGGTGGTCTCCTTCTTATGAAGTCACTGTGAGGTCTGCCCCCCATAAATATGTCCCCATACCCTCCTCTATCCCTGTGCCCCAGTACCAACACTGGCCAGGAACCAGAGGGGAAAACATGAGACCAATGGACCCCACCAGGGGCCCTCCGAGGTCCTACCTGCCCCGCGGCATCAGCTGGCCCTCACCTTACTACGCCCCCTTCCCGCCCAGAGAGGCAGAGAGTTATAGACAGCCAGACAGGATGATGAGGAGGGGAGCGGAGACAGATTTTCGGGAGGCTAGAGAGGCCAGGGAGGGAGGGAGGACCAGTTATGCCAGTCAAAGCAGTGGTCGAGGGAGCGCTGGTCTCTTCCGACAGTCCCTGTCCATCACTCCCACACTGCTCAGCTCCCCAGAAACCACGGAGGAAAGCGAGTGGCACCGAGCTGAGACGGAGCTGCCTGAGCGGAGAGCGAAAAGGTGAAACACCCCCACAGCCGGACAGTAACAACACTGGAGTGTCTTCTCGGCAGAGGGATTTATTTATGTTGCCAAAATAACATTCATTTTGTTTTTGTTCCTTGTTTGTGATAACTGTTATCTGACCGTTTGTTTTGTGTATCTCATTAGAAGGAACACATCCGTAGATGAGAGTTATGAGTGGGACTCTGCTGATGCGTGTGTGGACTCGGAGGTCCTGGAGGCCATGAGGTTCGATCAGTCACAAAAGGGTTATCGGAGAGGCAGGGGGGAGCTCAGACATGATCAAACTAGCGGCCTCCAGGACCAGCGACAGAAAGGTGATCATTTTTTCACATTCTTAGTTTGCGTGTGATGTTTTTGAATGTTGCATGTATCATTGTGAGTGTAACGCTTGATGTGATGGTGCCGCATGTGTTCACCCTCGTGCTGTGATTATTGTCCCATGACGTGCCCATCCATGCATTTCCTGTCCCTGATGCCCTCCCCAGGCCCGTCTCCCCCAGTCAGCCCGCCAGTTTCCATCCCACCGCGCTGCCAGTACAGCCGCTCCCTAAGCGAGGCGCGTTTCAACGCTCTCCGCCAAGAGTACCAAGAGTACAGGCAGGCTCAGGAATCCATCTGTTCCCGTGAGCCCTGCCTCACCCCTGGCCATGATTCAGACTCTGACTCCGGCTCAGCGCTGCTCTAGCAGCTTAACTCGGTCCGTGATTCTGCCTGCCCTCTCACCTCTTCCCTCTTCTTTTCCACCTCTCACTGCTTGCCTGCCTGCACCCTTTTCTCACCTGCTACTGTATCATCCATGTGCAGTGAATTTTTGCATGCCCAAACCTACGCTGCTCAATTTATAATTAAAACGTTTGACCTCATCTCTAATGTTGTGCTGCTCTCTGTCTTTGTCCAGGTATATCCAAGACAGAAACCAAAAAGCAGTTTTAATGAACAGACGACAGCACTGTGGTCCTGGACACTGTTACACCTCACTGGAGCTCTCTCATGTGAAAGAACTCATTGTTTAAAGTTTTCATCCTCTGTTACAGCTGACTGAAGTAGTGCGATTTAAAGAGACAGCGCCATATGCTGTATGCCATCAAATGTGACAAGCTACGACTCCTCGGTTATCAGATGACAGATTTTTTTTCCTTGTACTTGTTCCATTGTGCTTTGCATAATGAAGCGGAGAAGGGATTATTTATTTTTCTAAGAAGCTCGTGCAACTGTATTTTGGGATTTTTTTTAAAACCTTGACAATCAGGCATACAGGGCCCCTTTGAGAAATGAAATGCTCACCCTCGACTACGTTTACAGTTGATAGCTGAAAAGGATCTGCTTTATAAAAGCAGCAGCATGTTGGTATATGTTGGTAAGGTTGTATTTCAAGGTTATGTCTATTGCATCAAAGACCTCCCTTTAATAATAAAGGGATGCTAATGACAATAATGTTGGGCTGCATCCAACATAACATTTGTAAATGGGAATGTGTGTTTCCGTAATGTTGCCTGTGTTACCAATCAAACAGTGCTCGAAGCATTTTTATCTCCCTTTAAATTTGACGAAAGTACTTAAATAATAGTACTATAAGATCACATGATTAGGCAACTCTAATTTTTGTGCTTTGGCACAAAATCTCAGAGAAGTTCACAGTGTATAACTTTGTTACTCCAAACAATAATTTACTGTATTTAAAAGAAGACTTTGTTTGGTATTTGGTTTTCCTGCTGGTTCCCTGAACTCAATTTCTGTTTTATGCATATTATCTTTCACAATAACGTTCTCCCGTTTAGAGTTTATAAACCACATCACTTCCAATAGCCTCCCAGTATTTGTTCAAGATGTATAAATGTTTATATGTACCTTAATGTGAATGAACCCTGCTGTATTTTATATTCCACTTCATCATTTCATCAGATGAGAAAATGCTACTTTACTCCACCTGGAACGGTCAAACGGGCGGATGGCAGATAAAACTTGATAAGAAACACAGGGAAAAAGATTTTTGCCTTATTTTTGTTAAAGTCACAAGCACGCACTCGATTGACCACAAAAGGTTTGAGCTGATTAAAGTCAAAACTGATCAGAGGATTTAAAAATTATTGAGACGTTGTGACTTTTTTTACACAAGTTTTGCTCACATGATGAGTATTTCTGTATATTTATTAAGGTGAGCTACGATATGCAACAATGTTTACAGTTCACATCACTGATGTGAAGATAACACTGTGAATAAACCATCGACTTCTGATTCTGTATTTGAATTGCTGTGAAGTCCGTAATGAATTTGTGCCCATTAGCCTACTTTTTTTGTTTTGTTTTGTTTCGACTTAAAAAAGACAAAGGCTGTTTTTATTATGTGACCTGACAACAGATTTAAAGAATAACTTTGTAGCTGAGATTCAAGATTTGTACTTTATTTACTTAAATAACCCGGATGAAGTCTTCATATGGAGTGAGTCATGCATTTCTGATGATGGTTTTTGAAGTTTTGTACAAACTGGAAATTTTTATATCTGACCACCTGGTTGTTTTTGTCATTTTTATATGTTTGCAATGAATAAATTGTTTTATTCTCAATGCACCACAGAGAATGTGTTGATCTTTTTTTGTTTTTTTGAGGCAAAATGTGACAATGAAAAGTTTGTCTTTACCTTCAGGCAGTATTTTCCAAACCTCTCCTTGAGTACCACTAGTCCTGCTTGTTTTAGATGTCTTCCAGCTCCAAAACAGCTCATTCAAATGATCGACTCGTGAACTCCTGAAGCTGCTTGATAACGAGCTGATCGTTAAATTCAGCTGTGTTGCAGCAGGGAGAGCTCACATGCAGGACAAGTTGTACTTGAGAAGTGGTTTGGAAATCGCAGCTAGTTAGCTTATTTCTTGAGCAGCAGCACCGCACACCTGCAATCATTTGTCAAGCCTTCTTAAATCTGGTAAGCCATCCTCTCCTTTTGTCTCAATTTTCTTAACCCAGCCTCACTCCCCTTCCTGTGCATTTACCTCCTTACCTTCTATTTATCAATTTAGTGATCTACTCGTGGATAACAGTCTTGTGCTTGTGGAGACGACCATGAAGAGAAACCACTCAATGGCAGTTTGAGGGGCTCATTCCAAGGTAATGAAAACATGATAATTCTTAGTTTCAGGTGGTTATACCCTAATGAGAACATACTTATGAATATTATATCCCACTGCTGCAAAAACGATCCCCTAAATCTTACACAATGCACCTTTGAATCCCCTCCTTTATTACTGAGTCTCTGAAGTCCCAGGTCTAACCTAAGCCCTCAGCAGGTGTGACAAACATTTCACAACATTGTCAATAATTGTCTGTACTGTTACTGTTTATTTCAAGGATCAGGTGGCAATATTAAACACCTTAGTGATACTGAGAGAATAATAAAGGGTTGTACAGTATGTCTACAGTACATACAAGGCGTAGGTCCTCATCAATTCAGCCTAAGTGAGACCGAAGATTCATTTATTGCTTTGAAAATCTATGTTTATAGATTATTATGTGGTGCAGTGAATTTTTTTGATGTTAGTTAATGTTTCTGAACTGACTCAAAAGCCTTTCAGACGTGCAGATCTGCTCAGATAATATCTGGACTCAGATGATCTGGTTCCCCTTCTATACATGCCACATATTTGCCCGTATTAACCAATACCATTAAATCCACATGACAAACCATTTGCTCTTTAACTAAAGCATTTATATGTTTTCAAGTAGGAATTCATCACAACACAGAGGTGTACATCACACGTCAACACCAACTCCCTCTATTTCTTCTCCAGGCTGAAAATGCCACATCACTTGGTTGACATACGCATGACATGTTTGACCATGTTTCCAATGCCATCAAAGATGTAGTGATAGTGATACTCCGTGTCCCACATGAAGGACGGGGTGCTGACCACTTTGTTCTTCTCATCCACATAGGCTTCGTAGAAAAAGGGTTAAGGTCAAAGCAACATAAAAAAACATAAATGCATGACATAAAAAAATTACAAAAAATTAACATGAATATGTGTAGATCTAGTTCAACCTTTGAAACCTGGAGCAACATCACTTGTACTGCCTTTCACAAATATTTAAGCCTCTGAACCTTAAAGAAATCAAACCAATTTGCTCAGGTTTCAAAGGGTTAAACAGCTTATGAAAGGTATCTGAATGCAGCACAAGAAAACTGATGTCATTCCAGGTTTCAAAGGGTTAAACTTTTTCTTTCAAAAACATGGGGGGGAAAAGGAAATGAGCAATCTGGTAAGAAATGTCCGTCCAATAACAAGAAATTAATAGATTGAGAAAATTATTATTTTTTAAAGCTGTGGGAAAACCATATAATTATTATACTTACATATTTAAAATGATGTTACAGAATTATTATATTTTTTAAGTAAGACTTTCCAGGTCATTTACTTGTTTGTTTTCTTTTCTTTTTTGTTTTTGTTTCTGTTGTGTTCATTTTAAAATAATTTCCAGGTCATTTTCTTGTACTTTACTAATTTCTTCCAAATTCTGGGTCATTTCCTCTTTTGTTGCTCATCGCCTTCTTCCCATGTTTTTGACAGAAATCCAGCCAATTACTCAGGTTTCAAAGAGTTATCTAACACAGATAGCAAAAAAAGGCCTCTTAAAGGATATGTATGGCTCACGGACATTGTGGCGAGCACCCATGCTCTTCACAGCCTGCACCATGCTTGTGTGAGGCCAGTTACCCCAGCGAGTATTTTCGTCCCGCTCGTAGCCCATGGTCACCTCGATGCTGGGCAGCACGCGGCAGGCCAGCACCGGAGCCATGCTGGCCAGTCTGAAACGGGAGCAGGAAGTCATTTAAGGTTTTATTAAGCCAAGATTAAGAGACAAGACTGATCAGGGTGTGAGAATAATTGCCTTACCAGCGTCAGATGGGACACAAAGCCTGAAAAAGAAAGTGGCTCCCAGCATGAAGCACTGGGACAGCAGTGCAAGGCTCAATGTGTACAAACAATGAGTATGAGGCAAGATTACAGATCGTCAGATGTTTGTTTTCATCATTGGCCTCCAGATTAAACCATATTTATGGGTAGACACCATCAACCTATTTCACTTTTTGTACCTAACAGAAGTAGATTTGTACAGCCCAGATATGATGGATATCGCTCTCATTCTTCTGTTGTTTTTACTTGATAGCTGATGTCAGAAACAGACGGAAAACACGGGGAGAAATTGAGGGGAATACCGTGCAACAGAGGGGGGTGTGTGAGAACTTTGACCTTTGTAGACTGGTGACCTCACATGGCTCTTTCCAACTTGAACCTGAGCAGAGGTCTAATCAGTCAAAGTGAAAACACCTGTGTGGGAGTGCTGTGCCTTTAAAGAAATAGCAGTGCTGTTTTATGCATATATTAGTATTTACTAAACATATCATGCATACACCAGTACATTTCAGTCATAAAAACCCGTAGTCTGCAGTAGTTTGGATGTTGCATAAACGATGACATAAATGATGGGTTTCTTTCTTCTCAGTATTTTGCAGAAAGTAGGCCAGTGACTCATATATTTAAAGGATATTTAAAGGGACAGTTAACCCCAAAATCAAATATACATATTCGCTTTTACCTGTTGTAGGCCTACCACTTGTCAGTACAGATGTTTGGGTGTCACAAGCCCCGTGTCCATGAGTGCACGCTTCCTTCAATGCATGTAGAAAGTTAATGGTTCATGCATGAAACTGCCCACAAGCTCCATAGGTTATCGAGAGTAACTGCGTCATGGTTGCTTTAAAGACGCATTGCTGTTGACTCATTCACTCTGAGCACAACAAGCAGAGTGCCATCTAGTTTCTTTATATTCAGAAGAAGGCAGACATCTCTATGGCTGATATCTCTAGCACTTGACAACGCACACCAAAACAATCCTGATTGATAGATAACACTGCGGGTAAGAGGAAAAATACGTATTTTTGATTTTGGAGTGAACAATCCCTTTAAGCCAGCGTGTCCCCAAACTCTTCTCGATTTTCACTAGTCCTGCATGTTTTAGATCCCACCTTGCTCCAAAACAGCTGATTCAATTGATGAACTTGTTTATTCTTAACAGCTTTTTTCAGATCGATTTTATAAGCTACCAATGGTGAGGTCAGGTTGCACCCAACAGATTCACATTTTGTTTTTTATGCCAAATCAAAGAGGAGTGAAACACTGATGAAATCAGAGGAAACATGCGGTGAGGAGCTGCAGATGGAGGAGCAGCAGAAGTGTTAAGGGTTGCCACCAGGGGCTAAATTATTGCTTTCAGAAAGATAGCCTGCTTCTAAATTTATACACCCCTTGTTTTGCCGACAGATCAGTTCAACAAATTTCAAGACAGCAATTACAGCTCTGACAAAACAGAACAGTGGAGGGTGTGTTTATGTGTCTCCTCCTGACTTCAGGAGTAACATGCAAATCACAGTAATACTGAAAGTGATTCCTACATTGCACAGCAATGCGTCATAAATGGCCTTTGTTATCACTTGTAGGGTAAAAGAATAATTGTCATCGCTCTCAAGCATTTTTACACTCTAGTTTCATTTTTGGCTAAATTATCCTTAACCCTTTGAAACTTGTGCAAATTAAGTTGATTTCTTTCAAAAATGTAGGGAGAAGGCAAGAAGCAACTTAACAAGACATGGCCAGAAAATTAGCCAACAATGTAGTAAAAAAGTTTGTCTTTTTAAAAGGAGAAAAAAGAGTAAAAAGAGAAAGAAAATGACCTAAAAGGCGCTAAAAATCGTTTTTTAAAAATAGATTTTAGTATATTTTATAAAATTATTACAAGAGTTATATTTATTTAGACTTTTTTCCCACTTTTATTTTGATATTTTTTCTTGCAATTCTCCCCTCTATTTTAAAACAAATTTTAGGGAAATTTTCTTGTCACCTTTTACTAATTTCTTTTTGTTTAACAGTTTTTATTAAAGTTTTCAGAGAATAGCATGTTTGTATGCAGTATACAGTAACAATGTTTCTGTAAAAAATAGGATACACACATTATTTAAATGAGGATAACTATAAAAACAATGTTTTCCCACCCACTCAACCACCCAGTACCTTTTACTAATTTCTTGCAATTTGTGGGACATTTCTTGCCAAGTTGCTCACTGCTCCTTTTCGCCATGTTTTTCAAAGAAATCATATCAATTTGCAAAGGTTTTAAAGGTTTAAATAGCATGTGGAAGCCGCATGAACGCAGTAACAGAAAACTGATGTCTATCCACGTTTCAAAGGGTTAATGGCTCAAATTCTTTATAGGCATTAATGTCAATAGGAAAGCGTTACACTGGCATTATCCTTTAACGGCTGGGTCAAGTTCAGAACTCAACATACCTTTTAACCCCTGCTTCATCCTCTTCTTTCTCCTCCTCTGCCGCCAACTCCACCCTTTAATTCCTGTAATCCTGCATCTCCTGTCATCTCAGATCTGCCATTCTGTACATGGCCACCACGTGTCCCCTCACCTGACCCCTTCACCTGTCTGCACAGCTGCCCCTCATCCTCCCATCACTTTCCCTGTGCCAACCAAAGGATCTGCCATGCTCTAACTGATCACATACTGTATCTTGGGTTAGACTGTCGTTACCACACCTGCCCTTCCTCCTGTGTCTGCTGTGATTATAGACTCTATAGACAGAGCTTTATAAGATAGATCTTTATCTTTTTTATCTTCATATACAGTCTATGGCTGTGATCAATGAGAACCAACATGGAGACTTTCAGCAGATAGCCTCTTTAGTGGTGCATCAACTTGCACTTCATCTCTTTCCTAGCTTTACTTCATTTGTTAAACCCTTTGAAACCTGGGCAAACTTGATTTGTTTTTCAAAAATGTGGGAAGAAGGGAATGAGCAACAAAAGAAGAAATGACCCCCCAAAAAATGCAATAAAGAAATTAATAAAGAGTAAAAGAAAATGACCTGGAAAATTTGTGGGAAAAAAATTAAAAGAGTTAAAAAACAAACAAGAAAATTACTTGGAAAAATCATAATTTTATGACAATTTTATTGAATTATAAATGGAATTATAAATACAGTTTGTCCATAGCTTTTAAAAATAATAATTTTCTAACTACAAATTTCTTGTTGTTTTTTTTTCTTGCAACATCTATTGTTTCCCATTGCCTTTTCCCCATGTTTTTACTTGCACAAGAAAAGTGCCATTGCTCCAGGTTTCAAAGGGTTAATGTGATGTAGATTTTTATTACACAGAAATATGACATGACTATTGGTATAGTAATGTTTGTGGTGTTAATATGGATGTATGAAGAGAACTGGATACAGCATTGGAGGTTGAGACCTCGTTCATTGCGATGAAAGCTGGCCAGCGGCACACGAACCCTAAAATGTTCAGTTGCAGCCAATCAAATTACCCCCATAATCTGCACTGCTTCTGCATTATTGGGCCCACAGAGCGAGCGCACCAGAGACTTCCGCCTGCTGAGCCGGCTTTTGCCTGTGTAGCCCTCCATCAAAATCCTGGTCATCTACCCTTTCCAAATTGTGAACAGAAAGGATCAAATCCTGATAGGTAAAAGATCATTTGCTGGAGGTTTTGACGCTCAAAAAAATGTATCCACTGATTTACTGACGTCCCTTTCACAATATGCATTCATGTTAAAAAGACTTTTTAGGCATCACATGACGCACTCAAAGCCTGGTGCACATTCTGGGGGCCTGGGTAGAAGGGCAACAGCTTTGGTCCCTGTTTATGTACTTTCAGCCACTGCATTTTAACAAACATTCAGACAGGAAATACAAAAGGGCCAATTTGGAGTGTTTATGTTTTCAAGTTTGAAAAGGTCTATGCTGAAAGTTAATGCCGTTTAGATGACACCAGCAGGTCTAGTAAAGTCATGCAAAATAAGAATAAGTGGTGTCAGGAATAGAATATATTTTTTCAGCACTTCATAATTGCAACAATTTTTACCCTTTGAACCTGACTAACTTCTGACAGGAACACAAGATAAAAGCAATGAGCAACTTTACAAGAAATTACCCCCGAAAATGAGCAAGAAATTAATTGTCTCTGTCTTTCTCTCTTTTTTCAGGTCATGTTTCTTGTCATCTTTTACCAATTCCTTGCAGTTTGTTGAACATTTCTTTCCAAGTTGCTCATTGCCCTTTCCCCATTGTTTCCAAAGTAATCAAGCCAATTTGCTATGGTTTTAAAGGTTTAAATCAAAGGCGTCTGAATGCTGCACAAGAAAAATGATGTCGATTGAGGTTGCAGACAGGTCAAACAAAATGCGTCAATTGAAAAAAAAAAATTTTGTTTGTTTATTGACATCTAAACAGCTCAGCATTCATTGTCCGACCTTTATTTCTTCAGCTGATCCAATATCCCAATTCAATTACAGGGATCGTTTAAATCTCATGTGTTTATCTAGTTTAATGTAATCTAATGTAATCTGATTGAAAGTGCAGTAAGAGTAAAGGTGACAGCCTGCAATTTTGCCTCATGTTTGGATACAAAAATAATTTCGTCTAAAAAAGCACACAAATGTTGGACATGTTGGACTAATGTAGAGTTTGACTGTATTGCTCCTTCAGCGCTGATAGATTGAATGTGACCAAATGATACATACCCAATAGGCTTGCGTGTGCGGTGAAAGTCTTTGAGCACTCTTTCCACATCATTGTGCAGCTTGCAGTCTTTGCCATCCTTCACAAAAGAGGATCTAAAGAGTTAAAAAGTTTTATATGCTAATATTAGTTCTCCATCTTCATCAAGCCAGTGTGTATTGCATTTTACTCTATTTCACACTACAGTCTCACAGTGATTGCTTCATATTTCATTATTCCTCACAGATTCTTGATGATGCCGTGGCCTCCAGGAAAGATGACACCATCAAAGCTGTTGACGTCCAGCTTGGACAGGTCTTGCATTTGCATATTTCCCTGACCATGACTGAAGCGAGCTGCCTCCATCATCATGTTCCTATGTGACGGCCAAAAATAATCATAAATACTACTTTATGGAATTAGTAAGTCAGGTGTACAAACCTACAGGTAAGCTACTGGACTCTATGACCCTGATCCATGTCAAAGTGTATCAGTGTTGCCTAACAAGCGTACCGGTTCTCTCCAGAGCCGGGCTGCTTCCTCATGTGGTCCATCACATGCATCTGCTGCTGATTGGGAGCAAACATCTGGAAGCGAGCACCGTTGCGGCTCAGGTGGTACATGGTGCTGAAGACAGAGGTGTGAATTACCATCTCTGCTTGGTGGTTTGTTCATGCAATAATTCGAAATTCTGATACTCACTAGACTCCCTCATGGACATCAGTCCCATCCCACCAGCCACATCCTGAGAAAACCTGCATTACATTATGATTCACAAATCTCAATAACACTCACACAAATAGTTTGTCTGCTTTCTCCTACTGGTCCCATATCACTTACCACTGCAATATTGGTATTCCCCCAGTTGCCGTAGTCACCATGGTGAACAAAGCAGGCAGGCTGGCGAGAGAGAGCAGCCAGTGTTTGTTTTGACAGCAGGGTCCTGGTTGCCAGCATGATTTCACTTCAATCTCACTGTTTCAGGAAATAAATGTAACCGAGCAATTTGCCTCAGAGCTTGTGAAGACTTTGAAACGTAGTAATAGTGATCTTGCTGTGTCTGTGTATTTATACAAACGGAGCGTGGCCAAGTGACGTGGCCACGTAAGCTCTATGTTCTGAGAAGAGACATTGCTTCTTTGCCTTGAATGGCCTATTCCCCTCCTGAACACCCTTCCCTAATAATACCTTGTTTATTCATCTGATTAACTTAAGTGATTTGGCTACGGAGTGACACTCGAGCTTTGGAGAGGAACCTAAACATGTAGTACATTAACCCGTGAAATATCTTGACCCATTTACAAGGTAACTTTTATTATGGCATCTATTTGAAGAAAACCGCAGAAAAAATTCAAAAAATGTTTTAATATAATTGTATGTGCAAGTGCAGTTGAGTGAGAACTTCTACAAAAGTCTGCATCCATGTGCTTTTTTGTGAAAACTCTTAGTAATTTTTTTAAGGTCGCACTGGATGCTATGCCTTTATACAGTGCAAGGCATACTGCCTGCCCTTTAAAGGCTATTAGGTTATAAGGCTCTTACTCGCTGTAATGCCATGTTGCGTCTACAATGTCTAGACGGTAAACCCTGAAATATCCTGGTCAGACGGAAATGTCAAAGTCAATATACTGTTAAATCAAAACTCCTACCTATAGGCTGCATCTTGGTGGAGTTGTCATGAGCGTGAAACCCAGGATTCAGTGTACAGATGACGAGCATGAGGCGAAAATATGGCATTAATTTTTACTATGACCACTTTTTATGTAGAAACAATCAATATTTACATATTGGTGATGAAAGTATATGACGACAATCTGAAGAACAAAATGCAGAAATGGGATAAAACAGAACAATATACAACCAACTAGAGTCACCACATCAATCACAATTTTAAGCCTCAGCTGGCACCTTATGTGACGTGTTGTCATATGATTTATGCCTGAAGGTTTAAAATTTGCACACGAAAGAACTCATGCATAAAAAAACACATACTGAAACTGTGACATACGGTGATCACAAAGTACAAATAAGTTGTTTTTTCTTTTAAATCAAATACAAGAAACATGACGCGACCAACTTCTGTGGTGACGTTCCTGTCACTAAATGTCTCTTATTGTGAAACACGTTTCTCAATTTCTCTGTGGCTGCTAGCCCAACACAAGACACGTGCCATCACCCTTTTTCAAAACACCACAAAGACAGATCTAACAATTTTTTCGACAATTTCCTCGTGTTCTTTCAAGTAACAATGTGATTGAATGAGACTAAACCAGTGATTGGTGTTTAAAGAGCAAATGAAAGAAAATAAGAACAGCACAGACAACTAAATAATAAATAATAAGGTTGGTTTGATACTTTGTATGAAAGAAATGTCTAAAATAATCTTCTCAGTGTTTGCATTTGTGATGTATCAGGAAAATAAAATCATACACACAGCAAGCATATCAAAAATTAAATCAAAGTGACGCTTAACAAAGCTCCATCCGCGATCCAAACCAGAGCAATACAACTGCTGACATTCTGCCGACAGCCCAGCCTCAACAACTGGCAC
This sequence comes from Plectropomus leopardus, assembly GCF_026936395.1. Classification (NCBI taxonomy): domain Eukaryota; kingdom Metazoa; phylum Chordata; class Actinopteri; order Perciformes; family Serranidae; genus Plectropomus; species Plectropomus leopardus. Next base: position 27,041,254 of record NC_142179.1, read on the forward strand.
TGATCCGGCTGTGGCTGTTTCATGTTACTTGTGATGAGCAACGTTGAGCACTCCTTGCAGTTTTCTTTACATGTAAGAACCAAATCCTAAAAGCCATTTACATGCAAATCACTAACAACTTCAGTGGTGAAAGTAAGAATCATCTCCTAAATTTCTGCCACCACTAAAGAAAGCTTTCATGCACCCAAGCACTGTCAGTCAAGGAGTTTGTGCACTAACTGCGCACGCTGTGTTCGTTACGGAGAGTATTTGCGAAGATATCCATTTGATAAAGAGTGGGGGTTTTGCTCATCAAGCCAATAGCCGTGCTGAGAGAGAAGCGAGTGTTAACAAGGCCAGTCTGGCGGCATTAGGGCGTGTAGGCAGGGGGCGGCTGAAACTGATTGGCAATGTCATAATCAGCAGGAAAAGTTTCACTGCTATCCTCCATCTCCGAGAGCAGCTCTAAAGCCTGCTCCTCCTCCTCGGTGGGGTAGTGGCGCAGCAGGTTCGCAGCTGTGGCGAGGATAGAGGCGCCGCCTGCCCCTGCCACCAGGTAGAAGCTGATGGCAAAAGTGACGTATATGAGGGAGCCGTGGTACTTTTTGTGTTGCTGCTGTAGGGACAAGATGAGCTCCGAGGCCCAGTAGCAGAAGCCTATGACGGTGGCACACTGCAGTACTGAGGAGAGACAAACAAAACAGTTAATTAGCCAAAATTTTAGAATGTTATTTTCAATTACGATTTCGGCTTTCAATGATTATGAAAACAAGATGATCGAGATATAAACTATTATCAGGCCATATTCCATTTCACAATGACACTCTTGCCAACTTGGTGACTATCTTGCTAAATTTAGTAACATTTCAGACCCTCTTAATGACTTTATTCCTTAAAAACAATTGGCAAATTCTGCGACTTATATTCAAATGTTATTGTAATTCATTCCCATACATGCTGCTCATAATTTTCAGAGTCCATGGATTTCCGGCAAAAAGTGCTGTCTACTCTCTTTCTCAAATTGTGCACTTTTTAATATTTATATTTTATTCGTCTCGTTTTACATTTACTTATTTTACGTTTTTAAGTTGAAATACATTTAAAGTTCAAGACACCCTGTTAAAAAAAAAAGTTTTTTTTCTGTTAAGTTCAATGAATGTAATATGTCTACAAAGTCAGTTACTAATCATGTTAAAAAATCCTCATCACAATAGTGACCAACATAACCGTGATTATGATTTTTGCTTTCATCAAGCAGCCCTACCAAAAATGACTCGATAGGCACTCAAATATGACATCTTTATAATACCTGTGAGAATGTGTGCAAATGCATATCTGCGTGTGATCTTCAGTGCAGGGTGCTTGGGTCCAAACACATCCAAGAGGAAAGCCGTCAGACTGCACAGGATGCCCAGGAAACAGAAGGCAGCGATCACCCTCAGCAGCAGGATGGTCTGCGGGTTCACGCAGTAATCTGCAGGACACACGGACATCACAAAGCATTACAGGTGAGCTAGCTGATTAATCTCTGCTGCAGGTGTTAATGTGTTAGTGCTGGTCCTCACCGTCCAGAAGCTTGGGGTCAATGTAACCCAGGACATCTGCCACCCCCAGCTCCTGTCTCGGACAGGTGCCTCCATGCACCCGGAGCCAAGCCGGCTCCGCCAGAGCCGTGCACAGCGCGGTGATGGACAGAGCTCCGGGCAGAGCCGACACCAGGCTCCGCTCCGGCTGCTTGGGCAGGGAGGTGCCTCCTCTCCTCCTCCGGCCTCCAGGGACAGTAGAACCCGGCGGGGCATACATGGTCATCCAAACCCCCTATGGACTGGTGTCGAGTTGGTTTCCCGTCAGTATTGGTGACTAAACGGTCCGTCAGTAAGGTCAGCCAACTGACTGTCCGGAACAAAAAACTGCTGTTAGCCGGCGCAGCTAACGTTACCTGGCCGACGAGCGGGTGACAGTGGTCCTGGTACGTTGTTCACTGTGGCGTCTAATGTTTCCAAACGACTTTTAAACACAAAACTTGCTGCTAGATATAAACAGGATGAGTATTTGACTGACGGGCAGACAAAAGCCAGATGGCCTTGGGGCCTGTTAGCTCTGTTGTTAGCCTGTGAAGCTCGATCACAACTAACGCAAAATGTCGCCAACTGTCATAAAAAATAAACTTAACAGACTTAAATCAGATTAACGATAACCTATTAACTGATTTAGCAAACTACTCTGATAAAAAATAACCTTAAATTCGATACAGAAACCAAAGACAAAACAAAACAAAAGGCAGCTTACGCTGACTTCCTGTAAAATATTAACTTCCTTGTTCACACTATTCTTCTTCGTGGGTCCAATTGGCTGCAGTGTAAACGCCAGTGGCGATCGGTGCTCCCACATACTGGTGACACAGCTCAACAACAGCTGTAAATATTCTAGTTGCCAATATTAACCCTTGATTTGTGCTGCATTATGTGATAGCATTATACAGCTTTGTAAGGAAGATAAAGGTTGAGAGAACAAGTGATTTTTTATGGCATAGCACCACCATGTGGACATCTACAAAGCACTTTATATGAATGTATGAATTTTTTTTTTCATTATTGCATCATGCAAACAAATATCCCCAGCCCCCATGGGCTTACAAGTACTTAAACCGTAAGAAATGTTCCAAGAATAGCAAGAAATTAGTAGATTTGGAAAAATATTTTTAAAGAAGCTAGGGAATTTTTTCCAGAAATTTCTTAATATCCAAGTCAATTTTTTATTTTTTTTTTTTACAGAATAATTATATTTAAAAGCGTTTCCTCAGGTCTCTTCATTGTATTTATTTATTTATTTATTTTTTTTTATAATTGCTATAGTTATTAATTAGCACAGCATAGTTATATTTTAAAGCATCTTTTTCAGGTCTCGAAGGGTTACATTCCAGCAGAATACAGGAATTTAAGTTTATAAAAATTAGTATTTATTGGCGGATAACACCCGTTGCTCTATGTGTGTTCATACTCTTAACTCTCATACTAATCATGCTCTTAACATAAAAAAAAAACAAAAAACAAAAAAAAAATAATGAACCGATCAAGCGGGGGCAACAGTGTAGTTTATTATTTTATTTTTTCTCAGAGAAACACACTTCGACACCATAGATTGTATATAAATATAAATACAAATAATATAATACATATAAATACTTTATATACGGCCTATGTTCGAAACGGATGGAGGCAGTAAAGTTGACTACAACTCCCAAGAAGAAGAAAAGGACCAGAGTGCATTGCGCAAAGCGATAAGCAAAGATGGCGGTATTTCCGGCATGTTAGTGTTTGTGAGCTGCTGTACTTTGTTCTTTAGTGCCAAAAACATTCCCTTTTTTATATATATATAAAAAAACAAGTTTCTGTCGCTGGGTACAGTAGCTGTGGTTGTCTCTGCGGGCTGTCACAGTGTGTCGTGGTGTTAACTCATTTGTCTCGCGGCAGTCAGCTGTCAGCAGTAACGGACAGGAGGTAGGACTGACGGAAACTCAAATATTTGGACCAACTCAGACATTATGGACGGACTGTCTCTGGTCCAGAGAATGAGCGCACACCCGGACTCCCGGTGCTGGTTCGTCAGCTGGAGCCCGACCGGGACGTTGCTGGCCTCGTGCGGGGGCGACAAGGCCATCCGGATATGGGGACGAGAGGGTGAGCCAAGTTATCCCCAACATGAGCTGAATGACAGCTGTATCCAGACACCTTTCACCAGCCTTTTAATGGCATCTAAAATTGCTTTGATTTCTTTCAAAAAAGATGGAGAAAAAAAAAATGCAACGAGCCGCTTAGTGTGTTTCACAAACTGCAAGATGTTAGTAAATTTTAGAAAATTATTTTTCTGCAGTCAGCATGCCAATGGCACACTTTGAAATCCATGTTAGTGAGCACTTTGCCACAAGTTGTGTGACCAAAATTTGACATATATATATTAATTGAGTGCATGAAAAAAAGTATTTTTCTTTTACTTAAACCTATGAATAATGATAAAAAAGCAAAGATTCTGTGTTAAAATCTTTGTTCAGTGTGTATGTATTGAACATTAGACAGATGTATGTTTTTAGAGAAAATAATCAGATAGAAATTTCCGTTTTGTCTAATCCACTTTATTAAATACTTGACACACCAAAGCACTTCATTACATCAATGCAAAAATGGTGTAAATCCACACTGCCATCGGGCGGTCTTGCTCAGTGATTTTTGGCTGGCTCAGTGTGACTTCTCTGTTGCAGGTGACTCTTGGGTGTGTAAGAGTACGCTTCAGGATGGACACCAGCGCACTGTGAGGAAAGTGGCATGGTCTCCCTGTGGGAATTATCTGGCCTCTGCCAGCTTCGATGCAACCACATGCATCTGGAAAAAGAAGAATGATGATTTTGAAGTGAGATGACATATTTAATCCTAACTTTTAATATGCTGAACCTTTTCTATATTTTACCCAGACTTTCCATTTCTCTACCAGAGTTTAACTGTGTTGGAAGGACATGAAAATGAGGTCAAATGTGTGGCATGGGCACCTTCGGGGAATCTGCTGGCAACATGTAGCCGAGACAAGAGTGTGTGGGTGTGGGAAGGTTTGTGTCGCCTCCCCAGATGCACTGCATGAAACAATTCATAACAGGAAATCAGCAAACCTGCCGATCTGTGCCTCTGTGTCTGTCTGTGGTGATGATCTTTCCGTTTGTGTTACACAGTGGATGAAGAAGATGAGTATGAATGTGTTACTGTGGTGAACTCTCACACACAAGACGTCAAGCATATTGTGTGGCACCCGACGCAGGAGGTAAGTTGCCCTCTGCCCCGTGCACCCGAAAGATTTCTAAATGTTTTTTCGATCATTATCTTACTGTCTGTTTCCCATGTGGTTCTACAGCTCCTGGCCTCAGCCAGCTATGACAACAACATTTGTATTTACAAGGAAGAGGATGACGACTGGGAGTGCAGAGACACGTTGAAAGGACACACATCCACCGTCTGGAGTTTGTCTTTCGATGGAACTGGACAGAGGCTGGCCTCCTGCAGTGACGACCGCACTGTGAAGATTTGGAAGGAGACGCCAAATGAAGGTGGACAAGGTGAGCTGTTAGTGGTAGACGGCATTAGTCTTGTTAATCAAGTCATTCATGAAAAAAGGTCACATTAAAGCTTTAAATGTTATAATCAAGAACTATATTTAGGTCCGACACTGTCCCGTAATGAAGAAGACACATAAATAACTTTGGTTTTTGGACAAATCAAAGTACAATGTATGTTTTGGATTGAATATTATCTGTGATAAATACCAATAATCTCACTAATCTATCAACTGTAATATAATAGCAGTGTAAAACAGACCTCAGCAAATCTGAACTAAGCATGTAAACATAAGTGGTAACACTATGATATGATTTTAGGGATTCATATCACATTTAATGTAACGTTAACATCATTGTGATTAAAAATATATAGTGACCTATTTATTTAATGCGATCTGTGGTTTTGAAGAAGCTTCTTATAGAGCCATTGTGGATAAACTGACCAGAAAACACCACACACACATTGAGTAGTTCAGTGAGAGCAACAACCAGACGAATAAGGTAGACAATATTATGTCTCAGATTTTCTGCACTACTGAAGGCTCCTGACGGGAAAAAAAAAGCTTTGCAATGCATAGAGCTATAGCCTACTGTAAATACACAGCGTCATTATGAGGCATTTATGTAACATTACAGCTTAACAAGTGTATTTCTAATGTTTTCGGCTCATATACACTGATTATAGATTGACGCTCCTTAAATAACCTGTGAAAGATGCTTTTCAGCCGATTTCATGCTGAAACTCAGAACATAACCTGCTCCCGACCAGGTTAAGTTTACGACATAAGTTACCATGGTGATCTAGACAGGTTTAGGTTCTAGACCATGACTTTAGACTCAACAAACCTCGCTTAGACACTAATCTCGCTTTGTAGTTCTCCCCCTGGGCTCTTAGGTTAACCCAAACCCAGGGCTAAGAGAAAGTCGTGTGAAAGCCATAATAGTTCTGTAAGACTCACTTACTTTAACTGATGAACATGGCACATTTTTGTCCATTTTGACATTTCTCTCAATATATCCCACCGGTGTCAAATTATGCACATTTGTTGTCAGCTTTCACATACACAGATGTCTACAGAGTACATGTTTTGATCAGCGGTACACATTTTTTGTCAACCTTTGGTAATTTTAGACAACAAATCCTAAGTTGTTTGGATTGTTAGTAATTAAATCAACAGAGTTTATACAGACCTAAATGTAATGCATATTTTTGTCAAAGTACATACAACGTGGCTGACTGGACTGTTGGTGGTGAATGATTTTTACCCCCCACCCCCCTCGCTCTGCTTGTGAAACAGGAGACTTGTCGTGGAAGTGTGTTTGCACTCTGTCTGGCTACCATGGACGAACAGTGTATGATGTTGCCTGGTGAGACCAATCTCATTTTCATTTATTTCACAAGCACAATGCACCCTCATTCCTGTTCATAGCCTCAGTTTGATTTAATCACTCAAAATAAGACAATTTTTGCTATTTTGGACAACATGGAATACTATACTACTAATACTAGACTTTTTTTATGTTATTTTGGATGACATATTGTACTATATTGTTTTTATACTTTTTTGGATGACATACTATACTATGACTTTTTTATGCTATTTTGGATGACAAAGTATACTATGACTTTTTCATGCTGTATTGGACGACATAGTTTCATAAGACTTCTTTATGCTACTTTCAATGACAAACCATTGTATAACTTTTTAATGCTATTTAGAATGACATTCTATAGTATGACTTTTTTATGCAATTTTTTACAAAATATTATAGTATGACTTTCTGTGCTATTTTGGCTGACGTACTATAGTATGACTTTTTATGCTGTTTTTGACGACATACTATACTAAGACTTTTTTAATGCTTTGTCACACTACGTAGTATAGTATTACTTTTTGATGCTATTTTTAATGACATAGTATAATATGACTTTTTGATGCTAATTTGCATGATATACTATGCTGTGACTTTTTGATGCTGTGACTTTTTTAAGCTATATATATATATATATATCGACATATACTTTGACCATTTTATGGCATTTCGTACGTCATACAATTGAATTACTTTTTTAGGCTTTTTTTTGATCGACATACTATAGTATGACTTTTCACGTTATTATGGACGACATAATATAGCAATGGTTCTCAAACTATTTTCTGTTAATGTACCCCCTTTGAAATATTTTTTTCAGCCAAGTACCCCCTGACCAGTGCAAAACATTTTTGGTTGAAAAAAAAAAAAAGAGGTACAGCACAGCGGTGTCTGATTTTATACAACACTGTAACTGAAAACCTCTCCCAAATTTGGGGGTTGCAACTCATGGACATAAATCCCATTTAAACACGACATTTTCGACATGATATACTATAACGTGTCTCTACAAGTTATGTCGTTTTCAGCAATTTTCTGACAGGTCAAAATTTGACATTTTTTGACATACTATACTATGTCATTTTAAGACATTTTTTCGACATACTATACTATACTATGAGGTGTCTTTACAAGCTGTGCTATGTCGTTTACAGCCATTTTTTCAACATTCAATATTATGACATTTTTTCCCTTTTTTTTCAACATGGTATACTATTAAGTGTCTTTACAAGCTAAAAAATGTTATTTCCAGCCATTTTTTTGACATGTCAAAATTTGCAGTTTTTGACATACTGATCTATGTCGTTTTCAGCCATTTTTTCGACATGCTACGTTTAGACGTTTTTGGCCTTTTTTCCAATATGCTATACTATGACGTGTCTCTACAAGCTATAATATGCGATTTTCAGCCATTTTTTCAACATTTCAAAATTTGCTGTTTTTCAACATGCTATACTATGTTGTTTTCAGCAATTTTTTCTGCATGCTGTATTTTGTAGTTTGGGGCCATTTTTTTCAACATGGTATTCTATGAAGTGTCTCTACAAGCTATAATATTTAATTTTTGGCCATTTTTCGACATTTCAAAATATGCAGTTTTTCGACATACTATACTATGTCCTTTTAAGCTATTTTTCAACATGCTATATTATGACGTTTTTGGCCTTCTTTTTGACATGCTATGCTATGAGGTGTCTCTACAAGCTATAATATGTCATTTTCAGCCACTTTTTTGAGATTTCAAAATTTGACATTTTTCAACATACTATAGTATGTGGTTTTCAGCCTTTTTTTCCCCAACATGCTATGTTATGATGTTGTTGGCCTTTTTTTTTTTAAAGATGGTATACTATAAAATGTCTCTACAAGCTATAAAATGTGTTTTTCAGCCATTTTTTGGAAATGTCAATATTTGAGATTTTTCGCCATACTATATCAACTTGTTTTCAGCAATTTTTTCCAACATGCTACATTATGACGTTTTTGGCCTTTTTTTCAACATGCCATACTATGAGGTGTCTCTAAAAGCTATAATATGTGGTTTTCAGCCATTTTTTGGCGTGTCAAAATTTGTGTTTTTCGACACACTATACTATGTCATATTTGGTAATTTTTGGAAGTTTTTGGCCAATATTTCATCATGCTATACTATGGTGTGTCTCTACATGCTATTCTATGTTGTTTTCAGCCCTTTTTGTGAAATGTAATATTTGGACATTTTTCAAAACAAGGGCTGAAAAGAACATGGAATAACATGTTAAAACACGTCATCATATAGCCTGTTAAAAAAAAGCCAATAACCCTCAAAAACATCATATTAAAGCATGGTGAATAAAAAGAACGAAAATGACATAGTATAGTATGTCAAAAAATGTCAAAATATGACATGTCAATGAAATGGCTGAAAACAACATACAATAGCATGTCAAGACACGTCATGATGTAGCATGTTGAAGAAATGGCCAAAAATGACCAGAAACATTATAATTTAGCATGTTGAAAAAATGGCCAAAGGCACCATAGTATAGTATGTAGAAAAGTGTCATGAAAATGGATGAAAACGACATAGCTTGTATCGACATGTCAAAGTATACAAAGTGGAATAAAGGCCAACAGAGGCCAAAAACATCATCATTTAGCATGTTGAAAAAATGGCCAAAAACGCCATAGTATGGTATGTCGAAAAATGTCACATTTTGACATCTCAAAAAAGTGGCTGAAATTGACATATTGTAGCTTGTAGAAACGTGTTATATCATACAAAGTTGCAAAAAGGGTAAAAAACAAAATCATTTGACTTGAAAATATGACCAAAAATGCAAAACTGTAGTGTCCCAAAAACTCCTCAAAACTGCTGGAAACAGCTAAAAATAGCCTGCCAAGACACGCCGTGGCAAAGTTGCAAAAATGGACAAAAACACCATAATTTGGCATGTTGAAAAAATGACCAACAATCCATGACTATAGTAAGGCGAAAATGTCAAAATTTGACATGTCCCAAAAACTGCTCAAAACAGCTAGAAACACCTTAAAATAGCCTACTAAGACACGCCACCGCTAAGAACGTTGCATAAACAGCCAACAGCACCAAAATTTGGCATGTCAAAAAAATGACCAACAATCCATGACTATAGTAAGGCGAAAATGTCAGAATTTGACTTGTTCCAAAAACAGGTCAAAACAGCTGGAAACAACTTAGAATAGCTTGCCAAGACATGCTATCACATAGAAAGTTACAAAAATAGCCAAAAACACCATAAATTGGCATGTCGAAAGATTTGCCAAAAATCCAAGACTATAGTAAGGCAAAAATGTCAAAATTTGACAAGTTCCAAAAACTGCTCAAAACAGCTGGAAACAACTTAGAATAGCCTGTCAAGACAAGCCATAGCATAGAAAGTTGTAAAAATATCCCAGAACATCATAATTTGGCATGTCGAAAAAATGACCAAAAATCCAAGACTATAGTAAGGCGAAAATGTAAAAATTTGACGTGTCCCAAAAACAGCTCAAAACCACTGGAAACAGCTTATTATAGCTTGCCAAGACATGGTATCGCATGGAAAGTTACAAAAATAGCCAAAAACACCATAATTTGGCATGTCCAAAAAATGACCAAAAATCCAAGATTATAATAAGGCAAAAATTTCAAATTTTGGCATATCCCTAAAACTGCTCAAAACAGCTCGAAACAGCTTAAAATAGCCTACTAAGATACGCCACCGCAAAGAAAGTTGCATAAATAGCCAAAAACACCAAAATTTGGCATGTCGAAAAATTTGCTAAAAATCCAAGACTATAGTAAGGCGAAAATATCGATATTTGACATGTCCCAAAAACTGCTCAAAACAGCTAGAAACAGCTGAGAATAGCCTGTTAAACTGAGCCATAGCATAGAAAGTTGTAAAACTATTCCAAAACATCATAATTTGGCATGTCGGAAAAAATGACCAAAAATCCAAGACTATAGTAAGGCAAAAATTTCAAAATTTGACATATCCCTAAAACTGCTCAAAACAGCTCGAAACAGCTTAAAATAGCCTACTAAGATATGCCACCGCAAAGAAAGTTGCATAAATAGCCAAAAACACCAAAATTTGGCATGTCGAAAAATTTGCCAAAAATCCAAGACTGTAGTAAGGCGAAAATGTCAATATTTGACATGTCCCAAAAACTGATCACAACACCTACAAACAGCTTAGAATAGCCTGTTAAACTGAGCCATAGCATACAAAGCTGTAAAAATTGCCCAAAACACCATAATTTGGCATGTCAAAAAAATGACCAAAAATTCAAGACTATAGTAAGGCGAAAATGTCAAAATTTGACATGTCCCAAAAACAGCTCAAAACCACTGGAAACAGCTTATTATAGCTTGTCAAGACATGGTATCGCATGGAAAGTTACAAAAATAGCCAAAACACCATAATTTGGCATGTTAACAAAATTACCAAAAATCCAAGACTATAGTAAGGCAAAAATTTCAAAATTTGACATATCCCTAAAACTGCTCAAAACAGCTGGAAGCAGCTTAAAACAGCCTACTAAGACATGCCACCGTTAAGAAAGTTGCATAAACAGCCAAAAACACCAAAATTTGGCATGTCGAAAAATTTGCTAAAAATCCAAGACTATAGTAAGGCGAAAATATCGATATTTGACATGTCCCAAAAACTGCTCAAAACAGCTAGAAACAGCTGAGAATAGCCTGTTAAACTGAGCCATAGCATAGAAAGTTGTAAAACTATTCCAAAACATCATAATTTGGCATGTCGGAAAAAATGACCAAAAATCCAAGACTATAGTAAGGGAAAAATGTCAAAATTTGACGTGTTCCAAAAACAGGCCAAACTAGCTGGAAACAGCTCATTATAGATTGCCAAGACATGCTATCGCATAGAAAGTTACAACAATAGCCAAAAACACCATAATTTGGTATGCTGAAAATTTTTTCCAAAACTCCAAGACTATAGTAAGGCGAAAATGTCAAAATTTGACGTGTCCCAAAAACAGCTCAAAACCACTGGAAACAGCTTATTATAGCTTGCCAAGACATGCCACAGCATAGGAAGTTACAAAAATAGCCAAAAACACCATAATTTGGCATGTTGGAAAATTTGCCAAAAATCCAAGACTATAGTAAGGCAAAAGTGTCAAAATTTGACATGTTCCAAAAACAGGTCAAAACAGCTAAAAACAGCTTAGAATAGCCTGCTCAACTGAGCCATAGCATAGAAAGTTGTAAAACTATTCCAAAACATCATAATTTGGCATGTCAAAAAAATGACCAAAAATCCAAGACTATAGTAAGGCGAAAATGTCAAAATTTGACATATCCCTAAAACTGCTCAAAACAGCTAGAAGCAGCTTAAAACAGCCTACTAAGACATGCCACCGTTAAGAAAGTTGCATAAACAGCCAAAAACACCAAAATTTGGCATGTCGAAAAATTTGCTAAAAATTGACATGTCCCAAAAACTGCTCAAAACAGCTAGAAACAGCTGAGAATAGCCTGTTAAACTGAGCCATAGCATAGAAAGTTGTAAAACTATTCCAAAACATCATAATTTGGCATGTCGGAAAAAATGACCAAAAATCCAAGACTATAGTAAGGCAAAAATGTCAAAATTTGACGTGTCCCAAAAACAGCTCAAAACCACTGGAAACAGCTTATTATTGCTTGCCAAGACATGGTATCGCATGGAAAGTTACAAAAATAGCCAAAAACACCATAATTTGGCATGTCCAAAAAATGACCAAAAATCCAAGACTATAGTAAGGCAAAAATTTCAAAATTTGACATATCCCTAAAACTGCTCAAAACAGCTTGAAACAGCTTAAAATAGCCTACTAAGACATGCCACCGTTAAGAAAGTTGCATAAACAGCCAAAAACACCAAAATTTGGCATGTCGAAAAATTTGCTAAAAATTGACATGTCCCAAAAACTGCTCAAAACAGCTAGAAACAGCTGAGAATAGCCTGTTAAACTGAGCCATAGCATAGAAAGTTGTAAAACTATTCCAAAACATCATAATTTGGCATGTCGAAAAAATGACCAAAAATCCAAGACTATAGTAAGGCGAAAATGTCAAAATTTGACATGTCCCAAAAACTGCTCACAACACCTACAAACAGCTGAGAATAGCCTGTTAAACTGAGCCATAGCATAGAAAGTTGTAAAACTATTCCAAAACATCATAATTTGGCATGTCGGAAAAAATGACCAAAAATCCAAGACTATAGTAAGGGAAAAATGTCAAAATTTGACGTGTTCCAAAAACAGGCCAAACTAGCTGGAAACAGCTCATTATAGATTGCCAAGACATGCTATCGCATAGAAAGTTACAACAATAGCCAAAAACACCATAATTTGGTATGCTGAAAATTTTTTCCAAAAATCCAAGACTATAGTAAGGCGAAAATGTCAAAATTTGACGTGTTCCAAAAACAGCTCAAAACCACTGGAAACAGCTTAGAAAAGCCTACTAAGACACGCCACCGCAAAGAAAGTTGCATAAATAGCCAAAAACACAATAATCTGGCATGTCAAAAAAAATGACCAAAAATCCAAGACTATAGTAAGGCAAAAATGTCAAAATTTGACATGTCCCAAAAACTGCTCACAACACCTACAAACAGCTGAGAATAGCCTGTTAAACTGAGCCATAGCATAGAAAGTTGTAAAACTATTCCAAAACATCATAATTTGGCATGTCGGAAAAAATGACCAAAAATCCAAGACTATAGTAAGGGAAAAATGTCAAAATTTGACGTGTTCCAAAAACAGGCCAAACTAGCTGGAAACAGCTCATTATAGATTGCCAAGACATGCTATCGCATAGAAAGTTACAACAATAGCCAAAAACACCATAATTTGGTATGCTGAAAATTTTTTCCAAAAATCCAAGACTATAGTAAGGCGAAAATGTCAAAATTTGACGTGTTCCAAAAACAGCTCAAAACCACTGGAAACAGCTTAGAAAAGCCTACTAAGACACGCCACCGCAAAGAAAGTTGCATAAATAGCCAAAAACACAATAATCTGGCATGTCAAAAAAAATGACCAAAAATCCAAGACTATAGTAAGGCAAAAATGTCAAAATTTGACATGTCCCAAAAACTGCTCAAAACAGCTCGAAACAGCTTAAAATAGCCTACTAAGATACGCCACCGCAAAGAAAGTTGCATAAATAGCCAAAAACACCAAAATTTGGCATGTCGAAAAATTGGCCAAAAATCCAAGACTATAGTAAGGCGAAAATGTCAATATTTGACATGTCCCAAAAACTGCTCAAAACAGCTAGAAACAGCTTAGAATAGCATGTTAAACTGAGCCATAGCATAGAAAGTTGTAAAAATATCCCAAAACACCATCATTTGGCATGTCGAAAAAAATGACCAAAAATCCAAGACTATAGTAAGGCAAAAATGTCAAAATTTGACGTGTTCCAAAAACAGGCCAAACTAGCTGGAAACAGCTCATTATAGCTTGCCAAGACATGCTATCGCATAGAAAGTTACAACAATAGCCAAAAACACCATAATTTGGTATGCTGAAAATTTTTTCCAAAAATCCAAGACTATAGTAAGGCGAAAATGTCAAAATTTGACGTGTCCCAAAAACAGCTCAAAACCACTGGAAACAGCTTATTATTGCTTGCCAAGACATGCTATCGCATAGAAAGTTACAACAATAGCCAAAAACACCATAATTTGGTATGCTGAAAATTTTTTCCAAAAATCCAAGACTATAGTAAGGCGAAAATGTCAAAATTTGACATGTCCCAAAAACTGCTCAAAACAGCTAGAAACAGCTTAGAATAGCCTGTTAAAATGAGCCATAGCATAGAAAGTTGTAAAAAAATAGCCCAAAACACCATAATTTGGCATGTCGAAAAAAATGACCAAAAATCCAAGACTAAGGCGACAACGTCAAAATTTGACATGTCCCAAAAACAGCTCAAAACCACTGGAAACAGCTTAGAAAAGCCTACTAAGATACGTCACCCCAAAGAAAGTTGCATAAATAGCCAAAAACACCATAATTTGGCATGTTGGAAAAATTGGCCAAAAATCCAAGACTATAGTAAGGCGAAAATGTCAATATTTGACATGTCCCAAAAACTGCTCAAAACCACTGGAAACAGCTTATTATAGCTTGCCAAGACATGTCACAGCATAGAAAGTTACAAAAATAGCCCAAAACACCATAATTTGGCATGTCCAAAAAATGACCAAAAATCCAAGACAATAGTAAGGCGAAAATGTCAAAATTTGACATGTCCCAAAAGTGCTCAAAACAGCTAGAAACAGCTTAAAATAGCCTGTTAAGATGAGCCACAGCTTAGAAAGTTGCAAAAATGGGCAAAAACACCATAATTTAGCATGTCGAAACAATGACCAAAAATCCAAGACTATAGTAAGGCAAAAATGTCAGAATTTGACATGTCCCATAAACTGCTCAAAACAGCCAGAATCAGCTAAGAATACACTGCTAAGTCACGCCATAGAATAGAAAGTTGCAAAAATGGACAAAAACACCATAATTTTGCATGTCAAAAAAAATGACCAAAAATCCAAGACAATAGTAAGGCAAAAATGTCAAAATTTGACATGTCCCAAAAACTGCTCAAAACAGCTAGAAACAGCTTAGAATATGTCTTTTTCTGAAATGGTATACTCTGAAGTGTCTGTATACTGTCAGTATTTCGTCGGTTATGG
The DNA here is from genome assembly GCF_026936395.1 of Plectropomus leopardus. NCBI lineage: Eukaryota > Metazoa > Chordata > Actinopteri > Perciformes > Serranidae > Plectropomus > Plectropomus leopardus. Next base: position 27,056,431 of record NC_142179.1, read on the forward strand.
TTTTGCCTTCATTGTCACTTGTCTCTCCGTGTGTTCAGCAGCATTGGTAATATGCTTTAACCACGACTCCATTGTTTGAGAAACAGTGAACTATGGTATCACTTTTTGACATTATTTTTGGACGAAATACCTTGTTATGAGTTTTTGAAGCTATTTTGGACAACATGCTATTGTATGAGTTTTTGATGCAAAATCAAATTGAAAACAGTTATTCTTACCCTTTTCCAGGTGTCGGCTGACTGGTGCATTGGCAACTGCCTGTGGTGATGATGCAGTGCGAGTGTTTAAGGAGGATGAGACAGCCGATCCAGACCAGCCGCTGTTCTCCTTGGCTGCTCAGGCGACCAAAGCCCATAGCCAGGATGTCAACTGTGTTGCCTGGAACCCAAAGGAGGCAGGACTGTTGGCTGCCTGCAGTGATGACGGAGAGATCACCATATGGAGGTTTCAGGAGGAAGACTGAAGGCTGATCAACGCCACTGACCTCTCACTGAACATAAACCGTTACTGCATTGTGCACTGGGAACTGTGTGGTCCTTAACACATATAATATTTTTGATTTGTCTTTTACAGCGTTTCTGATAGTTCTACAGATTCAGCTCTATATTACAGTGCATAAACATGTCAAATTTCATGTCTGTTTCTAAACTGATCAGAATGCTTCAGCGCATCTAGTGCTTTGAGTCTAAATATTTCTGCTTAACGGCTTAATTAAGAAGTTTGTGGTTTATGTAAATAAATATTCAAAACAATCGTGTCATCTCTTTATTGAAAAAACATTTCAGACAGCACATCAAGCTAAAAACATTTAGGCCAGTCTTGTAGATAGATTACATAACAAAACCATCTCAATCAACAGTTACCTAATTCAGCAACAATGACTTAAAGACATTCATGAACATCTTGAGAGTGTTATTTTTTTTTAAAAAAAGACAAATGCATTGAATGAAATGACTTATTTTCACAAGGGTAGAGATGATAATGACATGCTTACAAACAGGCCATTGATCAGGCTCAATATCAACAGTCCAAAAACAAAAAACCTCACTGATCCATCTCAATAAAAGAAAAGAAAAATTCCAGAAAGCAATAATGAAGTCATGGATTAGTCTGAATCACTGTCTCCTTCGCTGTCAGCCTCCTTCACATCAGCGCTGAACTTGTACTCCTGATCACAGCCCATATATGCGTCACTCATGAAGTACAGGGTGTAGTTGTGAACGCCCATCGCTGGTGCGACAAAGTCGAGTTTGACCTACAGGGGAGGGACATGACAGATGCACTAAATGAAGCCTCTGTTGGAAAGTTGCAACAATCGACAAAAACACCATAATTTGGCATGCCAAAAAAAAGAAATCCAAGACCATAGTAAGGCAAAAATTTCAAAACTTGACATGTCCCAAAAGACATGCTAAGACACCCCATTGCAAAGAAAGTTGCAAAAATGGACAAAAACACCATAATTTGGCATGTCAAAAAAATGACCAAAAATCCAAGACTATAGTAAGGCGACAATGTCAAAATTTGACATGTCCCAAAAACTGCTCAAAACAGCTAGAAACAGCTTAGAATAGCCTGTTAAAATGAGCCATAGCATAGAAAGTTGTAAAAATAGCAAAAAACACAATAATCTGGCATGTGGAAAAAATGACCAAAAATCCAAGACTATAGTAAGGCAAAAATGTCAAAATTTGACGTGTTCCAAAAACAGGCCAAACTAGATGGAAACAGCTCATTATAGCTTGCCAAGACATGCTATCGCATAGAAAGTTACAACAATAGCCAAAAACACCATAATTTGGTATGCTGAAAATTTTTTCCAAAAATCCAAGATTATAGTAAGGCGAAAAATGTCAAAATTTGACGTGTTCCGAAAACAGCTCAAAACCACTGGAAACAGCTTAGAAAAGCCTACTAAGACACGCCACCACAAAGAAAGTTGCATAAATAGCCAAAAACACAATAACCTGGCATGTCAAAAAAAATGACCAAAAATCCAAGACTATAGTAAGGCAAAAATGTCAAAATTTGACATGTCCCAAAAATTGCTCAAAACAGCTAGAAACAGCTTAGAATAGCCTGTTAAAATGAGCCATAGCATAGAAAGTTGTAAAAATAGCAAAAAACACAATAATCTGGCATGTGGAAAAAATGACCAAAAATCCAAGACTATAGTAAGGTGAAAATGTCAAAATTTGACATGTCCCAAAAACTGCTCAAAACAGCTAGAAACAGCTTAGAATAGCTTGCCAAGACATGCCATAGCATAGAAAGTTACAAAAATATCCCAAAACACCATCATTTGGCATGTCGAAAAAAATGACCAAAAATCCAAGACTATAGTAAGGGAAAAATGTCAAAATTTGACGTGTTCCAAAAACAGGCCAAACTAGATGGAAACAGCTCATTATAGATTGCCAAGACATGCTATCGCATAGAAAGTTACAACAATAGCCAAAAACACCATAATTTGGTATGCTGAAAATTTTTTCCAAAAATCCAAGATTATAGTAAGGCGAAAATGTCAAAATTTGACGTGTTCCAAAAACAGCTCAAAACCACTGGAAACAGCTTAGAAAAGCCTACTAAGACACGCCACCGCAAAGAAAGTTGCATAAATAGCCGAAAACACAATAATCTGGCATGTAAAAAAAAATGACCAAAAATCCAAGACTATAGTAAGGCGAAAATGTCAAAATTTGACGTGTCCCAAAAACAGCTCAAAACCACTGGAAACAGCTTATTATTGCTTGCCAAGACATGCCACAGCATAGAAAGTTACAAAAATAGCCAAAAACACCATAATTTGGCATGTTGAAAAATTTGCCAAAAATCCAAGACTATAGTAAGGCAAAAATGTCAAAATTTGACATGTTCCAAAAACAGGTCAAAACAGCTAAAAACAGCTTAGAATAGCCTGTTAAACTGAGCCATAGCTTAGAAAGTTGCAAAAAATGTGTAAAAACACAATAATCTGGCATGTTGAAAAAATGACCAAAAATCCAAGACTATAGTAAAGCGAAAATGTCAAAATTTGACATGTCCCAAAAACTGCTCAAAACAGCTAGAAACAGCTTAGAATAGTTTGCCAAGACATGCCATAGCATAGAAAGTTACAAAAATAGCCAAAAACACCATAATTTGGCATGTCGAAAAAAATGACCAAAAATCCAAGACTATAGTAAGGCAAAAATGTCAAAATTTGACATGTCCCAAAAACTGCTCAAAACAGCTAGAAACAGCTTAGAATAGCCTGTTAAAATGAGCCATAGCATAGAAAGTTGTAAAAATATCCCAAAACACCATAATTTTGCATGTCGAAAAGAAATGACCAAAAATCCAAGACTATAGTAAGGCGAAAATGTCAAAATTTGACATGTCCCAAAAACAGCTCAAAACGACTGGAAACACCTTATTATTGCTTGCCAAGACATGTCACAGCATAGAAAGTTACAAAAATAGCCAAAAACACCATAATTTGGCATGTTGAAAAATTTGCCAAAAATCCAAGACTATAGTAAGGCAAAAATGTCAAAATCTGACATGTTCCAAAAACAGGTCAAAACAGCTAGAAACAGCTTAGAATAGCCTGTTAAACTGAGCCATAGCATACAAAGTTGCATAAATAGCCCAAAACACCATAATTTGGCATGTCAAAAAAATGACCAAAAATCCAAGATTAAGGCAACAACGTCAAAATTTGACATGTCCCAAAAACTGCTCAAAACCACTGGAAACAGCTTAGAAAAGCCTACTAAAATACGTCACCCCAAAGAAAGTTGTATAAATAGCCAAAAACGCAATAATCTGGCATGTCAAAAAAATGACCAAAAATCCAAGACTATAGTAAGGCGACAAGGTCAAAATTTGACATGTCCCAAAAACAGCTCAAAACCACTGGAAACAGCTTATTATAGCTTGCCAAGACATGCTATCGCATAGAAAGTTACAAAAATAGCCAAAAACACCATCATTTAGCATGTCGAAACAATGACCAAAAATCCAAGACTATAGTAAGGCGAAAAATGTCAAAATTTGACGTGTTCCAAAAACAGCTCAAAACCACTGGAAACAGCTTAGAAAAGCCTACTAAGACACGCCACCACAAAGAAAGTTGCATAAATAGCCAAAACCACAATAATCTGGCATGTCAAAAAAAATGACCAAAAATCCAAGACTATAGTAAGGCAAAAATGTCAAAATTTGACATGTCCCAAAAACTGCTCAAAACAGCTAGAAACAGCTTAGAATAGCCTGTTAAAATGAGCCATAGCATAGAAAGTTGTAAAAATATCCCAAAACAACATAATTTGGCATGTCGAAAAAAATGACCAAAAATCCAAGACTATAGTAAGGCGAAAATGTCAAAATTTGACGTGTTCCAAAAACAGCTCAAAACCACTGGAAACAGCTTAGAAAAGCCTACTAAGACACGCCATCAAGAAAGAAAGTTGCATAAATAGCCAAAAACACAATAATCTGGCATGTCAAAAAAATGACCAAAAATCCAAGACTATAGTAAAGGCGAAAATGTCAAACTTTGACGTGTCCCAAAAACAGCTCAAAACCACTGGAAACAGCTTATTATAGCTTGCCAAGACATGCTATTGCATAGAAAGTTACAAAAATAGCCAAAACACCATTATTTGGCATGTTGAAAAATGACCAAAATCCAAGACTATAGTAAGGCAAAAATGTCAAAATTTGACATGTTCCAAAAACAGGTCAAAACAGCTAAAAACAGCTTAGAATAGCCTGTTAAACTGAGCCATAGCATAGAAAGTTGTAAAAATATCCCAAAACACCATAATTTGGCATGTCGAAAAAAATGACCAAAAATCCAAGACTATAGTAAGGCGAAAATGTCAAAATTTGACATGTCCCAAAAACAGCTCAAAACCACTGGAAACAGCTTATTATTGCTTGCCAAGACATGTCACAGCATAGAAAGTTACAAAAATAGCCAAAAACACCATAATTTGGCATGTTGAAAAATTTGCCAAAAATCCAAGACTATAGTAAGGCAAAAATGTCAAAATCTGACATGTTCCAAAAACAGGTCAAAACAGCTAAAAACAGCTTAGAATAGCCTGTTAAACTGAGCCATAGCATACAAAGTTGCATAAATAGCCCAAAACACCATAATTTGGCATGTCAAAAAATGACCAAAATCCAAGATTAAGGCAACAACGTCAAAATTTGACATGTCCCAAAAACTGCTCAAAACCACTGGAAACAGCTTAGAAAAGCCTACTAAGATACGTCACCCCAAAGAAAGTTGCATAAATAGCCAAAAACGCAATAATCTGGCATGTCCAAAAAAATGACCAAAAATCCAAGACTATAGTAAGGCAAAAATGTCAAAATTTGACATGTCCCAAAAACTGCTCAAAACAGCTAGAAACAGTCTAGAATAGCCTGTTAAACTGAGACATAGCATAGAAAGTTGTAAAAATATCCCAAAACACCATAATTTGGCATGTCGAAAAAAATGACCAAAAATCCAAGACTATAGTAAGGCGAAAATGTCAAAATTTGACATGTCCCAAAAACAGCTCAAAACCACTGGAAACAGCTTATTATTGCTTGCCAAGACATGTCACAGCATAGAAAGTTACAAAAATAGCCAAAAACACCATAATTTGGCATGTTGAAAAATTTGCCAAAAATCCAAGACTATAGTAAGGCAAAATGTCAAAATCTGACATGTTCCAAAAACAGGTCAAAACAGCTAGAAACAGCTTAGAATAGCCTGTTAAACTGAGCCATAGCATACAAAGTTGCATAAATAGCCCAAAACACCATAATTTGGCATGTCAAAAAAATGACCAAAAATCCAAGATTAAGGCAACAACGTCAAAATTTGACATGTCCCAAAAACTGCTCAAAACCACTGGAAACAGCTTAGAAAAGCCTACTAAGATACGTCACCCCAAAGAAAGTTGCATAAATAGCCAAAACGCAATAATCTGGCATGTCCAAAAAATGACCAAAAATCCAAGACTATAGTAAGGCGAAAATGTCAAAATTTGACGTGTCCCAAAAACAGCTCAAAACCACTGGAAACAGCTTATTATAGCTTGCCAAGACATGCTTTCGCATAGAAAGTTACAAAAATAGCCAAAAACACCATCATTTGGCATGTCTAAAAAATGACCAAAATCCAAGACTATAGTAAGGCTTAAAATGTCAAAATTTGACGTGTTCCAAAACAGCTCAAAACCACTGGAAACAGCTTAGAAAAGCCTACTAAGACACGCCACCACAAAGAAAGTTGCATAAATAGCCAAAACCACAATAATCTGGCATGTCAAAAAAAATGACCAAAAATCCAAGACTATAGTAAGGCAAAAATGTCAAAATTTGACATGTCCCAAAAACTGCTCAAAACAGCTAGAAACAGCTTAGAATAGCCTGTTAAAATGAGCCATAGCATAGAAAGTTGTAAAAATATCCCAAAACAACATAATTTGGCATGTCGAAAAAAATGACCAAAAATCCAAGACTATAGTAAGGCGAAAATGTCAAAATTTGACGTGTTCCAAAACAGCTCAAAACCACTGGAAACAGCTTAGAAAAGCCTACTAAGACACGCCACCGCAAAGAAAGTTGCATAAATAGCCAAAAACACAATAATCTGGCATGTCAAAAAAAATGACCAAAAATCCAAGACTATAGTAAGGCGAAAATGTCAAAATTTGACGTGTCCCAAAAACAGCTCAAAACCACTGGAAACAGCTTATTATAGCTTGCCAAGACATGCTATTGCATAGAAAGTTACAAAAATAGCCAAAAACACCATTATTTGGCATGTTGAAAAAATGACCAAAAATCCAAGACTATAGTAAGGCAAAAATGTCAAAATTTGACATGTCCCAAAAACTGCTCAAAACAGCTAAAAAACAGCTTAGAATAGCCTGCTAAAAGGAGCCATAGCATAGAAAGTTGTAAAAATATCCCAAAACACCATAATTTGGCATGTCGAAAAAAATGACCAAAAATCCAAGACTATAGTAAGGCGAAAATGTCAAAATTTGACATGTCCCAAAAACAGCTCAAAACCACTGGAAACAGCTTATTATTGCTTGCCAAGACATGTCACAGCATAGAAAGTTACAAAATAGCCAAAACACCATAATATGGCATGTTGAAAAATTTGCCAAAAATCCAAGACTATAGTAAGGCAAAAATGTCAAAATCTGACATGTTCCAAAAACAGGTCAAAACAGCTAAAAACAGCTTAGAATAGCCTGTTAAACTGAGCCATAGCATACAAAGTTGCATAAATAGCCCAAAACACCATAATTTGGCATGTCAAAAAAATGACCAAAAATCCAAGATTAAGGCAACAACGTCAAAATTTGACATGTCCCAAAAACTGCTCAAAACCACTGGAAACAGCTTAGAAAAGCCTACTAAGATACGTCACCCCAAAGAAAGTTGCATAAATAGCCAAAACGCAATAATCTGGCATGTCCAAAAAATGACCAAAATCCAAGACTATAGTAAGGCAAAAATGTCAAAATTTGACATGTCCCAAAAACTGCTCAAAACAGCTAGAAACAGCTTAGAATAGCCTGTTAAAATGAGCCATAGCATAGAAAGTTGTAAAAATATCCCAAAACAACATAATTTGGCATGCCGAAAAAATGACCAAAATCCAAGACTATAGTAAGGCGAAAATGTCAAAATTTGACATGTCCCAAAACAGCTCAAAACCACTGAAACAGCTTATTATTGCTTGCCAAGACATGTCACAGCATAGAAAGTTACAAAAATAGCCAAAACACCATAATTTGGCATGTTGAAAAATTTGCCAAAATACAAGACTATAGTAAGGCAAAAATGTCAAAATCTGACATGTTCCAAAAACAGGTCAAAACAGCTAGAAACAGCTTAGAATAGCCTGTTAAACTGAGCCATAGCATACAAAGTTGCATAAATAGCCCAAAACACCATAATTTGGCATGTCAAAAAAATGACCAAAAATCCAAGATTAAGGCAACAACGTCAAAATTTGACATGTCCCAAAAACTGCTCAAAACCACTGGAAACAGCTTAGAAAAGCCTACTAAGATACGTCACCGCAAAGAAAGTTGCATAAATAGCCAAAACGCAATAATCTGGCATGTCCAAAAAATGACCAAAATCCAAGACTATAGTAAGGCAAAAATGTCAAAATTTGACATGTCCCAAAAACTGCTCAAAACAGCTAGAAACAGCTTAGAATAGCCTGTTAAAATGAGCCATAGCATAGAAAGTTGTAAAAATAGCCCAAAACACCATAATTTGGCATGTCGAAAAAATGACCAAAAACCCAAGACTATAGTAAGGCGAAATTGTCAAAATTTGACATCTCCCAAAAACAGCTCAAAACAGCTAGAAACAGCTTATTATTGCTTGCCAAGACATGTCACAGCATAGAAAGTTACAAAAATAGCCAAAAACACCATAATTTGGCATGTTGAAAAATTTGCCAAAAATCCAAGACTATAGTAAGGCAAAAATGTCAAAATCTGACATGTTCCAAAAACAGGTCAAAACAGCTAGAAACAGCTTAGAATAGCCTGTTAAACTGAGCCATAGCATACAAAGTTGCATAAATAGCCCAAAACACCATAATTTGGCATGTCAAAAAAATGACCAAAAATCCAAGATTAAGGCAACAACGTCAAAATTTGACATGTCCCAAAAACTGCTCAAAACCACTGGAAACAGCTTAGAAAAGCCTACTAAGATACGTCACCCCAAAGAAAGTTGCATAAATAGCCAAAAACACCAAAATTTGGCATGTCGAAAAATTTGCCAAAAATCCAAGACTATAGTAAGGCGAAAATGTCAATACTTGACATGTCCCCAAAACTGCTCAAAACAGCTAGAAACAGCTTAGAATAGCCTGTTAAACTGAGCCATAGCATAGAAAGTTGTAAAAATATCCCAAAACATCATAATTTGGCATGTCGAAAAAATGACCAAAAATCCAAGACTATAGTAAGGCGAAAATGTCAAAATTTGACATGTCCCAAAAACAGCTCAAAACCACTGGAAACAGCTTATTATTGCTTGCCAAGACATGTCACAGCATAGAAAGTTACAAAAATAGCCAAAAACACCATAATTTGGCATGTTGAAAAATTTGCCAAAAATCCAAGACTATAGTAAGGCAAAAATGTCAAAATCTGACATGTTCCAAAAACAGGTCAAAACAGCTAGAAACAGCTTAGAATAGCCTGTTAAACTGAGCCATAGCATACAAAGTTGCATAAATAGCCCAAAACACCATAATTTGGCATGTCAAAAAAATGACCAAAAATCCAAGATTAAGGCAACAACGTCAAAATTTGACATGTCCCAAAAACTGCTCAAAACCACTGGAAACAGCTTAGAAAAGCCTACTAAGATACGTCACCCCAAAGAAAGTTGCATAAATAGCCAAAAACGCAATAATCTGGCATGTCCAAAAAAATGACCAAAAATCCAAGACTATAGTAAGGCAAAAATGTCAAAATTTGACATGTTCCAAAAACAGCTCAAAACCACTGGAAACAGCTTATTATAGCTTGCCAAGACATGCTATCGCATAGAAAGTTACAAAAATAGCCAAAAACACCATCATTTAGCATGTCGAAACAATGACCAAAAATCCAAGACTATAGTAAGGCGAAAAATGTCAAAATTTGACGTGTTCCAAAAACAGCTCAAAACCACTGGAAACAGCTTAGAAAAGCCTACTAAGACACGCCACCACAAAGAAAGTTGCATAAATAGCCAAAACCACAATAATCTGGCATGTCAAAAAAAATGACCAAAAATCCAAGACTATAGTAAGGCAAAAATGTCAAAATTTGACATGTTCCAAAAACAGGTCAAAACAGCTAAAAACAGCTTAGAATAGCCTGTTAAACTGAGCCATAGCTTAGAAAGTTGCAAAAAATGTGTAAAAACACAATAATCTGGCATGTTGAAAAAATGACCAAAAATCCAAGACTATAGTAAAGCGAAAATGTCAAAATTTGACATGTCCCAAAAACTGCTCAAAACAGCTAGAAACAGCTTAGAATAGTTTGCCAAGACATGCCATAGCATAGAAAGTTACAAAAATAGCCAAAAACACCATAATTTGGCATGTCGAAAAAAATGACCAAAAATCCAAGACTATAGTAAGGCAAAAATGTCAAAATTTGACATGTCCCAAAAACTGCTCAAAACAGCTAGAAACAGCTTAGAATAGCCTGTTAAAATGAGCCATAGCATAGAAAGTTGTAAAAATATCCCAAAACACCATAATTTTGCATGTCGAAAAGAAATGACCAAAAATCCAAGACTATAGTAAGGCGAAAATGTCAAAATTTGACATGTCCCAAAAACAGCTCAAAACCACTGGAAACAGCTTATTATTGCTTGCCAAGACATGTCACAGCATAGAAAGTTACAAAAATAGCCAAAAACACCATAATTTGGCATGTTGAAAAATTTGCCAAAAATCCAAGACTATAGTAAGGCAAAAATGTCAAAATCTGACATGTTCCAAAAACAGGTCAAAACAGCTAGAAACAGCTTAGAATAGCCTGTTAAACTGAGCCATAGCATACAAAGTTGCATAAATAGCCCAAAACACCATAATTTGGCATGTCAAAAAAATGACCAAAAATCCAAGATTAAGGCAACAACGTCAAAATTTGACATGTCCCAAAAACTGCTCAAAACCACTGGAAACAGCTTAGAAAAGCCTACTAAAATACGTCACCCCAAAGAAAGTTGTATAAATAGCCAAAAACGCAATAATCTGGCATGTCAAAAAAATGACCAAAAATCCAAGACTATAGTAAGGCGACAATGTCAAAATTTGACATGTTCCAAAAACAGCTCAAAACCACTGGAAACAGCTTATTATAGCTTGCCAAGACATGCTATCGCATAGAAAGTTACAAAAATAGCCAAAAACACCATCATTTAGCATGTCGAAACAATGACCAAAAATCCAAGACTATAGTAAGGCGAAAAATGTCAAAATTTGACGTGTTCCAAAAACAGCTCAAAACCACTGGAAACAGCTTAGAAAAGCCTACTAAGACACGCCACCACAAAGAAAGTTGCATAAATAGCCAAAACCACAATAATCTGGCATGTCAAAAAAAATGACCAAAAATCCAAGACTATAGTAAGGCAAAAATGTCAAAATTTGACATGTCCCAAAAACTGCTCAAAACAGCTAGAAACAGCTTAGAATAGCCTGTTAAAATGAGCCATAGCATAGAAAGTTGTAAAAATATCCCAAAACAACATAATTTGGCATGTCGAAAAAAATGACCAAAATCCAAGACTATAGTAAGCCGAAAATGTCAAAATTTGACGTGTTCCAAAAACAGCTCAAAACCACTGGAAACAGCTTAGAAAAGCCTACTAAGACACGCCACCGCAAAGAAAGTTGCATAAATAGCCAAAAACACAATAATCTGGCATGTCAAAAAAAATGACCAAAAATCCAAGACTATAGTAAGGCGAAAATGTCAAAATTTGACGTGTCCCAAAAACAGCTCAAAACCACTGGAAACAGCTTATTATAGCTTGCCAAGACATGCTATTGCATAGAAAGTTACAAAAATAGCCAAAAACACCATTATTTGGCATGTTGAAAAAATGACCAAAAATCCAAGACTATAGTAAGGCAAAAATGTCAAAATTTGACATGTCCCAAAAACTGCTCAAAACAGCTAAAAAACAGCTTAGAATAGCCTGCTAAAAGGAGCCATAGCATAGAAAGTTGTAAAAATATCCCAAAACACCATAATTTGGCATGTCGAAAAAAATGACCAAAAATCCAAGACTATAGTAAGGCGAAAATGTCAAAATTTGACATGTCCCAAAAACAGCTCAAAACCACTGGAAACAGCTTATTATTGCTTGCCAAGACATGTCACAGCATAGAAAGTTACAAAAATAGCCAAAACACCATAATTTGGCATGTTGAAAATTTGCCAAAAATCCAAGACTATAGTAAGGCAAAAATGTCAAAATCTGACATGTTCCAAAACAGGTCAAAACAGCTAAAACAGCTTAGAATAGCCTGTTAAACTGAGCCATAGCATACAAAGTTGCATAAATAGCCCAAAACACCATAATTTGGCATGTCAAAAAATGACCAAAAATCCAAGATTAAGGCAACAACGTCAAAATTTGACATGTCCCAAAAACTGCTCAAAACCACTGGAAACAGCTTAGAAAAGCCTACTAAGATACGTCACCCCAAAGAAAGTTGCATAAATAGCCAAAAACGCAATAATCTGGCATGTCCAAAAAAATGACCAAAAATCCAAGACTATAGTAAGGCAAAAATGTCAAAATTTGACATGTCCCAAAAACTGCTCAAAACAGCTAGAAACAGCTTAGAATAGCCTGTTAAAATGAGCCATAGCATAGAAAGTTGTAAAAATATCCCAAAACAACATAATTTGGCATGTCGAAAAAAATGACCAAAAATCCAAGACTATAGTAAGGCGAAAATGTCAAAATTTGACATGTCCCAAAAACAGCTCAAAACCACTGGAAACAGCTTATTATTGCTTGCCAAGACATGTCACAGCATAGAAAGTTACAAAAATAGCCAAAAACACCATAATTTGGCATGTTGAAAAATTTGCCAAAAATCCAAGACTATAGTAAGGCAAAATGTCAAAATCTGACATGTTCCAAAAACAGGTCAAAACAGCTAGAAACAGCTTAGAATAGCCTGTTAAACTGAGCCATAGCATACAAAGTTGCATAAATAGCCCAAAAACACCATAATTTGGCATGTCAAAAAATGACCAAAAATCCAAGATTAAGGCAACAACGCCAAAATTTGACATGTCCCAAAAACTGCTCAAAACCACTGGAAACAGCTTAGAAAAGCCTACTAAGATACGTCACCCCAAAGAAAGTTGCATAAATAGCCAAAAACGCAATAATCTGGCATGTCCAAAAAAATGACCAAAAATCCAAGACTATAGTAAGGCAAAAATGTCAAAATTTGACATGTTCCAAAAACAGCTCAAAACCACTGGAAACAGCTTATTATAGCTTGCCAAGACATGCTATCGCATAGAAAGTTACAAAAATAGCCAAAAACACCATCATTTAGCATGTCGAAACAATGACCAAAAATCCAAGACTATAGTAAGGCGAAAAATGTCAAAATTTGACGTGTTCCAAAAACAGCTCAAAACCACTGGAAACAGCTTAGAAAAGCCTACTAAGACACGCCACCACAAAGAAAGTTGCATAAATAGCCAAAACCACAATAATCTGGCATGTCAAAAAAAATGACCAAAAATCCAAGACTATAGTAAGGCAAAATGTCAAAATTTGACATGTCCCAAAAACTGCTCAAAACAGCTAGAAACAGCTTAGAATAGCCTGTTAAAATGAGCCATAGCATAGAAAGTTGTAAAATATCCCAAAACAACATAATTTGGCATGTCGAAAAAATGACCAAAAATCCAAGACTATAGTAAGGCTTAAAATGTCAAAATTTGACGTGTTCCAAAAACAGCTCAAAACCACTGAAACAGCTTAGAAAAGCCTACTAAGACACGCCAATCAAGAAAGAAAGTTGCATAAATAGCCAAAAACGCAATAATCTGGCATGTCAAAAAAAATGACCAAAAATCCAAGACTATAGTAAGGCGAAAATGTCAAAATTTGACGTGTCCCAAAAACAGCTCAAAACCACTGGAAACAGCTTATTATAGCTTGCCAAGACATGCTATTGCATAGAAAGTTACAAAAATAGCCAAAAACACCATTATTTGGCATGTTGAAAAAATGACCAAAAATCCAAGACTATAGTAAGGCAAAAATGTCAAAATTTGACATGTCCCAAAAACTGCTCAAAACAGCTAAAAAACAGCTTAGAATAGCCTGCTAAAAGGAGCCATAGCATAGAAAGTTGTAAAATATCCCAAAACACCATAATTTGGCATGTCGAAAAAATGACCAAAATCCAAGACTATAGTAAGGCGAAAATGTCAAAATTTGACATGTCCCAAAAACAGCTCAAAACCACTGGAAACAGCTTATTATTGCTTGCCAAGACATGTCACAGCATAGAAAGTTACAAAATAGCCAAAAACACCATAATTTGGCATGTTGAAAAATTTGCCAAAAATCCAAGACTATAGTAAGGCAAAATGTCAAAATCTGACATGTTCCAAAAACAGGTCAAAACAGCTAAAACAGCTTAGAATAGCCTGTTAAACTGAGCCATAGCATACAAAGTTGCATAAATAGCCCAAAACACCATAATTTGGCATGTCAAAAAAATGACCAAAAATCCAAGATTAAGGCAACAACGAAAAAATTTGACATGTCCCAAAAACTGCTCAAAACCACTGGAAACAGCTTAGAAAAGCCTACTAAGATACGCCACCCCAAAGAAAGTTGCATAAATAGCCAAAACGCAATAATCTGGCATGTCCAAAAAATGACCAAAATCCAAGACTATAGTAAGGCAAAATGTCAAAATTTGACATGTCCCAAAAACTGCTCAAAACAGCTAGAAACAGCTTAGAATAGCCTGTTAAAATGAGCCATAGCATAGAAAGTTGTAAAATATCCCAAAACAACATAATTTGGCATGTCGAAAAAAATGACCAAAAATCCAAGACTATAGTAAGGCGAAAATGTCAAAATTTGACATGTCCCAAAAACAGCTCAAAACCACTGGAAACAGCTTATTATTGCTTGCCAAGACATGCCACAGCATAGAAAGTTACAAAATAGCCAAAACACCATAATTTGGCATGTTGAAAAATTTGCCAAAATCCAAGACTATAGTAAGGCAAAAATGTCAAAATCTGACATGTTCCAAAAACAGGTCAAAACAGCTAGAAACAGCTTAGAATAGCCTGTTAAACTGAGCCATAGCATACAAAGTTGCATAAATAGCCCAAAACACCATAATTTGGCATGTCAAAAAAATGACCAAAAATCCAAGATTAAGGCAACAACGTCAAAATTTGACATGTCCCAAAAACAGCTCAAAACCACTGGAAACAGCTTATTATTGCTTGCCAAGACATGTCACAGCATAGAAAGTTACAAAAATAGCCAAAAACACCATAATTTGGCATGTTGAAAAATTTGCCAAAAATCCAAGACTATAGTAAGGCAAAATGTCAAAATCTGACATGTTCCAAAAACAGGTCAAAACAGCTAAAACAGCTTAGAATAGCCTGTTAAACTGAGCCATAGCATACAAAGTTGCATAAATAGCCCAAAACACCATAATTTGGCATGTCAAAAAAATGACCAAAAATCCAAGATTAAGGCAACAACGTCAAAATTTGACATGTCCCAAAAACTGCTCAAAACCACTGGAAACAGCTTAGAAAAGCCTACTAAGATACGTCACCCCAAAGAAAGTTGCATAAACAGCCAAAAACGCAATAATCTGGCATGTCCAAAAAAATGACCAAAAATCCAAGACTATAGTAAGGCAAAAATGTCAAAATTTGACATGTCCCAAAAACTGCTCAAAACAGCTAGAAACAGCTTAGAATAGCCTGTTAAAATGAGCCATAGCATAGAAAGTTGTAAAAATATCCCAAAACAACATAATTTGGCATGTCGAAAAAAATGACCAAAAATCCAAGACTATAGTAAGGCGAAAATGTCAAAATTTGACATGTCCCAAAAACAGCTCAAAACCACTGGGAACAGCTTATTATTGCTAGCCAAGACATGTCACAGCATAGAAAGTTACAAAATAGCCAAAAACACCATAATTTGGCATGTTGAAAAATTTGCCAAAAATCCAAGACTATAGTAAGGCAAAATGTCAAAATCTGACATGTTCCAAAAACAGGTCAAAACAGCTAGAAACAGCTTAGAATAGCCTGTTAAACTGAGCCATAGCATACAAAGTTGCATAAATAGCCCAAAACACCATAATTTGGCATGTCAAAAAAATGACCAAAATCCAAGATTAAGGCAACAACGTCAAAATTTGACATGTCCCAAAAACTGCTCAAAACCACTGGAAACAGCTTAGAAAAGCCTACTAAGATACGTCACCCCAAAGAAAGTTGCATA
Organism: Plectropomus leopardus; assembly: GCF_026936395.1. Lineage (NCBI taxonomy): Eukaryota > Metazoa > Chordata > Actinopteri > Perciformes > Serranidae > Plectropomus > Plectropomus leopardus. Next base: position 27,072,502 of record NC_142179.1, read on the forward strand.
AATAGCCAAAAACGCAATAATCTGGCATGTCCAAAAAAATGACCAAAAATCCAAGACTATAGTAAGGCAAAAATGTCAAAATTTGACATGTCCCAAAAACTGCTCAAAACAGCTAGAAACAGCTTAGAATAGCCTGTTAAAATGAGCCATAGCATAGAAAGTTGTAAAAATATCCCAAAACAACATAATTTGGCATGTCGAAAAAAATGACCAAAAATCCAAGACTATAGTAAGGCGAAAATGTCAAAATTTGACATGTCCCAAAAACAGCTCAAAACCACTGGAAACAGCTTATTATTGCTTGCCAAGACATGTCACAGCATAGAAAGTTACAAAATAGCCAAAACACCATAATTGGGCATGTTGAAAAATTTGCCAAAAATCCAAGACTATAGTAAGGCAAAAATGTCAAAATCTGACATGTTCCAAAAACAGGTCAAAACAGCTAGAAACAGCTTAGAATAGCCTGTTAAACTGAGCCATAGCATACAAAGTTGCATAAATAGCCCAAAACACCATAATTTGGCATGTCAAAAAAATGACCAAAAATCCAAGATTAAGGCAACAACGTCAAAATTTGACATGTCCCAAAAACTGCTCAAAACCACTGGAAACAGCTTAGAAAAGCCTACTAAGATACGTCACCCCAAAGAAAGTTGCATAAATAGCCAAAAACGCAATAATCTGGCATGTCCAAAAAAATGACCAAAAATCCAAGACTATAGTAAGGCAAAAATGTCAAAATTTGACATGTTCCAAAAACAGCTCAAAACCACTGGAAACAGCTTATTATAGCTTGCCAAGACATGCTATCGCATAGAAAGTTACAAAAATAGCCAAAAACACCATCATTTAGCATGTCGAAACAATGACCAAAAATCCAAGACTATAGTAAGGCGAAAAATGTCAAAATTTGACGTGTTCCAAAAACAGCTCAAAACCACTGGAAACAGCTTAGAAAAGCCTACTAAGACACGCCACCACAAAGAAAGTTGCATAAATAGCCAAAACCACAATAATCTGGCATGTCAAAAAAAATGACCAAAAATCCAAGACTATAGTAAGGCAAAAATGTCAAAATTTGACATGTCCCAAAAACTGCTCAAAACAGCTAGAAACAGCTTAGAATAGCCTGTTAAAATGAGCCATAGCATAGAAAGTTGTAAAAATATCCCAAAACAACATAATTTGGCATGTCGAAAAAAATGACCAAAAATCCAAGACTATAGTAAGGCGAAAATGTCAAAATTTGACGTGTTCCAAAAACAGCTCAAAACCACTGGAAACAGCTTAGAAAAGCCTACTAAGACACGCCACCGCAAAGAAAGTTGCATAAATAGCCAAAAACACAATAATCTGGCATGTCAAAAAAAATGACCAAAAATCCAAGACTATAGTAAGGCGAAAATGTCAAAATTTGACGTGTCCCAAAAACAGCTCAAAACCACTGGAAACAGCTTATTATAGCTTGCCAAGACATGCTATTGCATAGAAAGTTACAAAAATAGCCAAAAACACCATAATTTGGCATGTTGAAAAAATGACCAAAAATCCAAGACTATAGTAAGGCAAAAATGTCAAAATTTGACATGTCCCAAAAACTGCTCAAAACAGCTAAAAAACAGCTTAGAATAGCCTGCTAAAAGGAGCCATAGCATAGAAAGTTGTAAAAATATCCCAAAACACCATAATTTGGCATGTCGAAAAAAATGACCAAAAATCCAAGACTATAGTAAGGCGAAAATGTCAAAATTTGACATGTCCCAAAAACAGCTCAAAACCACTGGAAACAGCTTATTATTGCTTGCCAAGACATGTCACAGCATAGAAAGTTACAAAAATAGCCAAAAACACCATAATTTGGCATGTTGAAAAATTTGCCAAAAATCCAAGACTATAGTAAGGCAAAAATGTCAAAATCTGACATGTTCCAAAAACAGGTCAAAACAGCTAAAAACAGCTTAGAATAGCCTGTTAAACTGAGCCATAGCATACAAAGTTGCATAAATAGCCCAAAACACCATAATTTGGCATGTTGAAAAATTTGCCAAAAATCTAAGACTATAGTAAGGCAAAAATGTCAAAATTTGACGTGTCCCAAAAACTGCTCAAAACCACTGGAAACAGCTTAGAAAAGCCTACTAAGATATGCCACCACAAAGAAAGTTGCATAAATAGCCAAAAACACCATAATCTGGCATGTCCAAAAATGACCAAAATCCAAGACAATAGTAAGGCAAAAATGTCAAAATTTGACATGTCCCAAAAACTGCTCAAAACAGCTAGAAACAGCTTAGAATAGCCTGTTAAAATGAGCCATAGCATAGAAAGTTGTAAAAATATCCCAAAACAACATAATTTGGCATGTCGAAAAAAATGACCAAAAATCCAAGACTATAGTAAGGCGAAAATGTCAAAATTTGACATGTCCCAAAAACAGCTCAAAACCACTGGAAACAGCTTATTATTGCTTGCCAAGACATGTCACAGCATAGAAAGTTACAAAAATAGCCAAAAACACCATAATTTGGCATGTTGAAAAATTTGCCAAAAATCCAAGACTATAGTAAGGCAAAAATGTCAAAATCTGACATGTTCCAAAAACAGGTCAAAACAGCTAGAAACAGCTTAGAATAGCCTGTTAAACTGAGCCATAGCATACAAAGTTGCATAAATAGCCCAAAACACCATAATTTGGCATGTCAAAAAAATGACCAAAAATCCAAGATTAAGGCAACAACGTCAAAATTTGACATGTCCCAAAAACTGCTCAAAACCACTGGAAACAGCTTAGAAAAGCCTACTAAGATACGTCACCCCAAAGAAAGTTGCATAAATAGCCAAAAACGCAATAATCTGGCATGTCCAAAAAAATGACCAAAAATCCAAGACTATAGTAAGGCAAAAATGTCAAAATTTGACATGTCCCAAAAACTGCTCAAAACAGCTAGAAACAGCTTAGAATAGCCTGTTAAAATGAGCCATAGCATAGAAAGTTACAAAAATAGCCAAAAACACCATAATTTGGCATGTCGAAAAAAATGACCAAAAATCCAAGACTATAGTAAGGCGAAAATGTCAAAATTTGACATGTCCCAAAAACTGCTCAAAACCACTGGAAACAGCTTATTATAGCTTGCCAAGACATGCTATCGCATAGAAAGTTACAAAAATAGCCAAAAACACCATCATTTGGCATGTCTAAAAAATGACCAAAAATCCAAGACTATAGTAAGGCAAAAATGTCAAAATTTGACATGTCCCAAAAACTGCTCAAAACCACTGGAAACAGCTTATTATAGCTTGCCAAGACATGCTATCGCATAGAAAGTTACAAAAATAGCCAAAAACACCATCATTTGGCATGTCTAAAAAATGACCAAAAATCCAAGACAATAGTAAGGCAAAAATGTCAAAATTTGACATGTCCCAAAAACTGCTCAAAACAGCTTCAAACAGCTTAGAATAACCTGTTAAAATAAGCCATAGCATAGAAAGTTGAAAAATAGCAAAAAAAAAAACACAATAATCTGGCATGTCGAAAAATGACCAAAAATCCAAGACTATAGTAAGGCGAAAATGTCAAAATTTGACATGTCCCAAAAACAGCTCAAAACAGCTGGAAACAGCTTAGAATATGTCTTTTTCTGAAATGGTATACTCTGAAGTGTCTGTATACTGTCAGTATTTCGTCGGTTATGGTTTTGCCTTCATTGTCACTTGTCTCTCCGTGTGTTCAGCAGCATTGGTAATATGCTTTAACCACGACTCCATTGTTTGAGAAACAGTGAACTATGGTATCACTTTTTGACATTATTTTTGAATGAAATACCTTGTTATGAGTTTTTGAAGCTATTTTGGACGACATGCTATTGTATGAGTTTTTGATGCAAAATCAAATTGAAAACAGTTATTCTTACCCTTTTCCAGGTGTCGGCTGACTGGTGCATTGGCAACTGCCTGTGGTGATGATGCAGTGCGAGTGTTTAAGGAGGATGAGACAGCCGATCCAGACCAGCCGCTGTTCTCCTTGGCTGCTCAGGCAACCAAAGCCCATAGCCAGGATGTCAACTGTGTTGCCTGGAACCCAAAGGAGGCAGGACTGTTGGCTGCCTGCAGTGATGACGGAGAGATCACCATATGGAGGTTTCAGGAGGAAGACTGAAGGCTGATCAACGCCACTGACCTCTCACTGAACATAAACCGTTACTGCATTGTGCACTGGGAACTGTGTGGTCCTTAACACATATTATATTTTTGATTTGTCTTTTACAGCGTTTCTGATAGTTCTACAGATTCAGCTCTATATTACAGTGCATAAACATGTCAAATTTCATGTCTGTTTCTAAACTGATCAGAATGCTTCAGCGCATCTAGTGCTTTGAGTCTAAATATTTCTGCTTAACGGCTTAATTAAGAAGTTTGTGGTTTATGTAAATAAATATTCAAAACAATCGTGTCATCTCTTTATTGAAAAAACATTTCAGACAGCACATCAAGCTAAAAACATTTAGGCCAGTCTTGTAGATAGATTACATAACAAAACCATCTCAATCAACAGTTACCTAATTCAGCAACAATGACTTAAAGACATTCATGAACATCTTGAGAGTGTTATTTTTTTTTAAAAAAAGACAAATGCATTGAATGAAATGACTTATTTTCACAAGGGTAGAGATGATAATGACATGCTTACAAACAGGCCATTGATCAGGCTCAATATCAACAGTCCAAAAACAAAAAACCTCACTGATCCATCTCAATAAAAGAAAAGAAAAATTCCAGAAAGCAATAATGAAGTCATGGATTAGTCTGAATCACTGTCTCCTTCGCTGTCAGCCTCCTTCACATCAGCGCTGAACTTGTACTCCTGATCACAGCCCATATATGCGTCACTCATGAAGTACAGGGTGTAGTTGTGAACGCCCATCGCTGGTGCGACAAAGTCGAGTTTGACCTACAGGGGAGGGACATGCCAGATGCACTAAATGAAGCCTCTGTTGGTTCAAAAAGCATTTATCTTTAATCCTAAAAATACATGCAGTGGGCAGTTATGACTGACCTTTGCTTTCTGCTGCAGAGTCAACCTCTTGATAGAGATGAGGCTGTTAGACTTGGGGTCTCCGATCACCACCCACCAGCCCTCCTCACGTTTCTGTATCAATGAAAAACATTAATCAGGGTGTCTACAGGTATCAAACACTTAAATGAATAGCTTTTTAAGATATATTTGTAAATTTTAACCAAATTTAAAACAGATTTTTGGATAAATCATCTTTTTCTTTTTTGAGCATCACAGGTAAACATATGACTATTAGGTTAAGCTATATTTTGCCGGCAGGTAAGCACAAGTGGAAAGTAAAGAGACCGTTTTGGGTTCAGTTTTACATCAGAAATGTGGACTTTGCCAGCAAAGAGCTTGACTCATTTTAACTGAAAGAATTTTAAAGTTGGACATATGAAATTTGATTAAATGTTTGTGGCAACTAACACAACTCAAATCCAAAATAAGAGTATTTAATGACTTTTAAGACATAATATTTATAACTTTTCAATTTTAAAACATTTTTAAGATCCGGTGTGTAGGATTTAATGGCACCTTTTGGCCTTTGGTTCCACTTTGTGTACTATGACACGTCTCTACAAGCTATAATATGCCATTTTTATGACATGTCAAAATTTGACTTTTTTCGACTATTGCATTTTGGGTCATTTTTTCGACATTCTAAATTATTATGTTTTGGCCTGTGTTTCCACTTTGTATACTGTGACCCATCTCTACAAGCTATATTATGTTCTTTTCAGCCATTTTTTTGGTGTTTTTTCTTCAACGTGGCATACTATGAAGTGTCTGCAAAGTACAGTATTTCGTCGGTTCTGGTTTTGCCTTCTTTGTCACTTGTCTCTGTGTTTTCAGCAGCATTGCTGCTACACTTCAACCACAAATCCATTGTTTGTGTCTTGACGGTGGCGAGTGAATAACAGCTGATGGCATTTGACAGGTTGTCTGGGTTTTTCTTAGGGATTTTGAAATCGAATATTCAGAATAAAATTCAGTTTATGAGCTTAGATTTCTATCTTGCTCAACGTTTTTTTAATATAATTAGTTTTTAGGAGTTATGCATCACTGCTATTTTTTAAAATACTTGTTTTTTATAATCTCACGTACCCCCATTTGAGAACCAGTGCCCTATATAAATGAACAACAGCTCATTCTAAGGTAACAAAAATAATATTCTTATTTTCAGGTGATTATAAACGGATAAAAACATTTTTATGGATATCATTTTCCATTTCTGCCAGCTAATGCGCCTAAATCCTACACACTGGACCTTTAATGACCTGCAAGGAAGTTGTTCACAAACAAGTTATTACGTATCAAAGAAAAAATATTTTACAACACATGAAATTTACCTGTGGGAAGAGAGGTGCGATGACAGGCCCGGTCACTTCCTCCTCTCTCTCCAGCTGAACCTGAACCAGAACTGGACTGCCACTGTGAAGACACATAGACACACATCAGCATTTACCAAAACTAACTAATAAAAAAAAGACATCATTGTCCATGATGAGCACCTGTCTTACTTTTGTATTTCTTCCTTTTCGTGACTATTTATATATACCTGCAGTCACTGCTGCAGACAGTGCTGCTGACAGAATCCAAACAAACCTCTTGATGTTGTCCTTGTCAGCCACTTCGTACGACAGCTCGATGTTGGGGTAGCGGTTACAGAAGCGAGCCACGTCGGCCATCTGGGCATCTGAGAGCTGCAGCAAGGCAGTTCTGTCTTCATCCTCCATCTCCATGATGTCAAAGATACTCTCCACACCCTGATGAGAATAGGAGGGATAAAGTGGTCAGTTTCAATATGCATGTGAGTAATGCACAGTTGACTGAATCAAGAGTTCGTTTTTATGATTTAGTACACAGACAAAACACCTTATCTGTGCAGCGCTTGATGTGCTCTGAGGTGAAGAAGGGCAGCTGTTTAAGGTAGGAGTCCTTGGACCACATGGCCTGGGTGACCATTTGAGCCAACTCCATAGCTGCCAGTGCAGGACTCAGCCAGCCATTACTGGAAAGCACATCTACGCAGGCCTGGATCAGACGAATCGCCTACACACACAAGACACGGGTTTAATATGCACACAGAAATCCAACCCAGACATTCCCCTCTGAGCTAAAATCACCATGAATGAGCATGACTGTACCTTGCTCAGGATCTCTTCTGTGTCTGACTGCAGCTCAGCACTCAGCTGCATCCTGGAGAGGTGGGCCTGCAGCAGCAGGTTGGTCTTCACGTGAGGATCGTTGAACTTTGGGTTGTTCAGTTTGTGGGGAACTTCCTGTGCCAACTGAAAAACAGAAATAAGTTTTTTCCAACAAAGTCAGTATCATATCAATTTGGCTGAGAATATTCAAGTGTTAAAAACTGTCAATTACATTAGAGTTCTATTTGTTTACCTGTCGGAGAAGTGCATCCTCATGATGTCTGATGGGAATGTTCTTGTACTCAGCAGCATTGGAGATGATCTCAATTAATCCACGGATCTTTGTCTTGGCATTCAGGGACATGCTGAACAACTCTGAAGAAAGAAAAGTTATGTCACCAATCCAGTTGATGTGTGAACTCATTTTTGAACGGCATGACTATCGATGGTAATGGACTTTCGATGACTGTGATAAGAAAGTCAAACTGTCTTTATTATGCTATTTTGGAAGACATACTATACTATGACTTTTTTATGCTGTTTTGATCAACATACTGTACTGACTTTTTTTATACTATTTTGGACAACATCGTATAGTATGACTTTTTGACGCTATTCTCGTCGACATACTATAGTATGATTATTTGGCGGTATTTTGGATGACGATCTTACTTTTTGCTGCTTTCTTTAATCAACATACTAGTATGATTTTATTTGTGCTATTTTGGACGACATACTATTTGATGACTTTTATATGTTATCTTTGATTACATACTATAATAGGACTGTCTTATGCTTATTTAACTTTTTTTTCGACATACTATACTATGACTTTTTCCTGCAATTTTGGACAACATACTATACTTTGACATTTTTGTGCTTTTTTGGATGACTACTCTACTGTGCCTTTTAACACTAGTTGATGACTTTCTTTATGATGGTAACAGATTTTCAATGATTGTGGTAAGACAGTGATATTGGAACAAACCGATGGTGGTGTAGTTGATGTAGTAGTAGGCAGCGATCATGCCCAGATTCAGAGGCGCCACGTCCATCTCATCCTCTATGCTGATGCACTTGGACTGTTCCAGGTCGTGTAGCGTGTGTTCCACCAGCTCAGACAGGTGGTCTGACAGGTGACGATGGGACATGCCTGACAGGGAAAGCACAAAACATGATATTTATGAGTTATCCCAATTATCCTATCCAGTGTAAGTAAAAGCACCTTTATTTTCTTTTTTAAAACTGATGTGTTTTTTTAAAATGGACAGGACGAGACTCACCTTGGAGGTTGTAGTAGTTGGGGTTCTGCGTCATACGGCGATAGAGGAATGTCCACGTCAGGTAGTCCACAGCGTCCTGCTTGTTCTCCACAGTCTTGGTGACAATTTCGGCATTGAAGTGGTCATGGAGGCAGTGGTCCAAGTGAGACTCCACCGGCAGCGGCTCGTACAGGAACTTCTTGAAGAAGTCCTATCAAGAAAAGAAACTGTTTGGTTCGTTCCTACTGTCAACAGTTTGCAAGTCAGCTGTCAAAACCACAGGATTTTCTACCTTCTTGGAGCCCTGACACATGATGACACAGCGTCCCTCATCATCCAGCATAGGTCTGTTCGCCTTGCCCACCATCTGGAGGACGTCATAGATGGGATAGTCCACATATCTGACAGACAGAAAGAAAAAAGGAGGTGAATGTCAGACATAAGACATATTATGCAGAGCAGACACCTTTATCAAACTAGAGGGAGCCTTACGCATGGATTTTGCCATTGTAGTACTGGGTGTCCATGACAATGACCAGGTGTGCAGAGATGTTGATGCCCCAACAGAGTGAACGTGATGACACAACCACCTGAACAGCACCTGTAAAAGGAGCAGAACCAAAAAGTAATATTTAGTCCTGAACTTACATAGGTCAAGCAGAAAGTGCAGAACAGGAATGAGTCATACCCGAGTTGAAGAGCTGCTCCACTATTTTGCGTTCAATGGTAGACAGACCCTCGTGCAGGTAGCCCACGCCGTTGGCCAGAGTCTCTTTCAGAGTTGAGTCATTTATTTTCTCCAGGAATGGAGCGAGGTCTTTCTCAGTGCAATGCAAGAACCTTCAGAGAGGTAAACATATATTCTTGGTTCATGGTGCCAAGGTGTAATGGGAAAAATAACAGTTTATTCCTCATATACAAGCATGATCTCATTGTGGTGACTGACCTCTGAGGAACCACGTCAGCGGCACAGAATGTGAGGATGTCGATGGCCGTGAGGCGAGTCTGTCTGCGAGACGGGACGAACACCACAGCTGGCTTGGAAGGAGAGTGCTTCATGATGGCATGGTACACTGGCTTAGCCATGGACAGCAGGCGAGTCTGAGTGTGACTCACATTGAAGCCCTAAAACAGACCACAAACGTTAACACAAATGTGCAGTGAGTCATGAAGACATATATTCCTTTAAGGTTCCTGTTCTGCTTTTAACTGTCCTCATTTTCGAGCACAGTTTACAGACCTGGATGTGCAGCTCCAGAGGCACAGGTCTGACGTTGGGGTGGAAGTTGAATGTGGCCGTCGTGCTGCAGCCCAGCCAGTGGGCCACATCTTTGGCGTTGGACAAAGAAGAGCTGAGGGCCACGATGCGGATGGGACGCTCAATCTGAGAGGAGATGTACCTCATCCTGGAGCAGATGACCTCTAACACGGGCTAATGAAAATAATCAAAGACACATTAACATTAAGTACAGTCCGCAGTGCACACCTAACGAGTAAGACATGAAAACGCAGCACAGAGCAGTGTTGTGTTCTTACTCCATTTTCTCCTCCAATGAGGTGTGCCTCATCCACAATGAAAAGGCTGACGTTCTGAACGTTCTTCCTTTGTTTCCAGCGGCGAGACAGGATGTCCCATTTGTCGGGGGTGCTGACAATAATGTCGCCTTTTCCCAAGAGCTTCAGATCTGTGCTGGTTTCTCCTGTCAGCAGCACCACTTTTTTGTTTAGGATGTCTTGGAATTTCTGGTGCCAGTCGACAAACACCTGAGTGATAAAGATAAACATAATTATTCAGTATGTTTGGTGGAAAAAAGTAAACGCTGTTAGATCTCATATAAACAGACTTCCAAAATGTGTTTGTGTTTATTTAATTCAAAAGGAGACAATACACATTTGTTAACACGAGCATGTGGGTCCATCATGCAAATGTGCCAGATTAAGCCATGCAGGCTAATTTTCAGCTGCTGTCAATGACAGCATGTTTGATTGTCCAATAACACTGACTTCATACCTGTTCAGCCAGTGCTTCCATTGGGGTGATGTAGACACAGCGACCCTCTGCATTGTGAAGCAACATCCTCAGGATAGCAAACTCAGCACAGATGGTCTTTCCACTGCCAGTAGGAGCTCCCACAAACACATTATCATCACTGTTGTACACCGCATTGAATACTGTAGAGACAGAAACAACACAACTCAGTCAAGAATACAACCTGGCGTAAACAGTGAGCCTCTGAGAACTCTTTTGCCTGAAGAACCACAAACGAAAACACCCAGAGGGAAAGCTATCTTTTGCTTGAATGATGATGGAAAGTGCAGAGCAGAGTGGTTCGCGGTTTTTCTTGTTGTGTACCTTGCGTCTGAATGGGGTTGAAGAAGGGGAACTTGTTCTGGTAGAGAGCCTCAAAGGAAGAGTTCCTGAGCGCGGTGACAGGCAGCGGCTGCAGGTCCAGCAGCTCAGTGGGTGGGGGATACTTCTCTGGTAGGATGAGGTGACGGAAAGATACTGGGAGCTGAGTCTCACAGGCTTAAAAGAAGCAGAAAAATAAAAGCAGTTGGTTGACATGCTAACATCAAGAAAAATGAATTTTGTTCCACAAGATTCAGTAAGTTGCTTACACAGCCAACGATCTGAGACCACGCGAATGAAGTACTGTGGTGGCAGAGGCTCGAACACAGGGACAAAGAAAGTCACAAGGTGTTCGTCTTGGGCGTACTTGGCTTTGAGCAGGAAGTACTCATGGTGGAGGATGACCTCACTGTCCACATCCTCAACCAAGATCCAGAAAGCCTCAGACGATCCATGAATCTAAGATGGGAAACTGAAAGTGTTTCAAGAGGCCAAAAAACAGGGACAGTTTTGGTGCAGCACATAATGGGTTTAACGACTGACCTTGTCGTCCCACTGGAAGTCAGGCATGATGGTGAGCTCCACTTTGAGTGTCGAGCGGGTGATGGGCTGCAGGTGGACAGCCAGGTCAAGTTTGGGAAACTGGTGGACGTATTTGTGGATGGTCTTTCCCATTTTGGGCATTCGGATCAACTCACCTGAAAAATAAAACATATAGCTTATAGTTCCTCTCCAGGCTGAGGAGGGAACTCGGTGTACATGCTGTGGGAGACAAAAACTCACCGATCTCATTGTGATTGAGGTCATAAAGACGCTCAAAGGGGAAGTTCTTCTTCTCGATCTTCTTGATCACCTCCTCTGGCAGCTTCTTGAACTGTCGCAGCGGAGACATCGACTGCCACCTGTGGAAAACGCGGACACAGAACATCAGCAGCCCGCCTCAGGAAACAAATCACAGAAAAGCAAAAGGAAGATTGACAGACTTACATTCTCTTGTCAATCATTTTGCAAAGATTCATGGTCTTGTCCGTCAGTTGAGCCCAGCCCCTGTTGAGAACGATCTCAAATATGGCTCGCATTAACCTTCCAGCACTCTGTTCGAAAAATAAATGAATAAAAATTTATCTCATGTCAACTTCATTTAAAGAACAAAAATGAACTTTTGTCTTTTCAAAAAATGTTTGATGTAATGACAAAGATTCAAGCCCTTGTACAACTGATGAAAAAACATTATGACCATTACAAGTCTGAGAGACAAATAAAAACCTACAAATTGACCAAAACAATGATGAAAGTAGGTTGTGCATACCTGCGTCACATACACCATGTCAGCCATGAGAGCGAAGCCTTCTAGTTTTAGTTGAGAGATGTATGCCTGGAGCAGCACGTTGATCTGAAATTTTAAGACACAAAGTACAGGATGAAGTTCTCTGAATGAGATTTAATTAATGCTACTTACATAAGCAGACAAAAAGATTCAAATGACACCTTATCTCCACACCAGAAAATAAGGGCGACCAAGCGTAGATGTAGGAGCCATCTGGCATGTGTTTCTGTTCTCTACTGTTATATAGTCATATGGGGGTTTTGGATGTATAGACTATAATACTTTGACCACTATGTAGTAGTAGGGGTGTACAATCTATGGCATTACATTAGTCACAGGTGTTAGAAATCGGGTATTTTAAAGCCACAGTGGAGAGAATAATGACTATAAGCATAGGTTTAGGAACATTTGTGTCTCACTTATGTTGTAAAATCCAAATAGGTCAAAACAGTCACTTGCATAAGTGGATGTGTGAAGAACAATCTTTCAACCAATGCAGGTGACTGTATTGAACTATTTGAATTTTGTTGACTGCCACAACACCGGATTATCATTATCATGATAATCATCAATCATCATCTTTAACTAATCTTACACAATAGCCGATTGGTGGCATACCATAGATACAAGCCCTCACTGATCAGAAGAATGACTGCTTGATTGAAGATGGGTTTGAAAAAAAAACTACATCATTGGCACAAGGTATGCCTCTATTTTGGTTGCTAAAATGTGTGTTATTTTTATAAACTGATCACTGTATATGAATGCTACCTTAGCACTGGGCTCCTCAATGCTTTCCTTCACTGGGATAGGGACTCTTTCCAACAGCTTCTGAAGCTCCAGCTTCTCCTCCTGAAAAACAGCAAAATCTCAGTATTAAAATTCATCATGTTGAATGGAGTTTTTTTAGAGGTTATAACTGAATGACCATGACTGTCTGGAGACAACCATACCTCTCTCACGGTGATGTTCCTGAACTCTGAGGAAAGTGAAAAGACTCTGAAGAGCTCAATCTCGCTGAGCGTGGGCTTCAGCAGCTGGTTATACGTTTGAATGGAGTCGTGAGTGATGTAGAAGTGACTGGCAATACGTCCCAGGTCTGTGACCTTCAGGAAGAGGCAAAAAGTCAACCATTAAAAGCCTGAAATTCAACTCATCACTAATTTAATTAAAAGCACTGGCTTAAAATAAAACATGATCAAGAGCTGATAACTGATAGATGTTCATACCTGGAAGCTGCCGGTCCTCTTGTCATATTTGACGAGGCTGTTCTTGTCCAGGACGCTGGCTGCTGTGTGCACCAGATCCATCCTGCGTCTCTCCAGCAATGGGTCTGAACTCCGGTCATCGTGGGACACACCGTACAGGGTGGGGTTGCGGAGCATGCGCACATACAGGTAGGTGTAGCCGAGCCAGTTCACAGCATCCTAAAAGAAAAAAAGAGAAATTACAAAAATCATCCAAAAAAACAAGAGTATTTGATCAGCTCCTTTCATGCCGATGATGTGCCTTTGTCTGCCACTAACCTTTACGGTTTGCACATTGCCCAGCACTATCTCAGCATTGAGCATGTCAGGCAGCTTGCCCACCATCTGACTCTCTATGGGCAGCTGCTGGTTGAGCAGGGACAGATAGTACTGCAGCTCTCCGTGGGACGTGATCAGGATTCCCTCTCCCTTGGTGTCATATTGAGGACGGCCAGCTCGACCAAGCATCTGAAATACAACAAAAAATTAACGCATTGCTACGATAAGTGGAAGGTACAAACCACACTTTTCTTGCACTTCAGTGTCCAGCCACCATAGACTCACCTGCAAAATGTCCAGGGCTCCGAGTTCAGTCCACCTGCCTTTCTCTGGGCTGTACACCTGAGTACCTTTGATGATGACAGTGTGTGCTGGCAGGTTAACACCCCAAGCCAGAGTAGCTGTGGACACCAGGACTTGGATGTGTCGATCGGCAAACAGATCCTCCACCAGCGTACGGTCCACTCTGGTCATACCAGCATGGTGGATTGCGAAGCCGTAAGGCAGCAAATCCTTCAGCTCGAGGTTCTAGAAAAGAAAGTCGAGGTTTAAGTCTAACAGTGTTGTGAACGAGCACTAAAGAAACATTTAATTTGGTCTCTGTTTTGTTGTGTTGAAGTTTCAAGTTAGTTAGCTCACCTTGCACTGCTCTGCCTCAGTTCTCAACACTTCAGTGGATGCTGAACCTTCTCTGAGGAAAAGACCCAGTGTGTCCTTCTCCAAACACATGTCTCTTATGGCCCTGGCAGTCTTTCCTGTCTCCTTCCTGGAGTGGACAAATACTAGCACCTGATGGAGACAAGTGCCTGTCAGGAGTCTCTCAAACCTGGTTACACATTGCTGAGCAGCACTAGTTCATGTAATTATAGTTATTGTGGATCAAAGTTTCTTTGATCACTCTGGAAAAACAAGTCAGAGACGACTCACCTGGTTCTTTCCAGCATGCTCCATTATCTTTTCATAGACAATCTCATTCATGATCTGGAAACGCTTGATGGCCTTTTTCTCTGTGATGCCAACATAAGTCTGCTCCAGGGGCACAGGGCGGAAACTACAGAGAAAAGGAATGCAGTTATCAGAGATGTAAAAAATGCAAACATTAAAACACACATAGTTGCTATGGGGAGTGTCCTCAAAACACATTTGAAAAGTACATGATTACTTAGGACAGTAGTGGGCAACGTGGCCAAAATTTGGCATATGTAAATGCATTTCATGAAAATGATATATCGCAATGTTCTGTAAATTGAGATAAGAAATTTTTAAAAATTATAATATTCTCATGAGACAACACCTAAAACCATAACTCAAAACTGCAAGTTTAAATTCTTTCAAAGTTACGGGATTAAGGTTCCCGGGAACAATAATTTCAAGTGTTATAGGTTACTGTATTTACAACTTCACAGTCCACCTCCATGTTCGCCCAAATCACATGACCTTGTAAGGCAGCTGGATTACCAAGATGAAAAGATAATGCCAGAATCTTGCCCCTAATAACTGCCCCGATATGATAACGCTTTTTTTGCATCCTCACGCAGCATACCTGTTGTCAAAGTAGAAGAGTCCCTTGGCAGGATCTACCCGCAGGCAGGTAGCCACATCCTCGTAGTTGGGCAGTGTGGCACTGAGGCCCAGCAGACGCACGTCCTCCTGTGTCAGCTCCACGTTGCGGATGGTCCTTGCCACCAGAGATTCCAACACTGGTCCACGATCATCGTGCAGCAGGTGGACTTCATCCTGCACAACACATTCGCTTTGTTACTCATTGGAGTTTTATGTCAAATCATCAGTTAGACATGTGCTGTACAAAGTGTGTCCTAAGACAAAACCTTTCATCAACGCATTCACGCCACTTACAATGATAATGAGCCGCACTAGCTGGGTGTAGGTACGCTCTCCACCTTTACGGGTGATGATGTCCCATTTCTCAGGGGTGCAGACAATGATCTGAGTGGCGTTGATCTCCTCTTTACAGAGCTGGTGGTCTCCTGTCAGCTCAGACACGGTGATGCCGTAACTTGCCAGGCGCTGCAGAAAGGAACAAAGTCAGTTAATCAGTAAAATAACACAGCCACTGAAATGAATGCAATTTAATGTTTACAAATCTCTGCAGGACAGAGGCGGGTCTTACCTTACTGAAACTTCCCACCATCTCCTGTACCAGGGAGCGCATGGGTGCAATGTAGATGATTTTGAAGTCGTCCACGTTGATGGTTCCATCCAGGTTTATGTGCTTTCCAATTTCTCTCAGCATCGCCATCAAAGCAACATTGGTCTTACCAGCTCCCTGTGTGTAGAAATAATAACCAAATTATAGGAGAAAATTCACTAGGGATCAGCATTCTCAAGGCTGCTGGCTTCAACAAAGTTTGCTCACCGTGGGTGCACACACTAGCAGGTTCTCATCTGTCTCCATGGTCGTCTTAAAGAGCTTGCTCTGGATGCGGTTCAGTGTTTTAAACCCTTCAAATCCAGCCTGTGCATACTTAGGCAACTTTTCAATGGCAATAAGCACCTGATGACACAATGATATGCAGATTGAAGGACATGAACACAACCACAAGCTGCTTATCATTGAAACTTTTGCATTAGTTGCTGCAGAGTTGGGCAAGTTTTCTGTAATAAGACATGAAGTCAACAAACCTCATCGTCAGCAAAGGGTTTGGGTTTGAGGGCAGGTACATGGACTTCTTCATAACCTTTGCGCTGTTTGCGAAACGAGCCGTCTGGCAGTTGGCAACGCTTGTTGGCCATGAAATGACTTCCCTGCGTGAAGGCCAGGTCATCAAGATCTAGCAGCTGTCGGGGGGCCACAGACTGTGGGATAAGAAAAATAACAAAAACGTATCAACTTTAGCTTAATCACACCAATGGCAGTGTCCCTGATACAATTTTATTACCCCAATGGAGTAATCATGGGTAAGCTTATAGTGAAAAACACCATAGGTAACTTTCAGGACTGCAGTTGATATATGAACATTAATTACCTCTCCGTGGTCAATGTCCATCGCTTCCATGTCATCAACACGAGACTTCCTCACCCTCTCCCTGCGAGATCGCTCCTCCTACGAACACAAAACTCCATGAATAACAACTAAAAGATACTCTGATACAAGTATTTGCATGCTTTTATGAGCAGAAGGTCTTACCCGAATAATATCCTCCTTCTCCGTCTCTTGCAGCTGGTAAAGAATCTTTGAAAGTTCCTGATCAGACTCCATCTTTCCGATGATCCGCTCTTTTTCTGCCTCACTCTGAGCGCTCGCCAGCATGGTGCAATACTGAACTGTGTGTCAGAGGAGAGACAGTTATTAACAACTTCAAAAAGGCACAAGATGCAATAATCTGAAACATCCTTCTACACCTCTGACTTACTCATGCGGCGATGCTGACGGAGGATTTTGATGAAATCGAAGGTGTTGAAGCCGAGCAGCAACACCAGCTGGTTCTCACATTCTCTGTCATCGCTGGCCGTCTGTGGAATACAGATGGCAGTCGCTGAGTTTGTCTGAAAAATTTATTGGTATATGTGCAAAACAAAAAGTTCACACCAGACATGTCAGACATACCTTGAGGATTTCTAAGACTTCATCAGCTTTCTTTTGGGAGACAATGGCATCGTCATAGAAACGGCTGAGCTGACGCTGGAGCCAGAAGGCGTCGATGTCTCGAGGATGGAGATCTTTTTTCTTCACGGTCATCACATCGCCTGTCGCACCAAGCTGGAAGAAGAGTCATTTATTAACTTTCAGTGCGATCATTCAGAAAGATATAAATATCCTTATAAATGAGGTGGTTCAATTCAGCACAAACATAAATTTGGATGTTGCACTTACGTTGGCTGAAAGAGCGCAACCCACTCCTGCCTCCTCTCCTTCGCTGTCTTCATCTGAGTGTTCGTCTCGTACCTCTCCAAACTGGTCTTCATCACCCTCCTAAATAACAAGGAAAAAGAAAAAAATCAGTGACATAATCTACTCAAGCCCAGAACTTGCAGCTACAAAACAAGAATAATGAGAGACATATTATTCTTCAGGAATAAGCAAAAAGCTCTCACCTCCTCATCAGATTCAAACTGGACGTTCACACCATACGTCTCATCAATGTTGTCATCTGTAAAGGAAAGATGAAGTCCGCAATCTCATGAATATTCTCATGAAAACCTGAAATGTGGCGTGACCTACAGACAGAATCATTAACTTACTGAAAGAAAAACTACACGCTGATTTCCAGTGTACTCACCCATGTTCTGTAGGTCCTTGTCTCCACCATAATCTGAGATCTTCTTGCCCAAATTAACCAACACATGGTAGCGGGTGTCATCAGCTGGCCCAAGAAGCTGCTCTACTTCACGCCGCCGTTCCTTATCCCTCATTTTGTCGTTCTTCAACACTGCTAATACTTCATCAGCTGCTCCACACAGGATATCACGCGGCTGGAACGAGACATAATAACCAGTTCAAGAAAAGATCAGGGGCTGGTCGCTGATAAAAAACAAAATATGGCTTTAACAAAACGAGTGTTTTAGAAATTTTCTGACCTGATCTCCCAAAGCAGCGTGGATGAAGCTCAGCAGGACTTCATAGGTCTCTCTGGTTTCTTTGGTTTTAGGCTTGTACACGATGCCCACCATTTCATCAATGCCCTCAGACAGGAGAGTAAAGCCCTTCATTTTGTTGATGTCGTGCCTGTCCTCGTCTCTTTTTCGTCTCCTGTACAGACAGAGACAAAATGAGACAGATTTAGTGTAGTGTCACTCAGCGGACACTGTAAGAACACAACTGAGGTGTATTATGATAATCCTATATGAAATTATTTTGCAAAATTACCAAAGCACAGATTTTTGTTTTTTTTTTCTTGTGTCAGATAACCCACTTCACAGAATACCATGAGAGCTTTTATTTCGGTTTTTCAAAAGTTATGTTATCATTAAGTGCACATGAAACTGGATATTGATTTCTGGATTGTTTCCTGGGTCTGGAATGATCATGAATGGATGAAAATTTCCATCATTTTAGTATTTGGTATTGTCTGAAAAGTGATTGTGAAATCACCATCATTAATAACCAATAATTATCATTTAACAATTCATGTTTTAATTGGATTATTATTATTATTTTAACACAAAACAACAACAACAACAACAACAACAACAACAACATATGAATTTACATAATGTTTAACTTCTGGATTTGAATTTTAAACAAGCTGAGCCTTTGGAAATCAAGTCAAGATCACAAATGTCAGATTTTTGAAAAACTTGAAACAAAAAGAAGAAGAATTTCGAAACAATCTTATTCTTCTTTCTTTCGAAACAATCTATATTTATTTTTTATTTATTTATTTTTAAATGTGATGATACTTAAGTTACACCTCAAAGAGGCTAAATATTTACTGCAATGCTTGCCAAATATTATTTGAAATAAACTTATCTGGCTCTGCAAATAATCCCTGAAACATAAACTGAAACCAGCACACATACTTGGGAATATTTCCAGACCATAAACTATGACATGAAGAGGCCATGCCTAAGCAGCCTAAAACATGTACAAACATAATGTTGCTTCAACTTGACAAAGACAGTCAAACGCGTTGTTGACAGCACTGACTTGTCTCGTCTCTCCTCCAGCTTCTGCGGTTTGGTCCTCTGAGCCTTGTCACCCATCTTGGTCCCCTCCAGCTTCCCCACCAGGGACAGCACCTCTCCGGTGGGTTCATCTCTCCGTGTGCGGTCGATCAGAGAACGATCGGCTTGTAACACCAAGTTTGAGTTCTTAAAAAATCGATACAAAGACAAAATGATCAGCCAGGACATCAGTCTGCACAGCTCCGGCCAAGCTAACTGTTAGTTAGCACAATAGCTAGCACAACACGGAGTAGCCTGACTTAAAAACATGTAGCTGGTTAGCTTGTTTACGTGAGAGCATATTAAACGCTACCAGAGATAAACCACTATATCTGTGTTGGTGTTTATAGGTTTCTCTACAAACATACAGCGTACTCACCGCTTTGTACTCATACTGCAGGCTACGGGCAGTAACATCCGCCATGGTGCAAGTTTAGTCGGTGAGCTTTTACCGCACTTTTAATCGCTATGAAGCAGCCCGCTGACTGAAAACATCCACAGAGTTGTCTTCACTCTGTCTTTTTATAGAAACGCTGGGATCATCGGTGCAGTGTTTATATCCGTAGCATGAGATAGTTTTCAAAATGTCCGAGTTTCATACAAATGCGTCTCTAATACGTTACAAAGGCAGCGCTAACACGAGCGCACAACAAGCCGCTGCTGCCGCACGTTTCCTGTTCCGGTGTCAAAGGTTACACCTGCTACACAACAAGGAGCGCCCCCTGCAGGCCGTGTATGTTTCATCGTCTCATGACCACCCATGGACCTATCCATAATAGAGAGCCTGCAAAATACACAATCAAAATGACTTATAAATGCCAAGTAAAAAAAACCAAAAAAAAAACCAACCAGATCTTGATTAATCCTCTATGGTGTTGCCTCAAGATAACATACCCATTTCTGTCTGTTTACACTCACACAATACATCCTCATTTATGTTGCAACATATATATATATATTTTTTTAAAAAGAGCCAGGGCCCTGAAGAAACCAATAGCATTATTTATTTTGTAACATCACTTTCTGGAGGCCTTGTTAAGTCCCGTTTCTGGGGCCTTCCTCCAAAGGCTCAACTCCAACTCTCCCCAAAAATGGTGTGAGTCGTTAATAGAAACCCAGCCTGATTTTTTTTTTTCTTCAATTATATTTATTTGATTAGATCACAGTGTATATACGGTTAATATTGGGGCAGAAATTAGGACTATTCCTGTTTAAAATTAACTCTTTTTTATTTATAAAATTGAAAATAGGGGTTAGGATTTGATAAGTATTCATAAAGTATTCCTTCTCCTCCTTTTGAGATATGAAATACTGTTGCTAAATGCATTTGTTTACTGAATATGTCTATTATTATTTTTGCTTAGAATTTATTTTCTTGTCCTATTTTATTTGGCATGTTTGAAATAAAGGTCTAACTAAGTAACTGTCTATATTATGATTAAAAAACAAATAAAAAAAACATTACAAACATTTTTTTAACCAGCTGGCATCACTGTACGATACAGGGTTAATTATTAATTAGAACCCTCTCACATATCCTATCCCTTTTGTACATGTTTGCAAATGAAAGCAATAATTCAGTGTTTCAGGTTTTTATCTAAAAAGAAACATTTTCTTTGATTTTTGGCTAAATACATCTTTCTAAATTAGGAAGATAAGATTCAACACCTCCAAAACACTTCAGTACAGCTGCGTTGTGAATGGTGGGTCAGTTGTCCCACCATGCAGAACATATGACACTACATCTTAAGTTTCATATTTAGGTCAGACACAGCTCTATCTCATACACTAAAGTTGCTCTGGTTTGACGCATGATTTCTCGTGTGTGTGCAATGTCATCCCACATAACAAAACTTTTTGTAAGCAACTCCCCAACTTTTTATAAAATATGCAAATATGTTTTAACCATATGTTACACCTGCATATCCGTCTTAGGGCCTTTACATGCCCCTTTCCTTTACATGCTGCAGTTCTGTCTGGGTAATCTAATCTCCCTATTGTCCTTTTGTCCCAAAAATAATCTTAGTTAATTTTTAAAAAAAGATTTATCTGATTTATCTACTCTCCCTTATAATAGTTTTTATTTTTTATTTGGGAAGTACTTTCGCTAGTATAATATAGATGCTTATCCAACTTGTGCGGTTGTTCCAAAAGTGAAGGTGGCAACCTCTCTTCAGTTCTGTGTGTATAGCCGTTATACTGTATACAGAGAGTATGTCTGTGTGGTACCATGTATGTACAGTAGTACTAGGGTATGCATGGTTTCTTTGTGTGTAAATAGGCTGCACTTGTAGCATCCACACCCAGGTGGCAGCATTGAGAGAAAATTGAAGTTCAGTATCATGATGACTTGTGTTAAAGAGGATCCAGTGATCAGACCACCAGAGATGAAAAAAGCATTCAGATCTTTTAGTTAAGTAAAAGTAATAATATCATAGTATTAAAACAATACTATGTTGCAAGTAAAACCCATTCTGCATTCAAAATCTTACCTAAGTAAAAGTACAAAAGTATTAGCACTAAAATATACCTTAAGCGACAAAAGTAAAAGTGTTCATCATGCAGAATTAAGATAAGATAAGATAATCCTTTATTGATCCCCATAGGGAAATTCAAGTTTGCAGCAGTACAGGGGTAAGTACAAGGGGAGAAGTTGCATGCATGAAAAAAAATGTCAAAATAAATATTAAAGTGCAATTGCGCATTTGATGCAATGATGTGTAGGCCTAAGTGTCACTCATGTTGCTGATGGTAGAGGCTAATCTCAACTCAGTGTAATCTATAGTAATACATCATATTTTATCAGTTGATTTTATTTTGTATTAACATTTTGCAGAGTAATTACCAGCTAATATTGTCCCATAAACTCTGTGGAGTAAAAAGTACAATATTAGCTTCCAAAATATGGTAGGGAATAAGTAAAAGTAGCATAAAATTAAGATACTTTAGCAAAGCACAATACCTCAAAACATATCTAAATACAGAATTTGAGTAATTGTACTGAGTTACATTCCACCATTCAAACAACAAACCCTGTGATTAACAGTCGACCTGCTCTCCTGAGTCATAGCCTCCTCTATGTACTGTATGTCCAAATGCTTACTGTCAGTGTCAGTGAAAGTGGTAAAAACAAGTACGTGTGTGTGTGTGTGTGTGTGCAAGTATTTCATATGTGTTTTTGGCCAGTACTACTGGCTTACTTACAATTACATATCATACTGATGTATTGCGAAAGTGAAGATTGAATGTAGAAACAACATGATGAAACTGAAACAAGAACACATAAAAACAAGTCGAGGAGAAAGATACATTTAATGATGGTGTTTTCTTCCGAGAAGAGTGTGTTTGTGTTTGTGTTTACTGTGTCTGTGGCCTCGAATAACTTCCATCCCCTTTTGCACATCTGGTAACAACATCTGTCATTTTCCGCTGGTCAGAATCTCTGATTTTTTACATCTATTGAGCCAGCTTCTTAACCTCAGTCACACCCAATGACAGACAGGGAGAGGGAGGGTGACACAGATAAATGGGCTGCACACATCAGTGTAACAAATTATAGGTTAGAGTGTGTGTGGGGGAGTGAGGGATTACTGACAGTGGAGTGTGTGTGTGTGTGTGTGTGTGTGTGTGTGTGTATTCATCTCTTTTGCACAGAGACACATACAAAGTGTGCTTCAGGATGTCTGTAGTTGTTCCAGGTCATATTTGGAGTGATCGTCCTCTCATCTGTCAGCGCATTAGTTATTGAGTGCACTCCTCTGTCCTCTCTGGTTCAAAGGACAGGAAGACTTGTGATTAAGGAGGATGGTGTAGTCGGTGATTAATTTGCAATGTAATCTAATACACTCTCACTGGCTGGATTTAGACAGTTTAATAAAAATCTTGTGTTTGAACATTTTCCCACCCAATATATGCACGTGTAAATCCTTCGCTGTACTTTGGACTTGTGTCCGGACAATGTGATCTCTGTAGCTTTCTGTCACAGGGACACCACTTGAGCACACCTCAGCTGTCTGAGCAGCTGTTGCTGTGACGCCATCTGTGAACACACTCGGCCCAACAGGAGTGTGAGAAAACGAATTGTCTCTGAAGCACGCACACACACACACACAATTTGAGTCCTGCTTGTACGGCCTTAGTCCAGATGAAGTGGAACAGGATCGCTTTCTTCCAGGGTCCAAGGATTAATACTTCCTGTGTGACCCAGACAAGATTTGGACAAGAGTCTGTGAAGCGAGGTTTACAGTCAGAGCTGCCAGCGCTCTGTATTAACTCGACAAAGAGGCAAGGTTAGGCTAGGTGAGGGATTAAGAGTCTGGAGCTCCTGACATGTGGCTCCTACACTGATCTTGTCCTGAGTAAAATTAGCTCCACGTTCTCTTACAACCGTCTTATGCTGATTCATCAATTACTTCCCATAAGTCTCCATTTTTCTCTATTTTAAGTTGCCCTTTTGGCCTGACAGACTTATCTGCACAAAGAGGCCAATAAAAAGTGCCATACTGTTAAAAGCAAACTGTTGAAACAGTAGGGCTGTCTGACACCCTCTAGTTGACTGACTGGTCAATATGTTCTCGTCCAATCAAATACTTACTGGTTGGCCAATCAGTGGTGTTACTTAAATAAGGCCTTTACGAAAGGGTTTTTGTAAAACAAAAGGCCTTCTTCTGAAAACAACCAACTACAATCACTAGAGGCTTTGGAGGCCTGGTGTTTTTTCAGCTGAGACTCTTTGGTTGCGTCCCGTTGCTTTGACACAGATAATCTGCCTCAGTAAAAAAATGTCAGCACAAGGTAGAGTACTTGCTCTAGGTGAAAAAAGGGCAGTACAAAGGGAGAAAGAATGGATGGACCTGGCAGTCTTTGAGTGTTAAGTGTTTTTTTCTCCTCCTGTTGTTGTTCTGCACTTGTACACATAGGATGTGATGGTTGGTCTTCCTGGTATTTGTGCTGCCACTCCTGCACTGTAAAAGTGACGAGCACAACATTTTACCCAATGTTGTAGATTTTTCAACTCTCATACCCCGTTTCCACCACATAAGCCCTGGGTCTTGAACAGTTTCCATCAGGGATCCTTGACTGGAATCATGGTACTATTGAGTAAACCAGCCCACATTTCCATCAAATTTGAGTGGAGCCATTGTAATCAAAGATGTGTCATCAAGAGTAAGTGCTGCACCCTGCACACTGGAAATAAACACATCAATTACCTGCAAATTTTTGTTCTATTATCACAAAGATTTGTTTTTATCTAAAACCAAGCATGGACCAACAATAACTGAGACCAGTGTTTTTTCTGCAAATGTTTCAGTTGAAGTCTACCTATCTTTCCAGCCTGTGGAATATAACACGCCCACTGGTGTCACCACTGTTCGCATTTCAGGTCAAGACTAAACCTGCTATTTTTTGGTTCCAGCTGAGAACCAAAGACCATATTTTTTGAGTTCTGTTTATTCTCGGTCAAAATGTGCTGAACTGTTCAAAATTAGGTGTTGAAACCAAAAATGGAACCAGTTCTATGTTGGTGGAAAAGGTGTATCTGTGACCAAAAAAAAAAAAAAAAAAAAAAGCAAATGTGCAGCATTTAGCGCAGATACATGCCCTGTAAAATAACTTTAAAATATGCTTGTCTCAGGAAAAAATGCTTTGGTGGACAAACATCAATACCAAGTAGCTAGATGGCTAGTTTAGTTAATCTAATGACAGAATGCAGATTTTTTTTTACCCCCATTGACAAATTGATTGGCCTAGTAGTAGGTAAAATTTCAGTCCACCAAGATTTTCTTTGGTTGACTGCAGCCCAATAAAACAGCCAAAAAAACTCCAATAAAACTCCCAACAATACCAAGAAATGAGACGATGATGAGCTGATAAAGTCAATACGCAGTGAAACTTGGTAATGTCTCTCTGTACAGTTTTATTTACATGATACTATTCTGTCGTAATGCTGGATAGCAAGATTATATGTAATACATAAATATCAACACAGTTTGTTGTTTTTTCATTTTTTGTACAAATTTGCATATAACTAAGAATCAGAAAGGAAAAACTCAAAAACAGATACATACAGTTGTCTTTTAAATGAAAAACACATCCTTACAGGGGAGAAAAAAAGGGGGGCGGGATTAACACAAGTCACAAACATCCGTGGGTTTCAATGTGTCAGGCAGCCATGAAAACACACTTTTTTTGCACAGGAATGTGCACATGCACGCGCACAGATACACGCACGCACGCTTCTCTACAGTGCTCTAAAGCAGACACACGGACCAATAGCTGTTAGACAGATGAGAAGTTACATCTAATCTTGGTATCTATTATTTTTCATAAATCTAGCTCTGGCATGCTCCTGTAGTTCTGTAAACATGTGCTGATAAACCGGGTAGCTCCACAGACAAAAAGGGTTGGGGAACAACACACACTCACACACACACACACACACACACACACACACACACACACACACACTCACACTCACTCACTCACTGTGCTCACATGAACGTTTTGTTAGCGCATTTAAAAAAAAAAGAAAGAAAAAAAAACATGGTTCACATACCCTAATTCCACAAATGCACTGAATACATGCGCTAACATCAGTACAATATCAATGGAAGAGAAAAAAAGCTAATAAAACATAACAGATAATTGTCTCTCAGCAAATAAAATGTCTGAAACCCTAAGTTGAGTGATGCCATATTTCACTAATGCAGATGAAGAGTAACTCATGCATTTATCCCATTCATGCCCCTACAATATTGTTGCTTCAATTCACCTACCAGGCCTGCCAGGGAAGGGTGCCATCCTTCCTCTCAGGCCACATGTCGGCACACACAGCCCTGCACCAGGCGTCTGTGATCAAACTATGAGCTCAGATAGACCAGTGAGGGAACTTCGCCACCCATCGTGTCCATTGAAAATGTTTAGACTCAGTGAAACGTGGAGTAACTTGTTTGTCCCTGTCTAGCATGATACCTCCAGCCATAATGGAAACAGCCTCATCACAATCAAACCGATCAAAGTCAACACGGACATGCTGATCAGAGGGGTCACTGAGGCCGACTATCAAGACGATCCATTGTTGTGCTGGGGTCGAAGCTGATGAAAACAAAGTAAAAGGGAAGACAACAAAGCTTAACACAGCAGCTGTGAGGTAGGTAAAGCTAGGAAAGACAGAGACAAAGTAACAAAGCCCCTTGTGCGTGGTGGGGGACAGTTGTACGGTTCTCCAAACGTCGACTGACTCCAGTACCGACGGAGCACTGAACAAAAGTTGTTGAGGGACACAACTTTATGGTAACGGTGTAGTCTGAATGCTTTGAAAGACCCGCCGGTGTCTGACACATGACGGGGTCTCAGTAAAATGGCTGTCTACGGTTTGGCACAAAATGGCGCCTGGTTTGGGTGAGAGGAGCTCAGCATATCCTGGGCAGTTAGCCTGGGCTGCTCTTAATAAGACAATACATATTTATAGAAAAAAAAGGACTGAACAGCGGCACACCACAGAAAGTAGGATAAAACAAACTAATGAATTAATCAAAAAAGGAGGAAAGTGATCATTCATGCATCTCCCTCAGACAGGATCTTTTCTTTCTTTTCTTTTTTTTTCGCTTCTGCCCACCCCCCCCGTCATTTTCTTGAGGTTGTAATTTCAGAAATCAAGTCCTTTCGATCCTCACTTAGCCACTCATGCCAGTGCTCATTTCAAAAGGTTCGCACTCATTCTCCAGTCTTTGTCAAAGGTGTTGTCATCATTGCCGCCGCCGCTGCTGCTGCTGCCGTTTTGTAAAATCTATATTCTCTGGATCTTGTCAGCCACCACCACGGGGTTCTCTTTACGGATCTTGGCGGCAGCCTCAGCCTTGTAATCATAGGGACAGTTGTGCTTGTCGGAGTACCGGTGGATGCCACAAAACAGGTTGCCACAGCGACAGTCGAACCCTGGAAGCACAAAAGGTCAGTGGTCAAAGCAAGGACAGCAGAGGTGAACAACTACACCGGTTTTTCATCTATAGCCCCCTTTCACACAGCCTGTTCACGGCAGGGAGTTTGCACCATTATTCCACCTTGCCATTCTTTATAAAAGATATACACTTTTATGCTGGCAGTGAAAGTATATGGCAGTAAATATGTGTTGCCTCAGATGCCCCATAATGCCCCCCTCCGCTCACCTGTGAGGCCCACCCTCTTGCGGCACATGAAACATCTATTCTTCTTGGGTTTGGGGGTGTCGCCCTTGCTTTCTTCACTGCTGGAAGAAGCTACAGGAGAAGGGCTAGAAGCAGCAGGCTGATTTACAACTATACAAAAGCAAGACAACAAGAAAAACACTTATTAGTCATGCAACTTTTAATTTGCCATTATCTGAAATCTGTAATTTGCAAGAGCAGAAGATTTATGAGTTTTTGCTCATAGTTCTATAATAAAATGCAAACACACCAGCAGCTGAAATTGTGTCCTTTTGTCCCAGGCAACAGTAATTAGTATGTTCCTTATCTCTAAATTGCCCCCACTTGTTCTTGGCAGGAAATAGTGCACTACTCTGAGAAAGCCTCTGGCAGGCAGCGTCTAATCTAAGAATGCCCTCTGGTGTGGAGGTATTTTTAAACAGGTTTATTTATAGGCCTTCTCTCTTTCTTGGAGGCTGTAAGTAAAACCAACAGTTGGGTTTAAGGTATGCTGCGAAGCATCAAAAATAAACTGTAGCTGCAGTGGGTCCTACAAGGCGATGTTTGCCTTGAGAAGTCTGTGTGCGAGCAGCCACCTGCGTGTGTCTGTTCTTTGCCTGTGTGTGTGTCAAATGTCTGCTTGTTTATGTCTGCTGGCCTGTCTGTTACTACAAGTGTGTTTATGTGCGTCTGTGCGTTTTTACCAGGCTCTAGGGGTTCTGGCTTGTCCTCTCTCGAGATGCTCATCTCTGTCATTTGTTGAGTCACAGGAAGAGATCCTTGAACAGTTCTGAAGGTTTAAATAAAAAAGGAGAATCAGGGAGCAGTTAATTGGTGTGTCACATTCGTCAATTACTAACTACCTCAAACTGTCAAGCGCAGCCAATACACTGACCTAGACATGTCTGGTGAAGAGGCAGGGGAGGCATCAACCTTGGCTAGACTGGCTTCTAGTCTCTGGATGGCTGAGGCCTCTGAGGTAGGACTACCAGCTGAGCCTGGATGAGAACACAATGAACTCTATTGGACAAAACTCAAAACAGAAAACAATGAAATCAAGCACAAAATGTGTGCAATCATATGGGAATTCAGAGAGAAATACTGTGTATATGAACAAAAAAAGGTTTCTAGCACTGCGCTGATATTGATGTTGACATTAAAATAAACTGATCACATTTATTCCCTGATTAATAATTCAAAATCTTCTCAGTTGATTTGGGTGTGTGCGAGTATCCGGCCATTTTCCCTTCTCAAAGCAGTATTCGAGATAATCTTTCTACTCTTTGTGATGTGTTTATCTTGTTTAAAAAATAGGTCTCAGCAGGTTGCCCGAGTCACATTGTGAGAGACACTTCAATGTTTGACCTCAGAGATGTCTACAGAAGTGAACACCCACCTAACCTTGAACACTGTAATGAAGAAAACAGCTGTCTTTCATTACACAAAGTGGAAAAACAGGGAGGGGCGGGGGGAGGAGAGCTGGGAAAATACAGACCTTGGACTGACTGTATTACAAAACAATATCTATGCTTCCTTGAGTCCCTCCTCTACTTATAAATATATAGGTTAAGATACATGTGTTTGTTTACAGCAGGGCCTCTGACTTCAATCTAGATTGCAATCATTTCAGTTTTTCTGAGAAAAAGACACCATTCACCATATCTTTCTTTTATTATTTTTGTGAGCTGACTTACCCATAGGGCTGAGGGGGCTCATGCGGTCGCTGCTTTGCTGCCGTGTCAGGTGATCCTTATAGCACACGGAGCACATACCATTGGTTCTTGGGTTTCCATAGAAACCGCAGCCTGTGGCACAAAGCATGGGCACCGGGCTCTGGTTCGTCTCTTGGGCCATTGCTAAAAGAATGAGAGAAATGGAGTGAGAATTAGACTGACGGGCACACACAGTATTTTTCCTTCTGAACACATCAATGTGAAATACAGCTTAACACTTTTCACATTTCCCTGTAAAGACAGCACTGCTCTGCTTCCAAAGAAACTTGTATCAACAGGACTCACAGAGAAAAGGGGTTATATTATGAAAATATGCGAACAACATGCCTGTCTCTTTTGACTTGCCCTTTAGCCTCAATACAGTAATGAAAGCTTCTCCACAGGAAGTCCAGAGAACAAACAACACTCGCTGTGTTCTGCTCGGCACCTTGGCAGAAGCTGGACTCTGTTCTGTCCCACAGCTTTGTCCCCTCCCCCGTGAACCCCTTTTCACAGTCCTGAGAACAGTTGATATGGCTCTTCCTAACATTAGACCACCACCTCGTTTCCATATCTGTACGCCTCTTTCAGAAAAAAACAATAGCTAAGGCATAGTTACCCGGTTGGCATCACTTAGGTTACTATTCATAACTAAAGGTAATTATTCATAACAAAGCCAATTGTGTTATATGTGTCATCATTATGTATCATGTCAATTATATGACCAATTATGACTCGTCACCATAACTAACAGTGTCATGAAGCTTTTCACATCCTCCACATTGACACAAAATGAAGCCCTGACTCACAAGCTGTATCTCGGCCACAAAAAGAACAAAAGCACGGCTGTTAAAATAACACACTGCTCTTACCAAATAACACAAGATAGTGAATGATGGGGAACAAAGTAGGTCGATGATTTCAGAAAGTATTTCCCTCCCTCCCCGAGATTCTTGCCACACAAGGCGTTTCAAACCTCCGGAGTCATTTCTCCTCACACACCCGCCCATAAACAAGCGTGTATGTGCGTAACTTGGCAAAACGTGTAGTCCTATGACGTCGTCACCCTGCTCTGCTGCAATGCAATACAGCAGGAAGTTGTGTAATGGGAGGCACTGCCTTTGAGGCAACAGATCAAAAACACCTTGATGAATGAACAAACAGACAGACAGGAAGGCTTGGATTAGCCGGGTAAGAGGCATCCTGTCTGCCTGTCCTGCTCTGACTCTTTTACAAATCATCTCATCGACAGATAAGAAGAACAACAGGGCCAACAACTACCACCATACACGGCAACAGTGCCATACTTCCTTTGTAAACAACCTTTGGCCTTGTCGTGCTGTAACATGGCAGCTGCTTGCTTGCGCTGGTGTGAAGCTCGTCTATATTCTGGTCACGGACACAAACAGGGCATGCGAGCTTAATGTTCCAGGAGAGGTTGGCAGTTGTTTCAGAACGTCCTGTCAGTCCCCTCGAGGTGTCCTGGTCCCACCAACAGACTAACAAGTGCTATTAAATCTTGAGCTGCCCCCCCACCTCTCCCAAACCCCTCCCCTCCTCCTCTCTTTATCCAACCCTGCATGCTATCACTGCCGTGTCAACAAAGGGTTTCCTTGGAAAAGCCCACAAAGACCTTCTCTCCCTTAACGTCACGTGTTCAACTGCTGACTGCTGAAAAATACCAGACAGGAATGAGCCAGAGGTCAGTAACAACCATGAAGCTCGACAGGAATTTCTCTGAATATGATCATCGGTGTTTTTCTCCTTAAACCCAACACCAGTGTATCATGTTCATGTGGATTTGAACTAGAGGATCTAAGCTAAACATCTATACCCATGATCTTTGAGCTCCTCAAAGAGAAGATATCAATTTAAACGGAGGCTACATCACATTTGACAAGAAAACATGATGAAAGATACAACAAAGGACATGACAAGGCCATGTCTGCTAACAGATTAACTGTGACACAAAGGAACAATGCACAGTGTGGCTCAGCTGTCACGTTAGGGCCCAGCTGTCAGACAAACAGCAGGCATGGTACTCTAACCTTTACCAAGACCTCACAATAAGACAGGAGGTAAAGTCAGTCAGGTTACAATATTAGAAATCACCCAACTTTCAACTTGGCATAAATACACTTGGACTCTTGGAGTTGTCTGAAGATCAAATAAGGACTTCAAGAGAGAAAAACATGCACACTAATCATGAATTATAGCTGACTGTTGTTAATGTTGGTGTTCATCACCCACTGAAGCTCCTCATTCATCCACCTTGATTTATCAATACCTACATTTCTGTTCATGAGCAAAACAAACACTCATGTCTTGTTTGGGTAAAATTGGGGGTAAGCTGCAATAAATGTGCCATTTCAAAAGTGTAGTGTACTGTGAAATACTGCACATCCTACAGGGCAAGTCAGGGGGTTTCCAGCACAAGGCAGATCACAAGCCACATATCATTCACCATCAACTTCCTTTCACAAAAATCCAAACATTGAGGCCAATAAAATGTGAAAACATGCCTGGCTCGAAAATATGCTACTTGGTCTCCAAGCGATCGACCAGTTAAAACAACACAGCTGTGAAAATTTCCAGCAAACAAAAGGTGCAAGACAGTGCTCCTGTATCAGACACAGGCTTAGCTCATATTTCAGGCCCTGCTGGGCAGAAAAGTACTGAGTCACACTGAAGGACACAACAGAAAAAGCCCTCTGATGTTTTGATACATGCAGTAAATTATTCTCTTTAAAAGGGACACAGTGTTACAAAATATTTCAGAGACCGTCAGGAAGGCAACAACACTGATGTTTTCTGAAATAACCCACAGTCTAGACAGTGTGGTCCCTGCTCCCTTTGTTTCTTTCTTTCTTCCTTTGTCTGCAATCTCTCTGCTTCCTGTTTAGACATCGTTTTGTAGCTCCCTTTTCTCGCAACATTTCTGCTCACAGGCATTTTCGATGTGTTTTCAACGAAGCTATACGCGAACCTCGACAATATAATCACACATAAGTGCTTAGAAACGACTCGGCGGTGCCACATAGCTCTCAACACCGAGCAAACCTCGTTTTCAAAGCTCAAACTATTGCGAACACCAGCAGAAGATGTGCTGGCACTTCATATAATATTTAACTAAATGCTGTGTAGTAATTTCAGAACAACTCTCTCGCTCTACTTGCCCATTCGGCTTATGAATTTTCTATTTCTAGACAGGAATTAGCTGGCTTTGGTTCCCCATCCCCCAGCTCTGGGCAAATAGAAAAACAGAGACAGCAACCAGCACTGGCTAGCTCCCTCCCTTGTTTTCTCCCGAAACCAGACGGAGTCACGTTTGATGGCTTGTGATATTTCCAGTCAGGAGGAGGAGATGGTGGTGGCGACAACTTCAGTAAACCAAACACCCCCCCAAAAAAAGCGTGTATACCACATAATACCACCACGCATACACCCCCTGACCTTTCAATCCTCTGTTAAAGGTCGCCGTGACCGACCGTCTGCTTAGATAAACACCCCTCTTTTCCTTGTTTACCTCGACAAGCTTCAAAATTCGTCCTTGTTAAGAAAAAAAAATTAATCCAAGATCATCACCTGCTAAAAATCGATGAAGTTTCTCGCGAGACGACAGGGAAAGTGGCCGTTTGTCCTGGCAGCGGAAAAAAAAGCTCGAGGGTTTCAGGTCTTGGCAACGTCCTTTACTCTCTCCGGCTGCGTTGTCCTTCGTGTCGGGCAGGTTTAGGTGGGTTTAATTCTCCCTTCCTCGCCCTCCTACCTCTCTGTCTTTCTCTCTCCGTCTCCTGTTCCTTCTGGATGGATGTTTGTTTCCTTCTTTAGTAAGAGGAGTGGCGGATGATGTCACGGGTAAAATAACGTGTCCCCATTGGCTGCGCGCGGAGCCCCCGAGCGTTCTGTACAGTTCTGCGAGACGGTGGGGGGGCGGGGGGATAGTCCGTCTGCGCATGCGTGTAGCATTATTACACATCTATTCGTCATCCTCCTACAAGGCCACGAATCTTTCTTTATTGAGTAATCCACCCAAGTGAATGCGTAAATGAATAATAGTGCTGACATGACTTAAATGAGAAAACAAATGTATGATAAAGAGGGTAATCACATAGGAATGCCTCTTTGTACAAGATTGTATATCTGTTAGAGGATACTCGGGTGAAAGTATGAAAAGTAGGTTGCATTATTCTTTAGTGAGTTTTATTAAAAATATTATCAAAACTAAAACTCCAGAAATTATAGTCAACTGCCATTTTTCAAATGACAAAAGTGACCAACTTATAGACATTAAAACTAAACAACCATTTCATCTTATCATCATCTATCATCATCTAAAACATTTTGGGGTTTGACCATACATTTCACTCATCAAAGGTGCTCTTAACTCATCATAGAAGGGACATAGTAATGTCAAACTAATAAAAATGATTGTTTCATGTAAAGCACATTTGTAGTAACAACTCAAAAACATGTTTGGTGACTGGCTGCTAATATTTACAGAGCCCACTATGTAAAACCTTGTTTGCCTGATGTCCCACAAACTTCACCCTGTTTGTTGTTAAAACAGCCTCACCCCCTACCTTATGTCAGCGGAACAAAACAAGTGTAGATTTATAACCAGAAAGATATACAAGCCTGTTTGTTATGGGAGAACTCTGGGTGACACTAGGCTGCCCACCCTCCCACACACACACACACACACACACACACACACGTTTTGTTGACATTGAGAGAGTGAAAACATGTTTTCTGGGAAGTAACAACAGACTAGAGCCAAGCAGTAACAGAGGGTGATATAGCAAAATTTGAATTCTGGCCCTGATCCATTCATATGACAGCCAGAATTACAGATCATGATACCAGTGCTAATATTTTTTAATAATTAAAAATGCTTAATGTGCTGTCTTGATACACAATGTTAATGTAGGCCTATGGTTAATAGGTGACATCTGAACTGTCATTTTCATTACTTTAAAATGCCCCAAGGATGACGTTTTTCTGGAAGTTAGCATCACCCTGGTTCCCTCAACAAAAAGCCATTTAATCTTGAATTATTGCAGAAAATAAACTTTGTAGCAGAAAACATTTATGATACTTACAGGTTTTGTTCAGCAAGATAGCCTAGTCTTTGCAAATTAACATAAAATGTCTGATTTTTTAAGCCTAAATGTAGTTGCCATTTGTAAAAAGCTAATGTATGTTGCAAAATGTCTCCACAATAAGGCTGTTAGGCAGTTCAGTGAGAGGACATTCTAGCAAATTGGCAAATAGTTAGCAACCGCCTTTTTTAAGACACATACACACAAAACTGCAGGCCTTATTTAAGGCATCTAACCAAACATCCATACAAAAAACCCACTGACTTAAATGAGGGAACTGGGGGTGCTGAATTGCTAACTAACTTCCAGGGCTCATTCCTGGGACGCTTAATTCACAAAATGTATGACTTTACACTTGACTTGACATCATCAAACCAACTTGACACTGACTCAAGCACCTTGTGAGTTGGACTTGAGTCTTTTTACTTGAAAATATTTGATACCTTCACATAAGCCCAAAGATAAGAGAGCATGCTATTCAAAAAATGTGCCAGGAACAAATCAACATCCCTTCATTTCCTAAATAAACTGTTAGCACTATTCATTTACACCAAATTTAACACTTATTTCACCAAATGCACTTTGTTTGAACCATCTGACAATATCTAATCAAGTTTCAGAATCATTAAGAACAAATCAAATACCCAAGATAATTTAGGTTGTGTACAAAAATGATATAATGGTCCATAAAGAATGAACTGCAGTATGCAAAACAATTGCAGACAGATACACAACAAATTCTAATGAACATGTATTGACAGATACATACAAATTTTAAATGTTTTTCCCTGATTTTGAGGTACAGTTAAAATGGCATTACATTTGGTGAGTGGAGTGCATTATGACTTGTTTTGGACTTGACCTCAAAGTTTAGGATTTGGGACTTGACTTGTGATTTGAGTGCAAAGACTTGACTTACTTGTTTTGTTTTTTTGGTAATATTTTATTTACATTATTGAACATATATACAGTACACATCCCTACAGCCCAAAACATAATCCGCCTACCAAAACAAAAAAAACAAACAAAAAAAAAACAAGCAAAAAAACAGACACACAAACAAAATTGGACCCAAACAATAAAAAAAGAGAGCAACAAACAAAACAAAACTAACAAAAGAAAAACACCTGCAATACATAAACATACAAGCTCAACCCTAGCATCTTCATCTTTAATCAACTCAAATAACAACTTTCCAGCAAATAAGTGACAATATATTGTAATTCCATCAAATTAATATATTTTCCTTCGAGTATCACTATCCTTTATCAGTTATCAAATTGCTAAAGGACCAACCAAACAGTTCATTAAGTTCTAACCACTCCATAGACACGCTAAGACTGGAGACCTATTTGTAGCTTGCAAAAGTTACACACACACTTATGTTGAAAACGTAAACATGTCTTGTTAGAGGCTACAAAAGATAAGAGCAGCACGTAAAGATCGCGATAGCTTCAGGATGTACTGTCAAAAAGGGGTTGTGAAATTCATTTTAGTAGGCTCTAGTGTCAGTTGGTAAACAGGGTTGTTGCCCTTACACATTCTGTGAAGGTGTTTACAGTTTAGGTTTTACAAAAACACACACATTATCTTATCATGCTATAGTATCAAGGTAATTGTGCAGGGAGATAAATATAGCACAATATATATATTGACAGGCAAATGAATATGCAAAAAGTGGGAAAAGTAAATTTCACTGTTGGCTAGTCAAATATGTGGGTGTGTGATTAAAGTGCAGGACTTTGGACTCTGTATTTCCCAAATCCTGGCTACGGCCCTGGCGGTAAACAAGTTTCTAGTGAAAGACACATCATGATACTGATAATATACTGTACCATCATCTGACTGAACATGCCATGTGAGCTCTCTTGTTCTATCAAGTTTTACTTTTCAGTGCTGTTTTTAACACTAACATCCACCACATCATATCATCCACTGGTGTGTTTTTGTAAAACACGAGCACATGTTCCTTCTAATCGCTTGCAGTTCATCATGTGTGCTGTATTTATTACCCTGCAGGTCTAACAAGTCCCAACATATCCCCTTACCTTGTCAGTATAACATCACACACATCCCCAGGCACGACAGGCCACCCTGAGCAGCTGGGTGTTTGTGTATGATTGAGTTAAAGGGAACATGTTGTCATCTGCTGGTGAGTGGATTCGTGGAAACTTAGAAGGCTAGTACAGTCTGGAAGCCATTGGCTAGAGCAGTCTGTTTGCTCCAGTTCAAACCAGACTGCATGTAGAAACTGGAAGACGGTGTAGCCAAGTGAAAGTAAAAGTAGGTGCTGCTACTGATCTTCCCCTAACTTTTTAAAGGGGAATACACAACATTGACAAACTTATTTAAATACACAGTAACACTGGTTTCATCATGTGAACTGACATGTTTTTTTCCACAACCTGAAACATGGAAAAACAAGATTTTGAAGAGTTTAATTTACCAATTTGACCAAATTATGGACATACCAAATGTGTCCATCTGTCCCATTTTAAAAAAACTGACAAAAATGTCTATTGTTAACCCTTGCATACTCTGCTGTATTCATTGAGTTTCACTTATTTTTAAGAGTATGTTTTCAGGTAAAGATGTTATAAAAAATAAAGTGTAAATGTAACTTGATTACCATATCATTTTAATTTTAATTTTTTTTTATTTAACCCATATTCAACCATGTCAGTCCCATGGAAACCTACAACCTCATTTTCAAAGGAGACCTGGCAGCAGCATAAAAGTTACAAACAAAAATAACCATAATAAAAAACAAAGAGGATATACAGTAACATGTCAAATATTAAGATACTTAAACACAATTAAATTAACCAACCAACCAATTTATTAATTCTTGTACTAATGAGAGCAAATGAAAAAAAGGAAATGACACAATTGCAAAAATGGTTCATCTCTTCTCACAAACACAAAAAGAGCTGAGGAGACCTAGCAACTGATTACTGATCAGCAGCAACACTTAGGGATAACAAACTCTCATGTCATCTTCAGTCTGATTGTTAGTCTCTGATAACTAAAAGCCAGTTGGTGATAATCTGAGTCACTATAACTGCAGGATGGCCAGTCGTAAACTGACACTGACACATTCACACTTATCATTTTCAGTAATGAATTCAATATCACATCATGTTAATGATGTCCCCTGCTTTTCTTTCTCTGCCTTTCACACTCGCTTGATGACAGAGAGTTCATTTGCATAAAGTTTACATCCAAGGTACCAGGGGAGGTTCCTAAAAAACATGGATTGCTATTCGCTGATTAAAGTGACATCAAATACTGTGAACAAATTATGGCAGAATAGTGACATATTGACAACTACTG
This sequence comes from Plectropomus leopardus, assembly GCF_026936395.1. Classification (NCBI taxonomy): domain Eukaryota; kingdom Metazoa; phylum Chordata; class Actinopteri; order Perciformes; family Serranidae; genus Plectropomus; species Plectropomus leopardus. Next base: position 27,110,114 of record NC_142179.1, read on the forward strand.
AAAGGCACCTGTGGCTTAGATTTCAAGGAACTGTGTGGGAGACTTAGTTGGATTTAGTGGCACAGATCTGTAAAGATTGCATTTTGAAAACAGTGGAAACATTTCCCGGTGAGAATTCCTTGGTGTTCATTGTACAGGTAGTTTTCATCGGGAGCCAAATTATCCACAGAGATCTTTTTCTTTCTAAAAACAAACAGATGTGAGGAAATCATGCTGTTCTGTAATTTTAGATAGCATGCCGGCATTACGAAGCCGAAAGAGGCATGACGGGTGTGACGTTTCACACAATAGCATCGGCCTCTAGTGTGACATACATAGACGACGTTAGCGATGCATAAACAATAACAATGACATAACATGTCAATAACATCATCATCAACATTGTTTACTGTCTCTGTGATTTGGTGGCTGATCTCGTCCTCTGCTTGTAGGGTAAGGAGCTCCCTGACATCATTGTTTTTCAATTTGCGGTCATTTTTGGCCGCTGATCTTACCTATTCTGCGATCATACATTTTATACAGAAAGGTGAGGTGGCAAAACAGGGCCATATCCCCACCCTGAACAGGCAATGTAAAAGCAGTTTTAGGGTACTCTGCGATTTAAACAAGTAAAACACTAAACAGAGCAGTTTCACTTGAGTTTTTCTGACACTCATTGGGTTAACACAAAAATGCCAATGACCCTATCTAAAGTTTTGTTTGTCCCTTCTGGGCTACAGTAGAAACATGTTGGTACAACATTGCAGTCTCCATAGACGAGTATCTGCTCCCCTATGTAAATAAAAACGCCTCATTCTAAGGTAACCCCCCCACAATGATATGTATTTTCTGGAGATTACACACTAAAGAAAACACACATATTATATTCCACTTCTGCCAGCTCATCATGTGGCATTTTTATGCAAATCCATGTCATTGACAGTAATAGTAGTAGCCTATGGTTCCCTTGTTTTGCAGACATAAGCTTTTCATATGTGAGTAAAGAAGGCACATGGTTGGAGGGGGGAAGGCAAGAGGGAAAACCTGTTCTGTGTTGTACACTGAGGTCTTTGTGTGTGAGTGTTGTTTTAACGCAGCCCTGTACGGAGCAGAAAAGAGGGAGCATGTGTATGCGAAATGTATGTCTGTTCAGTATGTGAAGGTTCATGGGTTTCAGTGAGGGGAGGGGGCAGTTGAGGAGAGAGTGGGAGGTGTCGAGTATCATTACCCATCCCCCTCGCTGTCATCGTTCGCAGAATCAGCTTCTATATGTATGTGTGTGTGTGTGTGTGTGTATATGTTTGTAGGTTTTGGTGTGTGTGTGGGTGGATAGGTGTAAGGGTGCTGATGGTTGTATTGAGGATGGGGGCGGGACAATAATTGTTTTCCAAAACCATGACCGGCACATGTGAGGAGCTGAAAGTGACAACGTTGCCATGACAACAGATGCATACAATCTGATCTGCAGCTATGTTTTTCTGTTGTGTTTAAGTCTGTGAGTGTGTGGGTGTGTGAGCATGAGAGGGTGTGAGGATTACTTTTGTGAATCTGGAACAGCCCTTCTGTAGTTACTAGGCAGATACTGGCCAAACACACACACACACACACACACACACAGAGGCACAGCTTGCCTGCGTCTGGCGTCGGTGTGGTGAGACACTGTTGATAAAGGGGCTAGTGGTGGAAATGGCAGCTTATCCATTTACATAAGCTGTGTGCGGGGCTTGATAAGCTCTGCACTGAGGCTGACTAAAACCATTGCTTCAAAAACTTGATCCCCCACCCTGCTCTGTCCACATTCAACTTCATGTGCAGCCCCTCATTAAAGGGACGATGACGTATGCGCATGCATGTGTGTGTTTGTGTTAACATAAGTAAAGAGAAACATTTCGTGAACAGAGGGTGCCTGTCTGCATGATTCTGGGGAGATCAGGGACAGCTTTGTTGTAAATCCTTGCTACTTTCAGCTCCATTTACACTGCTTTTATTGTGATTATTGGGGACACACAAGGTGAACCCACTGGAGGAAACATGTGAGATAGAATATACCAGAGGTGTGGACTGGAGCTACTTGACTTGGACTTGAATCAGACTTGTGTCACAAATTTGATGACTCTTGACTTGAGAAAATCAAAAAAGACGTACAACTTGACATGGACTTTAACACTACTGACTCGAGACTTCGTTCGGACTTAAGCTTTTTGACATGGAAATGATACCTTCCAAGCAAATTTTTAAAAGTATGTTATTTAAAAAGTGTGCCGCAAATTAATTCATTTGTCTTCATTTCCTGAAACAATCAACTTTAACACTATTCAATTCCCGCCAAGTCAACACGAATTTTCCTAAATCTACTTTGTTTAAGCCGATCCGACAGCATCCAATCAAGTTGTAGGAGAAAACCATGAAGAACCAAAGTTAACGTTACGAAACACCAGTTGGAAAAAATGATACCAAACATAATTTCATTTGCATACAAAAACTATGCAGTTGTAAACAAAAACGAAAATTACAGATGAAGACACAATGACTTGCCAATTTATTCAGCGTCTGACGTCTACAAAAAAAAATATGTCTGTAAATACCACACATGCTTTTAAGCTTGTATGTGTCATAAAAAAGGCAGTTGTTAACAAGTGGCTAAATGAGACTACGGAACATCATCACGACAAACACAATTACAGCCTTGTGTTGGCAATCATGCAACCATGGTGCAGTTTGTTCACAGCTTAATAATTGCTTTTGACTTCTTCAGTTGCATTTAGGCTTAAAAAATGTTGTGTTCATTTGTGAAATTAACTTGCTGAAAAAAACCTGTATCATAAATGTATGTTTGTCACCGAGATTGGATCAAATGAATGAGATCTGCTGAATCAGCACCTACTGACCATTTAGTCCCTCGCTGGTGCTGCTACACAGCCTCCTCTACGTCTCTTATGAATGTGTTTCTTGTTGTTTCTGACCAGGGAGGAGTCCCCCCAAACTTTCCCAGCACCCACACTCTGTCTAAAGTCTTTCCCTTTCTTCACACACACAAACTGTACAGGGGTATGATTGTTGGTGATTGATAGCGTGTGTATGTGTAAATATGTGTGCAAGTTGTTGCAGTAAAGTGGTGCACGTGCACGTAATAGTGTGTTTATGTTAGTGTAGAATAACGACTTGTCAGTCACAAATGTATGCTGCTGCTGTCTCTGTGTGCGTGCGTGCGTGCGCGTGTGTTTGTCCTCTGCAGCTGATATAGGAGACTCCATGTACGGCCTCATGCCTGCGTGAGGTGAACAAATGTGAACCCTTTGCATGTGAGTGTGTGAAAGAGAGAGTGTGTGCGTGTACATGTGTGTGCAGCAGATGTCCTGTGTTCTGTTCTGCTCTCCAGACTGGCTGGTCTTTGTTGCTGCTCCCTCGTGCAGACGGCCCCAGCCACGTGCTTCTCTGTCTGCATGGGCAAGCCACGCCCCTACCGCTGTAATCTGTCAATTGCAGCGGCCAAGCCCCGCCCACAGCGACACCCATAGTCTGGCGGGGTCCGCCTCCTTGCCTGATGACGCTGTTTTACTCACGCATACTTACCACGCTCTTTTTCTCTCTCACTCACCCCCACACTGTAGCTGTAGCTGTGCCATGAACAGGCTGTACAAAACTGAGCAACACCATTCTCCTTTTCTGTCCATGTTAAACCATCTCTTTCTCTCATGACCTCTCTAGCTCTTGATATGCCGAAGGCTGAAATCTTCCTGAAAACTTTCTTCTTCCTCTTCTTCCATACAGGGACATCAGTCAGTTCTCCTCTGCAGAAACACCCGGAAACAGGAGGAAGGAATTTAGTAAAGGGGGGAAAACAAGGGAGGAAGAATCCAGCTGGGAAAGGGCTGAGCTGGGAAAGGGCTGCGTTTTGAAGTTGATATGAAGTATGATTGACTAATGTTTCAATGTGTGACTTTTCCACTCCCCCCTCTGTGGATGTTGTAATGTAATAGCAATGCTGAAGACAGTAAGCAAGTTCATCTAAAGCTTCACTGAAAAACAAGTCAAACCTCTGCTCAAAAGCAACCAATCATCTATGACAGTCTTTCAGGTAAACAGCCTACATCACATTGCAACCACACGTCTTCAGTGACATGTCTCTGTATGCAATGAGTGTTTGAATCCCTTCGGCAAAACTGTGTTTGAAAAGAAAATTGGCTTGATTTCTTTCAAATACATGGGAAGAAAGCAATGGGCAACTTGAACAAGAAAACAGAAACAAAAATGACTATAAGAAAGTGAAAAAAAAAGAAAAATCTTTTTTTCTTTAACATAATAATTTTTGAGTCATTTTTGTTCTGTCTTGTCACCTTTCACCATGTTGTGTGTGTGTGTTATGTGTTATTTGTTTGTTTTTTCAATTTTCCAGACATTTCTTATGTAATTGTTCATTGCCCTTTCTCCCACGTTTTTGAAGAAATCAAACCAATTTTCCCAGCTTCCATGGGTTTCAGTGCTTATGAAAGGTGACTGAGTGCAGCACAACAAAAGTGATGTCGATCCAGATTTTAAAGAGTTAAAGGGGACTCTTCACCTCCATATTTAGAAGACGGGCACACTGATAAAACAACATGAAAAGTAGCAATGGACTTTTATTTTGACAAATTGAAGACATTTACAGCATGAATTGATGCATAAAAGGCACAAATAGATGCACAAAAAATCCCTAAAATGCAGGAAATTTTGTTTTTTATGATCAAGTTTTTCAGATGGAGGACCCCTAAACCGCCTGTTTCATATGTGTCCCCCTTAAAAGCTGAGGCAAAATCTATGCCCATATAGCCTGAGTCACACCTGATTAACCTGCACTCCCCTCTTATCTTTCTTCACTCACAAACAGCCAAGCTTTGCCCTCGGGCCATAACTCCCTACTGCTTTACATTTAGTGTCAACAGTTTGGGAGCTGTAGAGAGCGTAATAATACAAAGCTCACGTGTTGTTATCAGCAGAGAAAGACAGGAAAGATCAGTCGTACATGTTTGTGCATTTGTTTTCTTTACTGTTACTGCACACTAAAGGAAACAGGATGTAAAGTTTTGTTTTTTTTAAACAACTTTAAATAAATTTAACTTTAAATTAAAATTTTCTTTTGTAGTTAGTTGCCTGTGATAACCCCTCATATCTATTTCCAGCAGGGTAAAGTACAATGCATTTAGACATCATTAGACATGCTTCCTCTGAGTCTGTGTTTTCTTCCCCCTGCCTCTCTGACCTGCATTAGGGGGCAGGGATCTTGGTGACAGACAGATCATCTGTTACAGAGCTGCTGTTTGACTCATGCAGTGCATACAGGCTCTTTGCAGGGTTCACTACCCTTTTACAGCGCCAACTGTGAGATGAATCACTGTCTACTGCCTGCACACTGATAGCTGCAAGTCATTACTGTATCAACAAACAAAAAACAGCACAACCAAACTGTCCTGTATGTGCAAAACCCCAGTGAGATACACTCATCAGGACAGAGCGGGACAGAATGCAAACACACGCAGACATGCATACGCTTTTGATAAGATTTTATAATATCCTTTGTACTCTCTCCATATAAATAGTTATTTTAAACCATATGAATAAATTCTAAGTTCTTCATACATTATTGTCCTTTAATCTCCATAATTCCCATATATATGTCCTTTTCTGATTCCCTGTTCTTTACTATATATAAGCCCTAAGAAGGCATTACATTAAAAGTATTACACATGTTGTACCATATATTACATAAGTGCACTCAGCTTCACATAGTGTGGCAGAAAGGTGTGTATTAAAATATTGCATGTATCCATAAGGCCAACCGTACAAATATTACTCCTTAAAGGATGTGCTCATCCCAATTTTAAAATTTCTGATCTAAATCTGATCATTTTGGATTAATTTGTCCTGGGGCTATTTCTCTGTTAGAAAGTAGTTCCAAAGAAAACAGCTCACAACATTGTCTATACATTTTACTAAGTAACCAGGACATGGATTCTGGAAAAACACACACATATATTTCCAAGTAAAATTCCTCCCTATATTTTTGGCGGGTGTAAGCAGAAATTAAGGGGGTAAAACTTAAGAAAATCAAACAAACAAACAAAAAACACCTGAATCTGCAGGGCTAGATACAGCAACACAACCATTTACAGCCAGATGCATCTTGCAGTTTATTTTGATGCCACCCTCCATTGCTCAAGTGGCCTTGATGACCTCCCTCACCTCTCTGCTCAATGGTTCTCTGTAGCTGCAGCTAAGTTTAGCAAAAGGAAACAGATATCCCCTCCCACTCCACTTGCTCTCTATATCACGAGAGTTGAACATGTACACAGACATGCTTACATATCTGTGACGCTTCAGGCGTACTCCTCACGTGCATGCACATATACACAGACACAGAAAAAACAAGTCAGTTAAAGATAAAAAATAATCTTTACCAAGGCAGAGATGTGTCTGCCTACATATTCCAGTACAGAGCAGCAGCGCCCTCTACAGGTTTATAGCCTTGTTACTCATCCCCTACTTTTCCCTTACATGTTGCATTTTTTATGTTCAGTGTGCTTATTTTTTTGGGTGTAAATCAAAAATCTGCATATCTGCATTCTCAAATGTAAACATTACATTTATACTTTTTCCAAACTCTTACTTCTCCCTAAAACTTCAGAAGACCAGTTAAGGTGAGTCTTCAAGTGATTACTGTGAGTCAGTCCTAGCTAAAAAGCACACTGCATTTTTACTGCCAACTCTTCTAGTAACTGTGTCCAGCAGCCATGCATTAAAGCTTGGTAACTTTCATGTTTGCTAAACATGTCACCATATTCCAAAGAAGTACATGAGATAGTGTAAAGCGTACTGTTTAGCTGTAAAATGAGAAAGTTTATGATGCTGGATACAGCTGACTGAAGAAACAAGCCCTGCCCATGGGGGGGGGGGGGCTCTCATTTTACAGCTAAACTGTACACCAAAATATGTTTCTGAAAACATCTGAGGTGAGACAAAGGCAACATAATCTTGACTAATACTTGATCAGTGCTGTCTAGTTTGACAGTGAGACCCCAATTAACTAGCAGTGACTGACATGACTGACAGCTTTGTTCTGCTTGATTGGTTGTTTCCATTCATCTCCATTAGAAGTGTTCAAGTAATAGAGAACCCCAGTAATGAGTTCTAAAACCTGGAAATCTGTCAGCATTTTAGCATATCCGGTTCCCTCGTCTCAAAGTAAATTTTTTGAATGGGTTTTTAGAAGCCTGAACTACGGTCTGTGTTCAACACAAGCTTAAGAGACTTTCATGCTTTGTTTTATGACATAAAATACAGCAACAAGTACCTCACTTTGAACGTTTATGTTATGTGTGTTAAAAACAGATGGTTGCTAACATGGGTTTTGACTTGTGCACTTGATTTATGTGAAGCACCTAACTAACTAACTGTGTGTTTTAATAAGTACTATACAAATAGAGTTAAAGTTAAAAAAGTTGTTAAATGAGACTGCAGAACATAATCATGCTGCACCGCACCACAAAATTATTATGCAAGCGCACACACGTCAGATGGATGAACTTATCCTACCCATACACACAAGACAGAGGCAATATCTGTGACCCATTTCATGTTCTTTGCAAGTCAGGATCAAAACTTCACATGCTGTGAAATGTCAGCTTTGGCCTATATTTTAGTTTCATAACATGAAGGCAAAGGAATGGCTTTGTAACCAGAAAAATCTGCACAACTGATACATAATTACTACTTTGTGAATAAGAGCCAAGTTAAAAGACTGATTAGTGCAATATTTATTTCTACACAAACATGAAAGACACATATTTAAGGGCAAAAAAAGAAAAATGAAAAGTGCATTTCTATAAATAATTGGCCAGGGATCCAAATCAGGGTCCCATTTTATTTACTTCTTTACGGGTGCATCACACAAATGAATGTTGCCTCTCATTGGGATCAGTGTGCAGGAATACAAAGGAGGATGGTTAGCTGCACAAGGTGAATGTGATTTTTGAACATTAATCTTCAGTGAACCCGAATAGCTGAGTCATGTTAACCCTAAGATACACATGATGATACAGTGAAAACAAACTGTCATGACCCTCACTTATTCCTGCTGCTCGCATTAAATCATCATGTTTTACTCTTTTCAGACTCACCACTCATAAACATTCACACACACACAAACACACACACGGCAGCATAAAGGCAGTCATAACTGTTTTGAATAATTGATCACTAGTGAAATTGCGTGGCTCTAGGGTTTCCATGCCGTCATTGTCCTTGTTTCGGGTCGATGGGTGGTGAGGAAAAAGTAAACTTCTCATGCGAGTTACCCATCATGTACTAGCCCCTCATCACACACACACACACACACACACACACACACACACACACACACAAACGCACACACAAACACATCATTCCCATGGCAGTGTGTGGGCTTGGATAAGCAGGATCCTTCCCTGTAAAGATGCAGAAGGAGAGAGACCACTGAAAACTGCAGCTTCATTTCCACCACCCTTAGGTTGAGAGTGCGCTGGATGATGGGCCGAGTGTTTTAGGGGTTACAGGAGGACGACGAGAGGACGATGCCTCGAAACAGTCTGATCACCTCTGAGAATGACAGTAAGACCATCTTAATATTTACACTACCAAACTGCCATTCTAGCTTTTACATAATTGCACTTTTGAGTGTTTTATTAATAGCGAACAGTACAACCAAATTACGATACAAAAATCGTATATATTTATTTGCCATAATCTGCTGTAAGTTATTGTCAATCATTATTTATGTCAACTTTTTATTTATTGATTATTTAAGCAAAGCAAGCCCCTTTGGTCTGAGTGTTTGTTGTGTGTTTATGATATAGTCACAATAATTGATTTGAACCTACTTTTGGACAAAAACATCCACATTTATTGAGTTTAACAGGGCTGTAAGTTCATCATTATGCATAGAACAGATCCGTTAGAACAGTACAGCTGTTTACACTGGATTTCTGGTTTTAATCATAAATAAAAGGCTGAGTATTGACTACCTTTATCCACTACTTTCTTGCATCCTTCTCACTCAGCTGCATATTTGGGAGCTGGCCTCTAGCCCTCGGCTGTCTCCCCGTCCTTGTGGGCTTAGCCACCCCGTCTCCCTTCATTAGGCCATTGTTTGTCTCTTTTGTGCCCCTCTGCTGCACACGGCCGTAATGACCCGTGTGCTGGCCACTCCGGTTACACTAAGGACACACATCAAAGGGCTGACTACATAAATATCAGTTCAATTTGTCAGTGGTCTTCTTTGTTTTCCTCTTCACCCCCTCTTCACTGCAGGACAATAGTGCCATCAGGCACACAATAAGGTAGGCTTAACTCCATCAGTGAAAGGGGTCAGTGTCACATTGAAGACATAAAAAAGAACTGGCTGGATTTCTAAAGCTGAGGTCATATGAGGTACCAGATAGATACGAAAAGAAAAGGATGGACACTTTGCTACAACACTGTGAAAATACATCTTGTATTTTTTGGCATTACAAGTGTTACAAGTTGATCAGACTTTGCAATATAAACTTTTGGCCTTTGAAAATGTTTCATGTTTACTTCATTACAGACTCCTCTGCACTGTGAAATCTCATTACCGGTTATATCTAAACCTAATTAGACAAGTTTTTCAGTTCTAGGTCACATGAACTATGTAGTGATAACTTTCGCAGCTCTTAATTTTGCAAACACAACCAAATGTCCTACTCATCATTTGTGTGCGTCATCAAATTCAGTTGTTTCAAAAACACAGTTATCTTATCAGCAAATTCTTTCCACCATGCATTACATTTGGATAAAATTCTCCAAAAGGCTCCTGTATTTCTTTTTAATTTGAAGAATGTTCAGACGATGAAAACTGTGATTAATAGTATGAAAACTCCCCATGTCAATCACAAGGCACCACTTGGTAAAACTATGCTTGATTAAATTTGAAGTTCAAGCGTAAGAATTAAATAATGTTAACAATTTCGTTGTGTCTGATTTAAGTGACTAAGGGAACAATAATTTTTTTAATTGGTCCAGTATTGAGCAAGAGGGCTGTGACTGCAATGTAACCACACTGTTCACATTGTTTTTGCAACTGACGTACTCAGTTTATTATAAGTGACAATATAATAGAAATGCTTCCCACAGAGATAAACCTTTTTGTTAAAGAGGAAGATCCTTTTTGTTGAACCAGAAAAATCCCCCAAACAGCCTTGGTTTATCTTTCCACTGTTTCAAAAATCTCCAGATCTGGTTTGGTTGAAATAAACCCTTAATTTGTGCAGTTAAATGTGAAAATATGTTGGAAATATACACTATAAAATTACTTTTTATTTAAAAACAGTCTGGTGAGTTTGGCTCTCCTGATTTTTGTCTCAAGAGGTGTATCTCTTCCCATATCCTTCCCATAATTATGTCACTGTCAGACATTTAGAATAACAATCTGAGTCTGTCAGTGGCAAAAACAAGCACTTCTATCAGACATTAGGTGCATTTTGGTGATTACATTGCAGCCTGTTTTGCTGTTGTCAGCTGCAGCTGGACCAATTTCAAAATGTGTTGTTCCCATTAATCAGTTAGACACAAAAACATGGGAGAACAAGGTTAAAGTAAAAATACTGAAGTCATCCCTTTAACAGAAATCAACCTCAAAAATGATGAGTTTTCAAAACTTTTTTTAATGTGTCATTATCTCTTTCCCACAGTTGATATTGGACTGGAATTTGAAGGTGAGTGTACTTTTTCATGAATCACTGTCATGTTTATTATTTTACTGGAGTTCTGTAGGAGCTGTTTTTGATCAGTTGTTTGATATCTCAAACTCTCAGCTGTCACCATATACATGTCTGGTTTTGCTGCTCCGCCTGCTCATCTGCTGCAGTTTATTTTCTCCATAATACCTAGTCCCATATTACTGTATATGTTCACCACCACTTTATCATAACCTGTGTCTCCAAGAAAAACTGAGCAGAGAACAATGGCAAGTTTCACAATGGTGTAAAATAATTAGGTGATTATGGATTTATAGCACCACAGAGAGAAAGAGCGTGACACCATCAAGGTGTCAGTGATTTAAATGAGTGGAAATCATTTCTGCAGCATGTTACGGTTTATTGCAACACTGAATGAACACAGCATCTTCGATTTTACTACAGGTGAAGAGGATGAAGTTTCCACTTGTCAAGAGGAACATGAGAGGGAAAAACACAGAGGAAAAAGAAGGGATTGTGAAAGAGAGAAAAAGAAAAGAGGAAATGGGAGGAGGAAAAGATCATCCAGAGCTGAAGAAGGGGAAGAGGAATCAGAGGCCAGGCCTGAGAAAAGAGAAAAGGGCAGGAGAAAGAGAGCAAGGCGTGATCAAGAAGCAAGAGGAAGAGAGAGAAACGAGGAGGAGGAGCCAAAAATAAAAAGCGATAAGACGGCAAAAACCAGGAAGAATGTCAAAAATGAAAAAACAAGAAAACTGGAGGAGGAGAAGGACGAGGAGGGTGAAGGTGAAGAAAGGAATGCCAAGGGAAAAAAGAAACACGGAAGTGCCAAAAAAGAAGAGAGAGATGATGATGGTGGTAAACATGCAGTGAAGGACAGAGCATCAGAGGTGAAGAAGAAAAAGCACAAAAAAGTAGTTGAAACAAGGTAAGTATTACAAATTCAACTTATCTGCACCTTACTACTGAGGAAAACTGTTGTGAGCTTCCCATTCGGAAGAATGAAAGGTGCAAGGTCATTGAACTCTTCTATGCCTCAGTTCAGAGCAGGAGACGAGTGAAGAAGATGACAGTGAAGAAGAAGACAACGAGGAGACGGAGGTGAGGCCAGAGTCTCTGTCACCAGAGGAGCTGGAGAAGCTGAAGGAGGCTGTGGATGAGAGAAAGAAACTGATCCAAGGTCTCAGGGGAAAACCCTGGCCAATGAAAAAGAAACTTGTGACTTTACGGTAAATTAACTCACAATGTTATTAGTTTAATAAGTTGTAACTTATTCTGTTCTGCCAATGTTGTGCATGTTATGGTTTATTCAGAAAAACAGTCATTATAATCACATTTTGCTTGTGACAGCTGTCTGCAATCTGTGATGTGTGCTTCTGTCGTGCATCCATATTATGCTGAAGTTCACACACAGCTTTTGTTTTGGTAATAACTCCCTCTGTGCTGTTTGGGTGTTGCATCGGTTCCATACCTACATTTGGTGCGAATATACATAAATGTGGTTATTTATAGTGGAGGAAGGATCATTCAGATTTCCTTCAGTCACAGGGAGGCCCAAGGAAAAACATTTGCAGCTTTGGGGAGGCTTAAGATAATCCCCCTAAATATAAATAAAAAATAAATAAATAAAACACAGTCCCTTATCAAAATTAGGATCCTGAAACCATCAGAGTGAGTTCTCAGAATCAGCTTTAATGAAACATGTGGCCTGTGATTCACCTTGAATCAAATTGTCTTCTTCCTTGTAGGGAGTCTCAGGAGTTTGTGGAGAAATATGAGGGAGCTTTGGGGAAAGGGAAAGGCAGGAAACTCTATGCCTACAAAGTCATGATGACCAAGGTAAAAAAAAGGACAACCTGACTGAATATTAGTATCTATTAATGTAATTATCAATGTAATTATACTGAACATTTCATACATTGTTATGTAAATACATTGCTTTTGTAGAAATGCATGAAGTTTCAACGGGACTTTGAAAACTTCAAAACAGCTTGTATTCCATGGGAGATGAAAATCAAAGAGATTGAAAGTAAGTTTAATTTATTTTCCATATATATTTTTTCATCATAGTCTTAAACTTCATGTTATATTTGACACTTCAAAGATTTTGAAGGTCCAGTGTGTAGGATTGAGGCGAATATGTTGGCAGAAATGGAATTAAATATTCCAGGTATGTTTTCTTTAATTCTTAATCACCGGAAAATAAGAATGATTGTGTTTTCGTTACTTTAGTATGAGCTGTTAATATCTATGTAGAGAGTGGGTGTTTGTCCATGAGGTCCGCCTTGTTGCAATGCCATGTTTATAGCCTGGAATAGACAAAGTAAACACTAGCTAGGTCCATTTGCATTATACTTCCGCAGCACTGAAGTTAGCAGCCCCTCCAATGAGCCAAACAATGTCAGAATAAAACATATTTTTAATGTAAAATGGCTTTATTTTGTAAATTACAGCGGTTTAAATCACTGGTTCCAGTTGTTTAGGAGAGGAAGAGACCTATGTGGATAATTCGACCCAGTAAAAACCTCCTGAGCAATGAGTGCTGAAGGCTTTCTAACCATGAATTTAGGCTTGGCACGAGGGGGAAGCTTCAGCTGGTTGCAATCTGCAACCCTCACTGCTAGATGCCACTAAATCCTCAATACTGCTCATTTAAAGAGACAGCACAAGATGACTCACACAGCTCATACTGTATGTCTTACAGGCCTAACATTTAGTTCTTCACATCCTCTGCTTTTAGAAAGTCATTACACTCAATCCTTGTATTTATTCCCCCTGCCTCTCAGGTCATTTTGGCTCCTCAGTTGCCTCTTACTTCATCTTCCTGAGGTGGATGTATGGCATCAACATGATCTTGTTTTGTCTTACATTTGGCCTGGTCATGGTGCCAGAGGTACTCTATGTGACCTTTTTTTTTTATCATAACAAGTAATAATTTCTTGATGTTGTATCTGTAGTTTTGCTCTTATGTGCAATGTTATGTTGTTTTTCATGTTTTTTTTACCCCAGTAATCCTCCTTGCTTCCCTGCTTATTTCTAACAGGCATTAATGGGGCGACCCTACGGCAGCATCCCAAGAAAGACCGTCCCCAGGGCGGAGGAGAGCAGTGCCATGGACTTTGCTGTCTTATGGGACTTTGGAGTCAGTTAATAATATGCAATATCACACTCACCTCAAGCTCTTGAAATAGCCTTTTGTTGTTTTGTTACATAAGTCTGTGACTCAGATTACATGTAAAAATGAATGATGCATTGTTTTGCTTCACATCACCTCATCTAAAATCTGCAGGGTTATGCTCAGTATTCAGTCCTCTTCTATGGTTACTACAACAACCAGCGTGCCATTGGCTGGCTCAAGTTCCGTATGCCTCTGTCATACTTTCTGGTTGGTGTGGGAACAGTGGCATATAGCTACATGGTGGTCATAAGAACGTAAGTTTATTATGACTGCATGCATTTCATTAATTTAGGCATAATTCTATACTGTGTGTCTTTTGTGTTTAATGCTATACTGCGTACTATCTGTGATTGTTTCTGATTTAAGGATGGCCCGTAATGCAAATGAGACAGGGGTTGGAGATGATAACAGCTTTAATTTCAGCTGGAAAATGTTCACCAGCTGGGACTACCTGATAGGAAACCCTGAAACTGCAGACAATAAGTTTGCCTCCATCACCACCAGTTTCAAGGTCAATGCAGCTGATCCAGTATGCTGACTCATACCCTTTATATCACATTCGTATACATCCTGTATATACCTTCTTCTTCCTCTACAGGAGGCAATTTTAGAGGAGCAGGAAAGCCGAAAAGATGACAACATCCACCTGACTCGTTTTCTGCGTGTGCTGGCCAACTTCCTGGTCTTGTGCTGCTTGGCGGGAAGTGGATACCTCATCTACTTTGTAGTGCGCCGCTCACAGAAGTTTGCCCTTGATGGACTGGAGAATCACACCTGGTGGGAAAGAAATGAGGTAGCAAAAGCAGATGTGAGACAAAGAGACACAGCGATACAAGTATACAAAGCAGTGTGGTGTATGCTTTTAAAGCATTAATACCACACTTTCATTTTAAGAATTTGGCCTCTTTGGCAGTGCTGGACAGAAAAAGCGCACATCAGTTTATACTAACTCTAACTCTCTAACTGGACACTCAAAAATCAAGCATTTTTGGTACACATACTGTATACGGTATATGCTTTTGTCACTTTTGGGTTTGAATTCACCAAAATCTGTTTAGAGTTTGATTTTAGAGCAGATGCAGCTAGTTTTTACAACTCTCCCTCCACCGAAATCTATGAAATTGACAAGTTTTTTCACTCTCAGATGAGAGCTTAATGCTGGTCACCTCTAGGTTGCTGGTTGCTGAAATGATAGTATACACAGTACAGGACTATCCAGAGAGACATTAAGTTTTACTACCAGTACTCTCATTACATATTAGGTTTGCATAAATGACAAATAGACTGCGCTCACTAAAAACATCTGTGCAGTGAATCCTTAGTGTTCTTACATGTTATATGAACTTTCATTAGTCTAGGCCTTTGTGTTTCTCAGGTGAACATGGTCATGTCACTACTGGGGATGTTCTGCCCCATGCTGTTTGATGTCATCAGCGCCCTGGAGAACTACCACCCTCGTGTCGCCCTGCAGTGGCAGCTGGGCCGCATCTTTGCCCTGTTTTTGGGAAATCTCTACACCTTCATCATTGCACTCATGGACGAGATCAACCTCAAAGTGAGAACTAGAGCGCTGCAGACATGTGAGATATTTTATAATTTTACAATATGATTAACCTGTGGTGTGTACATGTGCTGCAGAGGGAAGAGGAAAAGATAGTCAAATTTAATATAACCACGTGGGAAGCCAGTCTTTATAATGGTACAGTGTCAGAAAACAGCACGGCTCCACCCATCACTATTCAGCCTGCTGACGTGCCCAGAGGGCCCTGCTGGGAGACCATGGTGGGCCAGGTCAGTGTGAGTGTGTGTGTTTAAAATATTATGTAACTGTATGATGTAATCATATTTACAGCATGAAGTTTTGGGTATCCCAAGTGACCAATATTAATTACAAATAAAGGACATTGTCCTTGAAGTTCTGAAAATTAAAAAAAAAACAACCTTTTTGAAAGTAAAAAAGTAAACAGTTATGTTTACATGTGTTTATTTCACAAATGTGGCAGTTATAGAATTGGCTGTTGATTTGGTATTGATGAGTGGACAGCTGTTTTTTTAATAGAGCCATCTTTTACTTATTTTTGGATTATGTCAATTTATTTTTTTAATACTGACAACTTTGGGTCACCATATATGGATTACATTAGCTTAACACGCTATCAACAAAACTGAATTCAGGGATGATTTCTAATGGAAATAGAAATGTGTTCTGATCGCACCAACAAAAAGTGAAAGAAATACAAAGTTTATGCGATTAAGGTTTGCATTCAAAATAAAATTCATTGTATTCTATATGAGTTGGACATACAGTATAGTTACATTTTATACAGAGAATATAATATAATATAAGCACGGTAAACTAACATTCACATACATGTTAAGTATTAACACATATCCTCAGTGATAAAGCAGAAATTTAGAAAAACATTTGTTAATGTTAGATGACATCACTATCATCAAGACAGGAAAACATTATTCGACTGCTTCCTTTGCAGGAGTTTGTCCGTCTGATCATATCTGACACCATGACAACCTACATCACGCTGCTGATCGGCGACTTCCTGAGAGCCGTGCTTGTTCGTTTTCTCAACTACTGCTGGTGTTGGGACCTTGAGGCCGGATTTGTGAGTCATCTGCTCTGCCTGATTACAGTGACTGTGCCTCTGAAATTCAGCAGAGTGTATAATTTATTTCTGATTGCATATTCACCTTTGTCTGGAGGTGAATATAAATGTTGGTTATAAAAAATATGAGTCATAGCAGCAGAGTTATTTTTGTCTTTTTCTTTTTATTTGTGAAAGCCGTCCTACTCTGAGTTTGATGTCAGTGGGAACGTACTGGGCCTGATCTTCAATCAAGGGATGATATGGTGAGAAAACAACCCTGTTTTTTTTCAGAAATTCAGAAATTTCAGAAGGCGATGAAGACTTTTAGTGTGTCTTCCACTCAGTGTTTTGACACATTTTTTTCCTGCAGGATGGGTGCTTTCTATGCCCCCTGCCTGCCAGCCCTGAACGTCCTCCGGCTCCATGTGTCCATGTACCTGCAGTGTTGGGCCGTGATGTGCTGCAATGTTCCGCAGGAAAGGGTCTTCAAGGCCTCTGGCTCCAACAACTTCTACATGGCTATGTTGCTGGTTATCCTCTTCCTGTCCACTCTGCCTGCCATCTACACCATCGTCACCATCCCCCCTTCCTTTGACTGCGGGCCCTTCAGGTAATTATGCTTCTTCAAGGAATCTGGCATTTGCAATTTGATGACTTGACTTCTTGTCACAATCTCTTCTCTTTAGTGGGAAAAAACGTATGTTTGATGTGATCCAGGAGACTTTGGAGTCAGACTTTCCTGCCTGGTTTAGTAAAGTGTTCAGTTATGCCTCTAACCCTGGACTGGTGCTGCCCTTCATATTGCTTATGGTGTGAGTCAACAGTCTGCATGAATACATACTCTTTTGTACATATTTTAGTGTTGACATCATTTCCTTCTATTTGTAAAGTCAAAGTTTTTTTGATTGTAAAAATATATTACATTATCTTTCAGACTGGCCATTTATTACTTGCAATCCACATCCAAAAGCTACAAAGAAGCAAATGTGGAACTGAAGAAAAAACTTCAAACGGTAACCTCACATTAGATTTTCTTATCTAGGGGTAGGACTACCTTTTGTGTGCTTTTAGATACACTGGGATGAATAAAGTTTGCACTTGTAAATAGTCGAGTGATGAGGGTAGAAAGTTGAGGAAATTTTGTCCAGGAATGATGTGACATTACAGTATGTCACAATGTAAATCTATTTTCTAAACATGGGGGGAAAAATGAATTTTTACATCTGCTTTTCAACGCCTTTTAGCAGCTGAGAAACTTCCCAGAAGTCTTTAGATGCACCGAGAGACAGACCACCTGAGGCCACTGTGGTGTCAGTCTGTGAGCACAGTAGTGTGTTAGTATCATCACTCCAGCAGAGAGCAGCAGAGTTACTGCCTACATCATTTAAGCACTGTCATTGTATTGCTTGTCAAAAAAACCCAGCTGAATTACAGTCATATGAGAATTTAGTGCATTTCTGTATGTCTTATTCTGCATTTCTAAACTTAACAGTAATTTCTAAAATTCTGTGTTTGGGCACTGTGCTTGGAGTGAAATGAGTTTTCTTTACAGTCAGTCTGATATTAATTGCTTGCTGTCTTTCTTAAGCAAAATGAGGAGAACAAGAAGAAGAACAAACGAGCAGCCTTGAAGGCACAAATGGATCTAGAGGAGGCCAGAAACGCTGCATCCCAGGCTGCAGAGCAACAAAAGAACAACACCACTTCTCCACAAGACCAAGAAGGTCAGACTTTTGAAACAGAGTTTTTTTTTAATCATCGGATAAAAAGAAAGAGTAAACAACAACAAACAAACAGAAATCTGTTAAATTTTCATCACAAAATGTACTTAGGGTCTTAAACTATGGAAGCCTAAGAGTGACAAAATGTAGTAAAGGTTTATTAGACAAGTTAATAATATAACCAAATAAATAGTTGAAAAATTACAATAGTGAATAAAAAGAAGAATATAAGAATATATTATACTTTTCCCTGAACCTCCATTCAATTGGTAAAGAAAGGCAAGAACTTTTTACGATTCACAACAAATCAGTGGATAAAAATAAATTCAAACTTAACTTACTTTATTCTTATATTTCACATTCACCAGGTCATTTAATTATTATGTTTTTTGACATATATTTTATTGTTTATCCAGGTATATCACATTCTGCCATTGGCCTATCTGCTACTAATGTTAACTAACTTTATTAGTGTTAACTTGTCTGAGAAAATGCTTTAGCGACTTTTACATGAGTTACCATAGTGATGCTACAGCAGTATACAGTACAGGATACAGTTAATAAATGATACATTTCACTTGTCCTATTGTCTCCTTCAGATGAGGAAGAAGAATGCAGCAGTAGTAGTCAGAGGCAGTATCATGGCAAGAATGGACGCCACTCTTCTCCTCCAGTTAGAGACCAAGAACGCAAACTTTCAGCCACCAGAGCCCCTGTCCCCAGGACCTATCACCACGGTAACCACGGGTCTCCTGGGTATCTGCCCGGTTTCCCTCGGCAAGGTGAACCCAGGATGTACAGGGTGCCGAGTCTGCAGAGACACTGAAGTAAAACAGCATGTTAGCAAAGTTCACTCACAAAAGCACTTTATTGCTTTACTGTGTATCTATGATAAAAAGAAGCTGTGACTATTTCAATTAAGTAGTTTTTTTTTGTTTACTAAATAAAATTAACAAGAGCAAAATTCAATGTTCTTTCAATGCAGCAGTACAGTTCAGTATTTTCTGAAACCACTGATCAGCAAATTAATAAATAAAATCTGCATTAAAGTGTTAAGTCAATTTAAAGTTGAATAAGTTTAGAATTATTATACAAACCAAGGATACTATTGGTGTTTTTATGCTACTCTGGCTACAGACAGGTGTGTAGATTTCCTTTCATCTTTACAATACAGAAGTCTCCATATTTTGCCCAGTCTTTCATATCACCGCAACGCATCACTCTAAGGCAATTATTTTTATGCCTCTGTGCCAGTGCTTCTGTGGCTGGAGTGCATTATGTGTTCAGGTTGTCCGTCTGTATGTCACATTCTTGTAAATGCAACATCTCAAAAACACTATGAGGAAATTGCTTCAGATTTGGCACAAACATTCACTTGGACTCAAGGATGAACTCATTAAAACTTGGTGGTCAAAGGTCAAAGGTCACTTTGAACTGGCATCTATCTCATTCGGGTGAACCTGATATCACAAAAATGCCTTGAGGGAGTTTCCTCAAATTCAGCACAAATGTCCACTTAGACTAAGACTGGACTGATTAATATGAAGGTCATGGTCACTGTGAACTCACAAAACATGCTCCTGGCCATCACTCAAATTCAATTGCTAATTACGACAACATTTCACACATATGTCTAAACGGATAAAATGATGATGTGCTGATATTTTAAATCCAAAAGGTCAAAGGTCAGCTTCACTTTGACATTATATTGTTCTAAAAAAAACACTTTTCTGGCCATTACTCAACATCCTAAGTCAGGAACATAAGGGGAAACATATGATTTACTGAACTGGTGAGTGTAGAGCTCTTCTGTGCTGCTGGGTTGAAGGTGTATGTGAAGGATCCGTGTTTTAGAATTTGTTGCTCCTTTGCAGAAATATCCACTTTTGAAGCATTGTAGAAACCCCCCAATGTGCACACTATACAAGCTGCATAGGCCGAGGTCAGGTGTTTACTGCTAACAGATAATGGCATGAAGCGTCACTTTCTTTCTGATCACAAGAAGAGAAAAACACAACAACAAGCAAGCGGGTTATACGAGTGTCAGTGAATGCATCGGAGTGCACGGAGCAGAGCGGAGAAGCGGATGTTCGCCAGTAAAAATGGTCAATTTCAGTTAATAAATGCTTCTCAAGACCAAGTGGAGCTTCTGTCCATTTCTCTGCAGCTGCTGGTTATTACCCACAGTTACTTCGACCCTGAAGGTAAACAAATCCTCCCTGTGCTGGCAGTAATGGTTAACAGAGGTAAACTTGTGTGATATGTGATAATAAATGTTCAGTAAGTTAAGTAGGCTATGCCAGTTTGTAGAGTTAGTGAACCTCTCTGTCCTTTGTCTTGCTAACGTTAGCTGGGATGGACAGAGCATCTACTTTGCATCAGGGCCTGACAGTGACATATAACCATTTATTACGTTTGATACAGATTACATTAAAATTAATATTGTTTTATTACCCGTCAACAGCTTCAACAACTTGAAGTACCTAAGGTAAAAGGAGGCACTGTCCATGAAAGTGGCCCTTATTATATCGGATGTTTTCAGGTTTATATTATTTATGTTTACTGCTGCAGATGTTTAAGGTTGAGCTCAGCAAGCTTACTTTGTATACTGCTAGGTAGTTCAATCTACACTAATGCATAATATGAAACAAGTTCATCATATATTTGTTATGTAGCTGTCCTGTGAGAAAGATGTACAGTATCTCTAAAAACAAAACTTTTCACATTATAACTTTGTGACAATGTATTTTTCAGCCAGTTCAAGAGCATTTTTAAAGATATTTTGTGTAGCTAAAAAATAGATTTTTTTGCCATTCCATAAAAGATAAAAAATGTAATCTGTAAGGTAACTAGTAACTAAAGCTGTCAAATAATGTTGTGAAGTACAAGGTACAATATTTGTCTCTTGGTTGCAGTGGAGTAGAAGCATACATAAAATAGAATTACTAAAGTAAAGTACAGGTTTCACAAATTGTACTTGACTACAGTGCTTGGCATAAATGCAGTTAGTTATATTCCATCATTGAACAGGTCAGGTTGGAGGGCCCCTTTTGAGAATTTTGCTTGGGGACCCAAGTAGGTCAGGGCACTGTTATGGCTACATATGACTCAGGACATGTGTGGATGTGAAGTGTAACTGCAGCTTGACTGGTTGGCGGAGAGAAATAACTGCGAGGCAGTAGTTCTAGACATGACAAATTTTAGAAATGAGAGAGGTAAATATGGAGATGTTGCTTTTTGTTTTTTTTTAAATTGCATTAATGAATTAATTTTTGGCCTTTTAAGACATATGAGATGACATTACATGCAATAATCATGCTTTAATGTGTTGTTAACTTTTCAGTTTCCTAACATATTAGTAATATTCGAAATTAAAATCTTTTTAATAAAACCCACAGACATATATTTTCTCTTGGCCTTTCACACTGAGCGCCGTTGTCCCAGGACCTGTGACTGGGCCAAAGCATTAAACTATTCATTAGACATGGATGCCATTTAACCTAGCTAGCTGGGCTTAAATAGATCCCTTACTCATCTCTGGCTGGATGTCCACACAACTTAAATGTGTTTTTCAGCTTTGAAAAATAAATATGATGCACTGAGTGAATGCTTAAAGAGTGTCAGGGTATGTTTTTTGGACAACAATGGAAAACAAAAATCTGATCTGGCTAAACATTCAAATCTGTCCATCAAATGTAAAAGTAAAGGTGTTGTCTCATTAGTTGAACTTGAAATTCTATATATTAACAGGCGTTCAGTGTTGTTCATTTGAAATTTAAGACCTGAGCTATGTTAAGGTCATCATTAAGGAATAAGTGCTGTCTCTAAATCATTTAAGACAACAAGTCAGCAAGCTCATAGTGCCACTGACATTGAATTACAGTGCCAATCAAATCCACTTCCAATGATGCTCATGATCAATTCATGGTCAGTAAGCATTAAGTATTCATTCTGCAGTTATTTGAGAACGAGAGCATGGAGTAAGTCCCTATGCTTTATTCTTTCATTGCCGGCCAGGAATTGTCAATCACATTATTTAATGAAGACTGAGTGAAGCCTCCATCTTCTGTATACTGGAAACTCATAATCTGCTTCACTCTAATTCATCCAGGTAATACCAACCCCTTGATGCCTGCCGTCTCACCCTCTCTGTGTTTTGGCTCCGTCCCAGTCTTCCTCTATGCTGGTACAGTGTGGCAGAAAACTGAGCCATGATGGGTTGCACATTAACGGATATCTGCTTTACCATGATTGGCATCTCTTATTCACTAAGGAAAGAGCGAGACACACTGATTTGACCGCTCAGCTGGTGTCCAGTTTTGCTTTGGAAAGTAAAGGTTGTCACTGCATGTGAACTTGGAAAGTTAGACATTTTTTAGTTAATGGATGCTAGGAAAAAAACTCTGTAAACCTATAAGAACCTATAGTGAGAATGAGGGATGGAGAGGAGTACTGAATGCTTGCAGGAAGTGGAGGGGCCAGTCAGGGGGAGGAGCGAAAGGAGGAGCTGAATGAGGAAGACATGAAAAGGTCCAACCACGAGGGCTTAGCTTGCCTTTAAAGCCTCCAGGCCAGCTTTCATATAAGCCCCTGAACTGTGTTGCTCTCTGTGTTAGCTGCTTCCTGGCATCTCCTGTTTCCTCCTGTATTATTCAAAAGGTCAGATCTGACATTTGACCATAATGACACAAGTAGTAGCTGCATCTTAGTGGTTGAAACATATAGTGGTTGGCAACATTGTTTATCCCTCAGTCCTCACCTCTATTTCATTTTTGTATTGCCTCTGTGCCATCACAAACTCTTAACAATAAAAGTGCAATTTTACTTTTTTTTAGGTCTGTCCTAAAATAATTGGAATTAAACGTAAAGCACAGACCTCTGCCAAAGCCAAGTGTCTCTTCTCACAATATTGAAAGTGCAACATAGGGCATTCAGTACATTAACATAGCAAAAAACATCTATTTGCTATCTGAAGATATAGTGAAGCAATAGTGTCTTGAGCTAAGAAAGAGGTCATGATACCTCTGTGTGTGTTATAATCTGAGCTTCTCTGTTTTTTGTTTTGCAGGTTAGTGCACATGAGTCCCCACCCCTCCATTTGTGTTCATGTCCCAATTGGCTACCCAATGCTGCCACTCTGCCACTCTAGTGCTCATACTGCTGATAACTCAGACCTGACCCATGATGGCAGGACGATGTCATTGCAGAAGCCTACAACCACCCGCCAGGCGCCCCGGTGAGTGTGAGCTGACCTACATGAACACTGTTAGCTCTGTCACAATTGTTGTCATTGCTAGCACCACACTGATAGCTGTCATTTGACTAAGCTATCTCTATGTTTGCTTGTGATGTCCGAGGTAAGAGCTGTGTGCAGGAAATCCCAACCTAGATGTGTATTATAAGTTCAACAAAAGTGAAAACTCATTTGTGTATCCGGCCGAAAAAACATAATGGGTTCCTTCTTGGCCCAGTATACACCCAAGCTTCATGAAAACCAAATTAAATGGGCATTTTCCAAATTCACAGTGTACTTTTCTTAGTTGAGCTACAGTGCAAAGTGTAAACAATTACTCTTTCAATGCACATATGGGCTCGATAGTTTTATTTTAGCACAGGCTTGAAAAATGTGAACCTTTCCTTTGATGGACAGCACTGTTAGTGAAGTTACAGATTCGCTGGAGAAATTTTTGTGTATTCAGTTTGCACTGTACTCCAACACCTACACTCTGTACAGTATTTACTGACTTGTTTCACTTTTCACTCGGGTTTACTTAAGCTTTCATTTAACTTTAATGTGGTCTGACCTTTATGGTTACATTTACTCTGGTGTCTCCTTTCTGGGTCACAACTTTCTTGGTGTCGACGCTGTTTCCTTGTATAATCACACACATATGACAAAGATGCAAGTTGTTAGACATCCAATTTGAGTAAATTTGAGGATTAAAGCAGATGGACTGTATCTGATCTCTTGTTGCTCCAGTCAGATATCAATTAGCATTTTGACTGACAAGTCTATTGTCTTATTCTGTTTTCTCCCTGAGCTCCTGATTATCATCTAATGGACTTTGTTGTCTTTGACGGTCGTCAAGGAGCCCGCTCTTTGAACAGCCAAAACAGACGAACACCTGTCCTTCATGAGTGTGTGTGTGTGTGTGTGTGTCTGTGTGTGTATCTTGGCTTTTTGACACAGTACCTACACAAGTGCAACAGCCCCTTACACGAGATGACTCATGGATGAAGCGGAGGCAAAGTCTGAAACGAGCAGAAGAGGAGTAACTAAAGGAAATAACTAAAAGAGAAACAGGAAAATGCCCCCGAAGAGGAAAAATGAAGTTGCAATTAAGGTCGAAGATGGTGAGATTTTTTTTTAAAACTACTATGCTGAAAAGAACTGTCTTTAATTGTTTCTAACAATTTATTTTCAGCTTTAAATAGTCACCTTTTTCATGATGTTTTGAGTAAAAGTCAGAATTAATTAGTAAATATCTATTTGTAGAGAAAAAGAATTATCCCCTCAATTTGTGTGTGTTTCTTTTTTTATATGTCTACAGTTGGGATGGAGGTTGATGCTGTGTCAGACAGTGGGAGTGAAGGTGAGTTTGTTTGCTTTTCATCAGTTAAATTGAGTGAGATATGACTGTCTTAAAGATTTGCAGCAGTGGGATGGAGTTGATGGACAAATTTGTATTAGCTACAACTTCTATTTCCATCTTATATCTCTTTTCTTCAAGATTATTCATAACTTTTGGCCAAATTTCCACTTTCATAGAGGCTGACTGGAATTATTTAAGAGTATTTGTGTACACTTTATTGTCATACTTTGTACTTTTTATGATGTAGAAAATTTGATAAGAGTAATACCGCTGTCAAACAAGCTTCATGTATTTGATGCTTTATCTAAAATGCATATGTGTTTGTCTCAGATGAGGCCAGGAGGAAAGCTAAAAACAGAAGAGCCAAACCCCGACGTGTAGCCAAACAGGTCAGTGACGATGAGGAGGATGAAGAGGATGAGGCACCGAGGAATAAAGGACGAAAGAAAAAGGCCAAGCCCCGGGACAGTGATGAAGATGAGGAGGAAGACAACCGTAGTGTGAAAAGAAAAAGCTCAAAAGCATCCAGGAAGAAAGTTAAGGATGAAAGCGATGAGGAGAGCGAAGACGACCGTGACAAAAAGAAAAAGCGAGGGCCGGCTGCGTCTAAAAAGGAAAAAGAGGAGCAGAATAAGGAGAAGAAAGGAAATGTTAAAGGCAAACAAGGGAAGGAGAAAGGTGGTGAGAAGGACAAGAAAAAGAAGAACGGGAAGTTTAGCAGGTGCAGTATTCTCTGAGAGCTGTCTCTCACCTACCTGCACGCTCCAAACACCTGTATGGGCTGTATGAAGCTATGTGGTATATATTGAGGGAGATGTGTCAGCAGTGTAATCTAAACCTTTTTCTTTCAACATTATTACAACACAGAGTATGCCCTTGTTTCCTTGAATATAAGGCATGTAGAGTTTATGGTTAATTTTGAATGTTGCATCAGCAGTCAGATGCTGTTTGCATACTGAGAAAAGTTTAATAATGGCTATGGCTTGTATATTTGTCAGCAACCACATATGCTGGATTAAGCTAATAACTCATTTCAGTTAATGATGAACAAGTTAGCGTGATAAGAGATTTTTGGCTGCTGTGATGGATGGCGTAATCTCCTTTGTTCATCCATTATTTACAGCGTGCTGCCTTTTCAAAATAAAGGCAACGGGACAAAACATCCTGAGACACCAGATCTTCCCACTGTTTCATTGGGAGTTGGATGCATTTTAAAATGTAGCTTAACTACCGGCTCTGACTATCCAGTGTCAGGAAAGAAGGTTTTAACTTCTTGTGGAGGGAGAATTTATATCAATATCATGAATCTTTTAACCTGCTCATGAAAATAATTGAATGTATTATTTGAATTTGTGGAGAAGTTTTCAGAAACGTTTTGACAAAGTGCTTCATAGAAAGTAAAAGAAAATTTAGCTTTACCTTGTCGGGATAATGCTGTAAGGCTTTTGAATTTCACTGGCTGTTTATAAGTTTTAGCTAGACTGTATATGATGGACGATGCATCCCCACTTACCCTATGCTAACTTAAAGCCAAAATATCCGGGATAAGGCCACTGCCATCTTGCACTGGTGATGTCATTCAGAGGAGTTCCCGCTGAAACACCCGTCCAACCAATCACTAGCTATTGAACATGAGCGCACGGATTAGCATATACAGTTGACAATCGTGGCGTAAAAAGTGTTTTTCGTAGAATTAAATAGCTCATTAAAACAAATGCATCAGAAAAACAATCACTTTAACATGTATCAGGGTGATAAGAAATACCTTAAATGGCAGAAACCATCTGTGTGAA
This sequence comes from Plectropomus leopardus, assembly GCF_026936395.1. Lineage (NCBI taxonomy): Eukaryota > Metazoa > Chordata > Actinopteri > Perciformes > Serranidae > Plectropomus > Plectropomus leopardus. The sequence goes on from NC_142179.1 coordinate 27,136,705, forward strand.
AAATTTATTTGGCATGAACTTCGAGTTTTAGTTTGACCGGTGTGCCATTTAGTCAGCCAACAGGCAGCGATCCAGATGTTTAAACTTCACTTTGGGGAAGCTTTCAAGTCATCCATATTCATATACACTCAATGGTTTTAGCACTGATTTTGAAGCCAATGTGTGTTCGATTTAAAAATTACCTCAATTTGGTAATTTAGTAGAATGGAAAACTGTTGCAGACATCAAATCATGCTGTTTGAAGACAAATCTGACCATTTCTGACCGTCCCACAGGAACGTTTTGATAAATTAGTGTGGTTGGGTTTAGGAAAAGAATGATGGTTTGGGGTCAGAACAAGAGGCTACATTTGTTAGTTACTTAACTTCAGTACGCACATAATGTCACATCTTCACATTAGGTACTTATTACCTAATGTGACGACGTGACGTGACAATGTGGCATTCAGTACAAAACTTGATGTTACATATGTACGCAAATTCAAATAACTCGGCGTTGACTTTTGGGTTCACAAATGACAGGAACAGTTTTTTCCTGGGTCAAAGAGCCATCCGTTCACAGATGGACTTTAACGAAATTCTTTTCCTAACCCTAACCAAATGCTTTTTGTGCCTATTCCTTATCAAATTAACCACAGCATTACACTATGAAACAGTCAGAGCAGAACATTTTGAATGGCTTAGCATCTTGTCACAACCTCCTACATGGACCTTGGTACTCTTTATACTGTGTCACCTGACTTCCTCTTTTGTTCCTGTCATAATTACTATGGCCACTTGAGGATGCCTCCTAACATTAAACATAAATACTTTTCATGATAACCAGCAAGCCTCATGCGGACTAGTGGCTACGGACAATGGATGAATTAATGGATGTTTAATGATAAGCTGCTTGTACAAATGATGTATGGTGTTGTTTTGTTTTGTTAGCTAAACTAGATATTGATTTCAAACTGTAGTCAGATTTCAACATTGATTTTAAAGGTCTATTGTGTAGGATTTAATGGCATCCAGAGGTGAAGTTGAAGAACTGAAACTTCTCCCATGTGCCAAGCGTGTAGGAGAACTGTTGCACGCCAATGCAAAAATGTGAATGACCCTATATAAAGCCAGTCTAGAGGACTGGAAATAAGCAGCTCATTCTAAGGTAATGAAAGCACAACAGTTCTTATTTTCAGGTGGTTATAGAATAATAGCTTCATGGTATTGAATTTAAATACCATTTCTGCCAATAGATGCCCCTAAAACCTACACACAGGATCTCTAATTATCAAAAAACAACACACTAAAACCAACTGTTTTTAAGTGTCTGAGGTTTAGATGTGGCTTAAAGTCATGGCATGTGACAGCTCTTTCCCTTCGTCAGCTCTTCCTCCTCCTCTGATTCTGATGAAGAGTCGCTGTCAGAAGGAGAAATTGAAGCCCTGAAGGAACAGGTAGAGGAGAAGAAGAAACTGATCGCTACATTAAGGAACAAACCCTGGCGTATGAAGAGGAGACTCGTGCTGCTCAAGTAAAACCAAAAAACAAAAACTCACATCTTCTGCCTGTTTGCTTTTGATTGTAATTTCTGGTTGTTGCTGCAGCTGCATTTTGTTCTATCTTTTTTTTTTTTACCTGTTTGTCATTTGTGTTTTTGCTTATTGACATTTTCTTCAATGAGCACTTTTCTAAATGCTTACCATCACTCATGTCATGTACATGTGATGTTGATCTTGCTTTATTAAAACTTGTACATCGCTACCTTAGCTGTTTGGTACTTCTCTTCATCAGCGCTGTGATCTATGGTATTTAAAGTCAAGGATACTACTACAGATGTTCTACAGAGAGGTCAGAGCAGGTCTGTGCTATGACTATTGTGCCTAACACTCTCCTCTAGTCTCAAGCATGCATTCGCCCGCTAGAATTTCCATCCAACTTCCATCCATCCAATTTTCCGTCCAACATAGCCAGCCAGTCAGGAGCCCACTGTATATAGGAGCTGTGTTACAGCATCTGCAATCCTACACCCTCTTCAGCAACAGCGATTGCCCACTGTTTCTCGACCCTGCCTAGCCCTCAGGGTTAGGCTGTGGCTCCATCCAGGTCCGTTGCATATAATCTGGATTGGCTCGAGCACCCTACTTTGCCGCTGCAGTGGCCTAGGTTAAAAAAAAGGCTCAATGTTATGTCACAACAGGGCATTCATTCATCAGGCTCCACCCAGTTTAACCTGTAAAGTCCAGTAGAATTCGATGTCTGAGACAGAATGAAGGTTACAATGTTGTAACCCATAGTTCTATTCACACAGGTGGAGCCCTCTACCTAGGGGCCCTGTGACTCCGATTCCGCCCGCCAAAGAGGGTGTAAAATGCAGAGACTATCATATGTGTCCTATACTGAGGGCTCCGCATGTTTTCGTGTTGTTTATATTTGTGAATTATTAGTTTACATTTTTGTGAAAGTATGTGGGCAAATGTGACATTGATGGGGAGTATTACCCATAGAGTCCAGTAGAGGGCCCTATTCTGTCTTTTCTAAAAGAACTAGGGTAACAATATTGTATTCTTCGTTTTTGTCATATTGCAAATCAAAGCTATCATGCTTCCAGGAAAATGGACACTTGCAGAACTGAGATTCAATTTGCTCACACAAATAAGACCGTTTTTAGGTGAAGCATGCCAGGTTCTGCTTGAGTAATCACATTCTCTCAAATAAACTTAAGTCTGCACCAAGATTAAAGCTCTCAAGATAGATATCAGTTCATTCACATTTACAAATATTATTGAGTTGTGTAGTAAATTCCCCACTCTGTGAGATGCACAGGAGACACATGAGGACAGTTGCTTATAAATCTCAGGTTAACACGCAGCAGCACTCTCAAGGTTGGCTTTAGCTCAGCCTGTTAGACATCTTCTTCACAGTGTGAGAAGATTGTAAACATGACCCACCACCTTGCCAGGGTCAGTGTAGGTAAGTGTGTATTCAGTGCGTATGTCTCTCTATGTACAGACCAGTGTAAGCAAGTTTCTGCTGAGGCAACCTGATAGGTGAACTGCCTTAACTTTTTCATGAGCTTGACACTGATAATGCATGTTGTTGTGGCTAACTGACCTTCTGCTTGCCAAGTCTTCCTCCTTGTGCTCTATCCATATGCAGCGCACCATCAATCAGTAAATAATCGCAAACCTGTCGTTTTCCTGTTGTTCCTGCTGCTGTCAACTAGTTAATTCAGTGGTTCGGTTGATCATGTTTTTCAGTTGGATGCTTTCTCTCTTTGGTCTAACAGGGAGTCCCAGGAGTTTGTTGAGAAATTTGAAGGAGCTCTTGGGAAAGGAAAAGGCAAGAAGCTCTATGCATACAAAGTCATGATGACCAAGGTGAACTATTCATCTTTCAATACTAAAAGCTACGGCAATACGAACTTTACGTGCTATTTTGTAGATAATCAAATCTCTTTCTTCGAATTTCAGAAACTTATCAAGTTTAAACGAGACTTTGAGAACTTTAAAACAGCCTGTATACCCTGGGAGAGGAAGATAAAGGAAGTAGAAAGTTGGTAACCCTTTGGCATTATTAGATGTTAGTTATGACCTTAAGGTTTCTAAGATCACCATATATCTATAAATCAACCTTTTTTTTCTCATCATAGGTCACTTTGGATCGTCCGTGGCATCCTACTTTATTTTTCTGAGGTGGATGTATGGTCTGAACCTGGTCCTGTTTGGGCTCATGTTCGGCCTGGTGGTGCTGCCTGAGGTATGCAAATTTGCAAATCATTGGATGGCAAAGGATTGTCCTGTTTTACTCTCCCTCAAACTGGCTTACCCTGACGCTCATAACCTAACCCTAACCAGTCCCACTACTCTTGCCTAAACCTAACCGATCTAGCCAGTGAAGGTAACGAGTACTAGCCACTTATAGAAAGAGTAGGGCAGGTCATTCCTTGCTATCCTAAGTACCTCAGGTACAATCTCTCTCATAATTCATGTCAGCAGGTGGCTCTTGATATAGCAGATATTGTACATATTTTCGGCTCCCTCTCCTCTGTGTTTAGGTTCTTATGGGTCTTCCTTACGGCTCCATTCCCAGGAAAACTGTGCCTCGAGAGGAGCAGGCCACAGCAATGGACTTTTCTGTGCTCAATGACTTTGAAGTAAGGAGTGTTTATATAAAAATTTATTCATAGCATGGCTGTAAACTCGTGGATATCTGGCTCTTAATCAAGATTTTAAGAACATATTATCGTTTTAATTATGTTTTAAACTTTTCTTAGTCTTGATGTAGGAAAGTTCCGCCGGGCACCTGTTTGTGCAGTTGTAATATGAGTCTGTAAGTATGAATCTTTGACTACCTCAACAGGGATACTGTAAGTACTCATTTTTGTTCTATGGGTACTACAACAATGAGCGAAGGATCGGACTCCTGCAATTCAGACTTCCTCTGTCGTACCTGCTGGTGGGTGTTGGCATCTTTGGCTACAGTCTGATGGTGGTCATAAGAACGTAAGGCAAGACAATCAGATTTACAGTTATTGCAGACCGAGATGTTTCCGTGTTTTTCATGTGGTCCCTTCTTCTTGTCAGGATGGCTCGTAACTCAAACGAAGGAGGGGACGGAGCAGAGGAGGGAGAGTTCACCTTCAGCTGGAAGATGTTTACCAGCTGGGACTACCTGATAGGAAACCCTGAGACCGCAGACAATAAGTACGCCTCCATTACCACCAGTTTCAAGGTTAGCAGGTGTGTGTGTGTGTATGTGTGTGTGTATTTGTGTTGGAGGGATGAGCATTGCAACATGAGCAAGGACTTCCTGCAATGCACCAAAATCTAACAATTGTACATAAAAACAAATCATCATATAATGAAAGGATATGAATTTAAATATGTGAAAACAACAATTATGTGCAAATAGAAAAATAATTTAAAGTAAATGCTACTTGTCCCACTGTAGGAATCCATTGTGGATGAAAAGGAGAACCAGAAAGATGAGAACATCCATCTCCGACGATTCCTCAGGGTTCTGGCAAACTTTCTGATCTTGTGCAGCCTCGGAGGCAGCGGATACCTCATTTACTTTGTGGTGAAACGTTCTCAGGAGTTTGCTAATATGAAGCAAGAAGATCTCTCTTGGTTTGAGAAGAACGAGGCAGGTTAACAATGAACATTTAGTATTTTTTTAGCATTATTATTAACCAATGTCTTAAAATAAATAACAAAAATAGCAAAATGTCTCATCCGATGTGTCAGGTGGAGTTTGTGATGTCTCTGCTGGGGCTGGTGTGTCCTCCTCTGTTTGAAACCATCGCAGAACTGGAAGATTATCACCCTCGTATTGCCCTTAAGTGGCAGCTAGGACGAATCTTTGCCCTCTTCCTGGGAAACCTTTACACCTTCCTCTTTGCCCTGTTTGATGAGGTTACTGCTAAGGTATGACATATGTCTCTATGTGTCTTTTCCTGTTTCTGAACAGGTGTGCCACAGTTGTATTTATACATATTGGGATTTTTTTTTATCTGTCTCCTGTGTTTCTATAGGAAAAGTCTTGACTGCTGCTATGTTGTCTAAATTACCCTAAATCCTAAATTGATAACTAAGGACTTGAGACCATAATGGCACATCTCTGGGTCACTTTTAGAATGCTGTTTAAACCATCAGCTAAACTCAGTATGCTGTGACAGCATATACCTTTAAAGCAAAAGTTTGCGTTTACTGATTCGCTGTAGGTATTCTCTAGCTGCAATTCACCGCGACAAGATGAATCCCCAACTTTTAGTTTGGCTGCACTTCACTGCAGAATCCAACATCTGCAGCTCAGAGTGGCCATCCCTGTGCTAACCAACTTTTGGCTTCTTATCTAAAAGACGGATGTGAGAGTGGTATTAATCTTTGCATCCAACTCTCAACCAGAAAGTGAATAGTATTCCCCAAAATGTGCAACTTTTCCATGAAATCCAGGCTACAAACTGTAAATGTCCCTGTGTGTGAATTGTGCCACACATGTAGAGTTTTAGTTGAGTGTGCTTTGCATTTTCTATTCTTTAGTTGGAGAGCGAGAAGGCCATCAAGAACGCCACAATATGGGCCTTAAATCAGTACTACGCCAACTACAGCTCCTTCTACAATACGACAGATGTGCCTCCTCCAGATGTGCCCCCAGCTGACGTCATCAGAGGACCCTGCTGGGAGACTGGAGTGGGAATAGTAAGCAGTGACATTAGATTGTATAGTAGTGAATGAGAAAATGTGGGTGCAGATGAAGAAGCATACATTAGTAGCTGCAGTAGTCACAGTTAGAATGTTTGCAGCATCAATCCTCTCCTTTAACTTCCACTCAGTCAAACAGAAGAGACATCATTTCATTTGTCAGTTTGTATTTGCCCTTATTTCTTGTTGGTTATTTATGCTGCAGGAATTTGTGAAGCTGATTGTGTCGGACATGCAGGTGAACTATTTGACCATCCTGATTGGTGACTTTGTGCGAGCTGTCCTTGTCCGCTTCCTTAACTACTGCTGGTGCTGGGACCTGGAGGCTGGATTTGTAAGTTTGTTATAGTGCACCAGTGGATCTTTACACATGATCTGTTTGGTTAGAGTTTTTTCTTTTTTCTTTTTTTTAATCACCCACAATACACAACTTCTGTGTCCTGTGGTGTAAACGTCACGCTACAGCACACCCACAGTCATGCGTCTGAATGTGAATTTAAAGTTGGTGTGTCAGGTCATGTCATTATTGTATAGATACCATGTGGTTCAGCTATTATTGAACAATGTGGGAGTACAGCACGGTTCGTTTTGGATCCAAGTCAACCTGATACCATACAGTGACATCTGGCAAGACAGCTGATCCCTAACATCCAGTGAAACAGGACACTGCAATGAGAACTTAATTACACAGAGAGAGAAACATAGACAGGAGCAAATGCAAAGTGTATCAAGCTGGCTCTTATTAATTAATTTGAGCACAGTAATCATGTTGTAATCATGTGTTGTTTCCAGCCTTCGTATGGAGAGTTTGACATCAGCGGAAATGTGCTTGGGCTTGTCTTTAATCAAGGGATGATATGGTGAGTTACTCCACATCTGCATGGTTGATTTTATGTTCTGTCTCTTTCTGTATTCCCTAATGGGACTAATGAGCTTCCCCCTGCTGCAAAACTGTCTCCAATGTGCCTGTAATTAACAAAGTAGTGAGTGTGGAGTGACTGCTTATTCAAATTAGACCTGTTATTTGTTTGACTGTTGACTTTAGAACAAAAATTGTAACAAAAAAAACAAAAAACAATTAAATCACCAATGAGAATACTCAGTAAATTTATATAACTGATAGGTTCAAAGTTGGCTGATGATAGTGTTGCTGTTGTTTTCCTCAGGATGGGAGCGTTTTATGCTCCAGGTCTGGTGGGTCTGAATGTTTTGCGTCTCCTGTGCTCAATGTACTACCAGTGCTGGGCAGTAATGTGCTGCAACGTTCCCCATGAGCGAGTTTTCAAGGCCTCACGGTCCAACAACTTCTATATGGGCCTTTTGCTGCTGGTGCTGTTCCTCAGCCTGCTGCCTGTTGTCTACACAATCATGACCTTGTCTCCGTCATTTGACTGTGGGCCATTCAGGTCAGTAAGAGATGAAGTACAGTTGGGCTGAAATGGTATACTACGTGTTAATGAAAGATGAATTTGTATTACAATAGCCTTATTTGCACAGGACTAGTTGCAGAGGTTGTCTGTGATCTTGCCATGCAATGTCATGCAAATCCATCTGCAACTCGTCAAGCAAAAATTCCACTTCAAAGTACCAGATTTCACCAAACTCAGAGGCCATGTGATTTATTACAACAGTACAAATCAGCATCTCTGTGACTTAATTTTATTTTTTTGCACTTTTTTTGTTTTCTCTGTGCCATTTTTCCCCTCTGTGCCCTTGTTCCTTTTTTCTCTGTATCATTGAAAACAATACCTGCTAAAAATCACGCTAACAGCATATTATAATCTACTTGTTAACAGCACCTTTTTGCAGGTGCAGACACCTCCAGTAAGCTACTTGTGGCAACAGCCTCATTTTTTTGTAATGTATTACCTGCTTCGGTTCTGTTATTTGAAATTTAGATTAACTTTTCATGCATTAGGATGCTGTTGGCTCGTACTGATTGTCGTACCATACATTTTCACTTTGTAGCAAACCTAGTAGATACTACACTAGTGCAAAAACACAATTTTTTTTTTTTTACTTTATCTGAAAGAAATGATTTAAATAACTGAACAAATTTATTGTACTAGTTATCTCAAAAAACAAAAATAAATAATGCAGATTTTCATTCACAGTTGTTTAAGAGGTTGCTTAAGCACATTTATGATTAAATATACTAAAACAGTCTCACTTTTGCAATTTGGTGGGCATTTTCTATCGGTACACAATACATAGTGCACTGCATTTGCTCTGTGTTTTCCCCCAGTGGCCAGGAGAAGATGTATGATGTGGTCATGGAGACTATAGAACAGGATCTACCGGCCTTCATAGGGAACATTTTTACATATGCCACCAACCCTGGACTCATCATGCCAGCTGTCCTTCTCATGGTGTAAGTAAAATTTAAATATTAACATACATCTGCTATAAAAGGCAAACTGTGCCATTTTATATTTTGGAGAGGAAGGGCAACATGAATAGGTCTTGAAAACATAATTGTTAAAGTCCATGAGTTTTCTGGGTTTTCCATGAGCATAGGAACCCTGATAGTAAAATTTTTACATATTGAATCCAAAGATGCCAGAATCAGAGTGTGTATTTGTAAGTCATAAAACTTGCAGGGCACGACCTTGGTGTCCACTGCCCCATATCAAACACCTGACTGTGATCTAAGACATTGTACGGCTTTCACCTAAAAGACTTATAACACTGTATAACAGGTTGGCCCTCTACTACCTGAATGCAGTGTCAAAGGGATACCAACAAGCAAACCTGGATCTTAAAAGAAAGATGCAAATGGTCAGTATGAGCGCTCATTTCCCTCTTTTTAGCAGAATCTCTTTTGTTCAAGAGCCACACAAATTACCATCTTGTTTATTGGTGGACACTTAGGCTCGAGATGAGGAGAAGAACCGCAGGAACAACAAGGACAGCACTAATCAAGTGATGAAAGACTTGGAGGACCTGCTGCCAAATAAGTCCCTAATACCGCCTCCCACCGAGGAAGAGCTACCTCCACCTGGTACACACACACACACACGAATTGCTTTAATGTGCATGCTATCAGCCAATTTGCACTCGACTGTCCTCACCGCACTTTCTGCTCTCCACCTGTCTTCTCAGATGTCGTAACCGAGAAGGGCAGCAAGTCTCCCAAAATAAAGCCAGGGGCAGCAGGAAAAGGAGTTAATCTGCAAAAGGATGTGTCACTGGCTGCACAAAACCCCAAAGCTCCAGTGACACGTGCCCCGGGGCCACGAAGAGGGCCTCCTGGAAATGTCAGGGGGCCTCAGCCTGGGCCTGGGAGAGGAAGAGGTCGGGGTGGGCCTCCGAGACGACCAGAGTCTTGATTCATGGACTAAAATCCCAAAACACAGACAATATCTACAGTTCATCGCAGGCAAACCAGTGTCTGTTAACATGACCATTGCAGTCATAGTCACACTGCAAATAGAGGCTGCCACTAGAGTAATCACAATTAAGTTGTAATTGACTAAAACATGATAAATATGCACTAATTTGTTGCATGTGCTTTTGCCCCAATGATAAGCATTACAACTAATAATTCAAACATGCCAAATACTCAGTCAAACTCCACTCAGAAATGTGTATTTCTCATATTTATGTCCCCTAAAATATCAGAGCTTGACAATACTGACTTGTATTTGTGCAAAGTTGTTACTAGAGAGGTGTTTTCACATTCCTTTACTGAAGTCATCGATGTCTGCATTTCCCTACAATCTAAGATGAAAACAAACCCTTGGCAAATAACATCAATTACGTCCGTAATATGAAAGCCAGGCACTGTCTAATACTGGACTCACATATTGAAAGTGGAGCAGACTTGACAGACTCAATGAAACATGAAACCTCCAGCGCAGAGTGGACTTGTCACAGATTTACAATATTACTAGGTATTAGTAGCCAAGATGGCGCCCATTCATTCCAATGGAGTGTCTCGTCTGGCGAGTACGCCAAAAAAAAAAAGTTTACTTCCGTGATATGCAGCCTATTGAATACGAGCAGAAGTGTTTTCCCCGCCAGCTCCACCCTTTAGTTCCTGTTTGGCTCACAGACTTTACGTTGTGATGGAGTAATGGATGTTTAAGGTGTTTTTCTCAGTATGAGGAAAGTTTCACAAACATAAAACCACCATGACTCAAAAATTTATAATAGAAAAAATTCATAATTTACCTTGCCTGCAGTTTGAGGTGTTCTGTCAACAGTTTTACAGATTCTATTTTACACTGGTTGCTAATGAGAAAAAAATTAAAGCAAGGCTGAGCGGCTTTCCTGGGGGGCTGTCTTCCTTCCACTATCTACAAAAATCCCCATCGTAGCAGATAATATTATATTTTCACAAACATGTACACTGTGACAGCCATGGCTGTGGCTGTCACAGGGAGAAAGAGAAGATCTGCTTCCACCTACTTTTCAGAGTTTTTAGTTTAAGACTTATGTGGGAAAAACCCATGTTAAACAAATGATTTGTATTAGTAAACCATACTTTAAAACTTGTCTAGAGAGGGACTTAAATCAAGTATAATTAAATCCTACAATTCATACATACACACGACAGCTTCCATATCATGTCCTCAGTTTGGAGGTGAAGATGAGTTGGGACTGTATGTTAAGTCAATGGACACTGACACGACTGCTTTATATATATATATGTGCTACAAGAAAATATGATCACGTTTACTGCATTACAATCAGTGTAACATTTATGGGTCAACAGTTTTATTGATTTCATTTGGAAATCCATGTAAATAGTTTGTAAAGTGTCTTTCTATTTTTTTGTATGACACCTATTAAAATAATTCTTTTCTGGCAAAGTGCTATTCAAGTGGTTACTGCTAAACAGAAACAGGTATTCTTATGCTAACATCCAGATAACAGACATGACATGCCGATCACTAAACTGTTAAATACATCTGAGAGAGCACACAAGGGGAACATAGATAAATGAAAGCAGCATCGTAACATTGATATCAAGAAAAAGAGACACAATATTGACGAAAAGTTAAAAAAATAAGTATATCTCGGGAGAAATGGCGGAAATAAATGTTCATGAAGGGACATGGAATTGATGATGCTTTCAAAACATCTGGGTGTCACCTGATAATTACAAAATGTGTGTGGAGGACTGAAGCCACGGGGCAGCAGAGAATTAAAAAGATGTGGAAAAAGTAAGTCCTGTGACATGACATTATGAGTTCTTCTGTGAGAGTTTGATGGTGACTGCCTTGACCTCGGTGTACTCCTGGAGAGCGTATTCCCCCCTGAAAAAACAAACAAACTAGAATTACCACCTTGCGGTTGTATGCTTCTGCGCTCTTGTCAAGTTGCACTGACAGTTTACATCTATATCTATGAAAATGTGGATGCTTCACACACTTGAAGAAAAAACATCTTATTTATTTGTATTTACTTTTTTTTGTTATTGTTGAAGAAACTCTTACTTCATTGTGTCCCCATATCTGAAACCAAACCTACAGCCTCAAGTATAAGCAATGCTAAAGGTGCGACAGTACAGTATTTGATGGTGTTACTCACAGTTCCCTCCCATTCCCAGACATCTTAAAGCCACCAAAGGGACACTGGGCGCTCATGGCATTGTAGCAGTTCACCCTTAAAAAAACAAAAACAACAAAACAATAGTTTCACCTCATTACATGCAATCACAAATACTTTTACACAAGCCATAACTACATTATTAAAGTGTAATATCTCTTCATGTAAGGTTTCTCTGAGGGTTTGTACAGCAGATATTTCACATTTGCTGGTTGAGCAAATAGGTGATTGAAGACTGATGTAAAAGATTTGATTCCTACCAGACCATGCCAGCCTGCAGAGCAGAAGAGACTGTCAGGGCTTTGTCGATGTTGTTAGTAAACACTCCTGCTGCCAGGCCATAGTGTGTGGCGTTGGCTCTCTCAGTGACTTCATGGATGCTACGGAAACACATGATCTGCTGCACTGGACCAAAAATCTGAGAGGAACAGGAGGAAAATGTGGCACGATCAACATGAGAGGGGAATTGAAATTACTGCTATAGATGATCCATGTATGCATCAGAGTGTAGGTGTGTTTTAGAGCACAGTACCTCTTCTTTGGCGATGCGCATGTCGTCTGTAACATTTGAGAAGACGGTAGGTTGGATGAAAAGTCCCTGCTGACCCCACGGGGATCCCCCACACTCCAGCGTGGCTCCATCCCTCTTCCCACTCTCTATCAGCTCCATTATCTTATCAAACTGCTTCTGGTCAATCTGAAGAAAACAGCAGCTCAAATCAAATTTTCTCTTTGTGTGTAAAGCTTACAGTTATGTGGAAGTGGAGATATTAGAGTGGATACTGCAGCCTAACCGTATCATGTACCTGCGGTCCTTGGTCAACCCCTGGCAGCAGTGGGTTTCCCAGGACTTTGGATTTGGCCTTCTCCACACTGCGGTGGACAAACTCCTCGTAGATCGGTTCCTCTACAAACACTCTGGATCCAGCCAGACAGCACTGGCCCTGGTTAAAGAACAGACCGCTGTGGGCCTGCTCCACTGCATACTCTACTGCAATACACACATGTGCTCATGTGTTAAGTGGCAGCTGGGCAAATTGGCTTTATTTCTTCCAAAAACATGGAAAGAGTGCAATGAATTTCTTTAGAAAAAAAAACACCCCAAAATTAGTAAAAAAGTACAAGAAAATTACTTGAAAATGATCCATTTCTAAGTCTAATCTAGTTTCCTCTCTTGTGTTTGTGACATAGAGAAAAGAAAAAAACAAAACAAACAAAAAACACGCTTAGCCCTGGTGTTAAAAGTGAGGGAATAAAACAATGTAGTTAATAAAGTGAATGAAAATACTTCATCAAGGAAATTTAACAAAATGGTTAACTTCGGCTGTTTCATTCATGAAGAACTTGTAAATGTAAATATGTAAATAGTTTAACGAGTAGTTAAAACAATCACCTTTAATGACATTGCAAGCACACCTGTGGTTAAACCTGATAAAAAAATATGGATTATTCCTTTATTTTGAGTTTCTTCATTTGATTGGTTAATATGGGTATCAGTCGAGCCACCTGTGGTGATTGGTTGGAAATGAGGAAATGAACGTGAGAGAGCGCGCGACAACAACAAAATAAGCAGGGGAGAGGTGCAGGCAGGGAAGAAAGAAGATACTGAGTCCAAGAAAAACGGAGAAGGTGTAGTTAGGTGAAATGTTAAGTAAGCAGGCGCAGATATTTGTGGCTTAATTTCAGTTAAGTAAGTCATTAGCTGTACGCTAGTTGTGCCGTTTCTCCGTTTCTGAGCTGGAGCTTATATCCGCGAGGACGAGAGGACGCCATTGCTGACCGGAGAGGTGTGTGTGGACCGAGGAGGACTCGCTGCTTTTCCCGGACCACGGACTGTTTGTCCCGGACTGACGCCGAGCTGTGAGTTTGACTCTGTTTTCTTGCTTTGTTGGGGAAGAGGATTTTTTTTTGTCGGGCCTGCAACGTTGTTTTTTTAAACTTTTTACTTTGAGTTTGTGTGGTACCACCATAGACACACCGCGGTGGGGTAATTCAGAAGGTACTGTTTCTGATGTCTGCTGTAGAGAAAATGTGGTTAACAGACTGAGAAATATTGGTTTTGTCAGAAAAAAAGTGAGATTTAGGGCTGTGATATTTGGGTAAAAGTCAGTGGAATTCGGCCTACATATCCTGTTTACCAAGGAACTTTTTGTTCAACTAATTTTTTCCGAACATTATATGATTAATTATTTTAGAGGGAGTCCACAGATTATCGGCCTGGGTGATTATCAGGGCTGATATTTGGCATTTTGCCGATTATCTGTATTGGAGTTTTAGATTAATGAGTGTCAGTTAAGTAAGTTGATGAAAATGTGTGTGCATTACACTCAAACAACACCAGGGAAGGCAGTCTGCAACACATGTTAAGAAAGTGACAGCATCAGTGAAACTTTTAGGTTGTAAATCTACAGAGAGCTATTTTCATTGATTCATTTTTTAAAATCGAAGTTGCCGGGAACTTGCTGTGAATGATTTTGAAAGTTTGAGTTTTGATTAAACATTTCCTAAAGACATTTTAACATTTTCTTTTGTTGGAGTTTGTTATATTCCAAATTCAAAATTTTTAAACAAATATTTTGATTTCTATTGTAAATGCATATAGGTTCCAAATATCGGTCTCATTAAGCACTAATAATCGATATCTGTACTTGCCCTTAAAAAACAGTATCAGTTGACGCCTAGTTGTGATTTTTCTTCTTTTTTTTCTTTTTCTTTCAACTGAAGTAATAAATATTATTTGTTTTAAAAATCCCAAAAAGACAGTAAACCACACTTTTCTTTAATTCAATGAGTGGCCTGGGGTTAGTTATTTTAAATACAGGTAAATTTGTTTGGTAGCTACTTTAAGAAAACGGACCCAAAAAACCTATCATTCCAGTCTGATACTAGTAACAGTACTGTGGGCGTAGTCAGGAGTGTTAAGGTGCTGCACATGTTTTGCCAGAATTATCCCTTGAAAGATGAAAAATCATCTGTGAAACAGGTTGGGGGAAAAGTTAAGCCAATTTTCAAAGTATTGTTGTTGTAATACTCATTTTACCACAAGAGGCTGCACTACCACCTTGTGTTTTAGGACTTAAAGCGTTTATTTTTTCTTCCAGGTCAGTTTTAATTTCTCAGTGCACTCTTAAACACAAGAAAGAGAAAGAGAGAAAACACACCTCCATACCCCCTTTTGGCGAGTTCTGTAGCAATCTGTAATTGTCGAGTAATTCAGTGATGTGACTGCAACATGTTTATAAAGAACTACTACGTCTACCACTACTCTCATAAAAACAACAGACGAAATATGTGCTATTACTCATGTTTGTATGTTTACACATGTTTTTCATTATAACATTCAGCTGAATTTAGAACTCACCTGGAAGAAAACACGAGTACTTTTAGTCCTATTTGGAACATGAGATAGTGATGTACTTCAGCCTCTTATGAGTATTACAATAACAAACACGTAAGAAATATTACTGGCATTGTTTTTTTTGTTGTTGTTTGTTTTTTGACCATGTTTTCACAGAAAAAGAATCCTGGCAAAATCTTTCCATACTTGTTTCACAGATGGAAGTAATTTAGGATTATCCTGGCAATTTTTTTTTTATTATTTATTATTTTTAACAGTTCTTAAGTCATAAACAAATGAGAGGAAACAATTTAGATCAGAATTAGAAAATTGCCCATTAAAATGTTTTCTCTCTCCTCTCAGAGTCACCTTAGTCTAGACTGATGTATTTATTTGACACATTTTCAAACCTTTTTTTTAAAAATTTGCCTTATGTACACGCGAACTTCAGTCTGTGCATTTTGTGTATGTTGATGATTCATATTTTCTTTTAAAAAAATCAGTAATTTTAAAGCATATTAGAATAATGCAATCCCTGAGATCACATGCAATATATGGACACTGTAACACAGTAAAGGTACGACAAAGTTAAAAAGTTACTGTTAAATAATTCAGTAACTGTTCGTACTCACAGTCACAATCGGCAAAGACAATATTTGGGTTTTTTCCACCGAGTTCTAGTGTAACTCTCTTCAAGTTGCTTTCTCCTGCAGCCTTCTGGATGAGTTTCCCAACCTGGCAACCAATGACAACAGTGTGAGATACACGGCAACAACATTAAAGTGGAACAGTTAATACAAACACAGCAGGAGTAGAGTGGAGTAGAGACAGTTGCTCAATTGGCATTTAATTTTATCAAACACTAACAGCAGTAGATCCGGTAAAGGCTATTTTGTCAATGTCCATGTGATGGGAAATGGCGCAGCCTGCTGTCTGACCGTAGCCTGGCACCACGTTCACCACACCTGGAGGAAAGCCAGCCTGAAAACACAGTGACGGAGGGAGAGTCACATCTTTAACAGAGACGTAATCTTAGAGCAGTTTTTCTGCTTTTACACCTACGTAGTCCTCAACAGTTTTTTGAAAGTGAGTTTATGACCTCTGTCGACGTTCTTTGTTTTTGTATGATTGTTGGAGGCAAACAGTACTAATCCCGGTACCTCTTTGATGAGCGCAGCCATGTGCAGGGCTGATAATGGGGTCTGTTCGGCAGGTTTGATGACCAAAGTGTTCCCACAGCACAGAGCCGGAGCAATCTTCCACGCAAACATCATCACTGGGAAGTTCCACTGCATGCCAAAGTGCAGAAATACATTTGAGTTGCAACAACACACAAAATTCTTATACTTTCGATGATTTTAGTTAATAATCAGCTGACAACCCCCCCACCCCCCACCCATCCCATGACTGTATGAAACACTGGAGGGCTTTTATTTTGATTCTAGGGCTTTTACCAGCTCTTACGGTCCAGGCAAAAACGCAAAAACTTGATGTAAATAACAAAAAGTGCAGAACACAGACACACTCACACAGCAAAAGGGGTGTGTGTTCTCTGAAAATGCATCACTGATCATAAAACACAAGCCCTCCTCTTCAGCTCTGCTCTGTGATGTAAGTGACTGGTGGAAGGTTGCGTAGCCAAACTCTTGCGCTAACGATGGTTTGTAACATGACCTATGGGTGCCATTTAATAGGTCAAACCGATAAATCGGTCGAGCTATACAACATGAAGATTCAAAAAGTATTCTGTTTGCGTTACAATCTCACATACACACATGAAACCTAACGAAAATAAAGTTTAGACTTTGGCATAAAATATAAAACGTAAATATTTAAACGATATGCTTATATTAATTGCAACCTCACTTGTTACAGTTTCTATAGTTACTGTAGAAACTAATGAATTAAGTAAAAATTTGAAGTGTTGTAAATCCAGTCTCTTTTTTTTCGACTTACAGGAATGATCTGGCCACATACTCCAATGGGTTCATGTCGAGTGTAAGTAAAATAATCTCCATCTGAAACAACAACAGAAAAAGCAAAGTGAATTCATGATGGCTTTGAACACACTGTGGCTTTTACTTTTTATGCTAAGGAGAATCAGCATGTTGGTGATTGATAGTGAAAAAAAGATAAACTCACCTACAGGGATGGTTTTGCCATGAATCTTGTCTGCCCAGCCACCATAGTATCTCAAGGTTTTAATTGTGGCCATCAGATCTACAAAATATGCCATTAGAAACACTTTGCCAGAGTCCAGAGCCTCTAGTGTCTAGAAGTAAAAAAACACAGTGATAAGTATACAAGTGCTATTACTTTAAGTAATAAACCAGTTGTGTGTGTGTGTGTGTGTGAGAGAGTTTTTCTCACAGCTAGCAGTAGTCGGTCTCTCTCCACTAAGTCAGCAAGTCTGTTCAGTAGTTGACCTCGGTCTGAGGCGTCCATGGATCGCCATGGTGACCCCAGCTGGAAGGCGGCTCTGGCACTCCTCACTGCCTTGTCCACATCTTCCTACAAGAGGGACAAGTGGAGGAAATCCAACCCAATCTAAATTTACTTATAAAGCATGTTTAAAAAAACAGTAACAGTTGACCAATCAAAAAGCAAAGGAAGGGGCGCCTGGTGGGTCAGTGGATAGAGCCGGCACCCCATGTACAGAGTCTGTGTCCGTGCCACAGTGACAGCAGGTTCGATTCCGGCCTCTGCCCTTTTGTCTTCCCCTTGCTCTCCCCCTTTCACGCTTAAAACTGTCCTATGGATTAAAGGCGAAACTGCCCAAAAAATAATCTTAAAAAAAAAAAAGAAAAAGAAAAAAATAGATGGTCACAATATAAACCAATAACGAAAAAACTCCCCCAAAACACTGTATGTATGTATGTATGTATGTATGTATGTATGTGTGTGTGTGTGTGTGAGGAGAAACCTCAGGAAGAGCAACAGAGGAGGAATCTCTCTTCCAGTACACGAAAGTCTACAGTCTTTGTATGCAAAACATTCTCCAAACCTAACATGATGTATAAACTCACAGCTAGTACAGAGGAAAAAGCACATCTGATTTACTGATGATGTATAATGCACTCACTGGGTCAGCCTCCTCCACTTCACACAGCAGGTTCCCTGTGGCGGGATCATACACAGGAATCTTTCTCCCACTGCAGGACTCCTGCCACTCATTATTGATGAACAGCTAAGGGGAGATTTAGAAAGAATAATACAGAGAGAAACAGATTCTTGAAGTACGTTGTCTCAAAGCAGATCAAAGATGATCCTTAACACATGGTGCCGGTGTATCAGCTCCTCGCAGCCTGACAGAATTAATAACAGGCTCCCTGTTCAGTGGGAGTCGTGGTGCCTGCTCTCCGATATCTTTTATGAGATGCATCTGTACGCTGTAAAGCTTGCAGAGTATTAACTCATCTTGTTTCATCTTGTTAAAACCGTGTCCCCATTTTCCTCTAATTACAAGCCAACACACCACATTTTTAATTTTTATTTTTGACATCAACCATAAATACTAAATTACTGCATGACTGGCTCACAATGCCATATTAAAGGGCAACTGAAGCCATTATAGGTAGGTTGTTTGCCTAAATACAGACCAGATGATTATACTCACAATCTGCCCCCCCAAAATACATGATACATGTTAGGATGAGGATAAAACAAAAACTGCAATTTTTAAACTTTTTTTTAATCTGTTACTCAAGATTCAAATCAGAACTGTGATAAAAACGTCACGTGACTCTGATTTAATACACCTTCAGTGATCATTCTGTGATTTCTGCGAATAGTGCAGACTGAGAAAGCCACCCTTACACATGCCACTAGTGTTTGATATCCAAATTCTAATGAAATCCTTAAATCGGGGTCCCCACAGCTTAAGGCAAGTGGGATTTAAGACTTTAAAACATTTTTTTAATGCCACTTTGAATGAATTTATGACCAATTTTACAGAAACCAATATTGGATGAAAAAAGTACCAGCATCATTTACCTAAGGTTTATTTTATTTTATTCATTGTAAAATAAATAATGACTGTATATGCAAAAAATCATCAGTGTCTTAATGGTAAATTATGTGGAATTCTGTATGTCTGAGCTTAATCATCCTCTAGGAACAAAGAAATCTGAACCAAACTGGAGCTCAGTTTTGGAAAGTGCCTCACATCTGCGTCAGGTGCGATTGCTTTGACTGTTGGGTGCAGCTTACCTTAGTGTACTGAATGGGGGGGTCTGGGATTGGCATGGGAAGGGAGTGCATCTCAGGTCCGTCTACGTGGTGTGATTTGTGGCTCTGGCGATTGCATCTGTTGTCAGACTGCTTGTGGCCGTTGTCGGGCTGGGAGTTTGTGCTGGCATGCTTTCCCTCTGAAAAAGACACATAGACGTCAATGTCCAATTGTTTGTGTGCATGCATGTGTGTTTACCCCTACACTGTGCTGCATGTGTGTGAACACTGGATTGTGAAAGTTAATGTCTGGATCACTGATTGAGAATAGCCTCCTTCGTTTTTCACCATAACCCTGTGTGTAAGTTGCCATCCCAACCCGCTGCAGAGAAGCTGTGCCAAATGAGACTGGCACTCTCGGCACGGTAACACCGCGGGGTCAAGGGTCACAACTGGCACCGTAAAGTCGGGCTGGCTCTGAGCGGTGGACTTGACTGACCTCATTTGGACAGAGTGGATCGGAAAACAGCAGGATGCAGGCGGGAGCAAAATACCACCAGAGGTGTGCTTCATCATATTTGCCAAAAAACTTTTGAGCTTCATTTCTAGATGGACGCAACTGTAGGACAACAGTGACGGACTGTGTGATGAAACAGGGATTATTAAGGTGGAGCAGACATTAAACACTACGTAACGCACGAAAGTACAACCTAATGTTTTCTTTCTTGTAATCTAGATAAATCAGCATTTTATTTCGTTATTTTATTCATAGCTTTGGACATTTATAACAATCCAGCTCCATTTAAAAATATAGGTTTAAGCTTAACTTTTAGTTGATATCAGTTTTTCTTCTCCTTTTTTATTATTAGGTGTGGTACTTTAAGCAAATTATTGCTATAATTGTGCAAAAAGCATCCAGACTGTATGAATTATGTGCTGAATTTTGCCTCATCGCTTATGAGTTGGCCAGAATTAATTACACATACAGCATAATACATTAAAACATTAAGAAAAACAATATAAAAATATGAATGCAAATTAAAGTAATAGAAAGCTCATTAAAGGAAATGAATAAGTTAAAAATCAGAATCACATATAAAGTAGGTCTTCAGGTTTTCACATGCAAGGAATTTGATTTGGAGTATTGGTGCATAATATAAACATATAAAGGGAAAAATAAATTAACGATTAAAGCAATATTGTAAAAAAACAAAAAAAAACAGAATAGGCCTATATTAAAACTGTAATAAAAGTATTTTCTTCAAAAATGGGTATTTACTAGTCTATAAAAATATGTGCAATATATTTGAATAAAAATGATGTTAGAATGAAGATATAAGATAGTTCTGGGTGAGTTTTAGGTTCAGCCATAGGCAGAACATATTTTTGTTGTTTTTTTTTACCTGGATGTAAAAGTGGTCAAAGTTGTCTTAATATCCTCCGGAAGTTTGGTCTGGCTCTGTTGTGCACACTAACTCACACTAAATATTGCTTCTCCAGTCTGCAAATATAGAGCCTAGATAAATAAACTGTATTTTATTTCTACTGCAAAACAGTATTATCATAAAAGCGTCATAATTCAGAAGTATTGTAAAGTTTTGTTACCTGTCGGGGATGCTGCTGAGCTGCCTCCGGTCTGGTGGACTCCCGCTCCGGTCACCGGCATGTTGCAGCAGTCTGCCTCGTCTCACCGTCAGTGGACCGGAGACCCGCCGACCAGCTTTATATACCTGCAGCACTCAGCGCGAGGAGACAGACCCCACGTACCATCGCACCGGGAGTCCTCGTCGGTCGGTCCTCGGAGGGTCCCGCCGCACGCGCTAATAACCGTTCAGGCGGAACCAATCCCAGTTTTACCCCACGTGGCCCGCGAGGCAGTCGCGCGCACCGCTCAGTTTCTTTGATCATGAAGCGCATGCATTAGTGCATGGTAAGTAGCCTATTATTAATTTTAGCCGAAACTTTTATTTATTGTTAATGTACGTCTTCTGTATAATTATTAAAAGTAGTAAGTATGTACTTTTGGCTCATTACCTTTGGTGCTAGGGATTGTGACTATATTTTTGTAAGGTAATGGATTCAGAAATTAAAGACAGCCTTAAAATCTTGCATACATAGGCTTTTCCTTTTGCCCCTCTTTACTGTTCCTGCTAAATTACCCACTTTTTGGAAGTATTCAGGGGCGTAAGTGAAAGGGGGGGCACAGGGGACATGTCCCCTGTACTTTTTTAGTGGACAAAATTGGACTTTTCCCCACTTTTACAGTCCGCAAACATTGTTTTATTCAAAACAAATTTTAAAAAAAAACTTTGTAAATAAAAATAAGAAAGGTATGGAAGTTGAAATTGTTTTTGTATTTTGTAAGTTGTAGAAACTTGCGTAGAGAATAAATAAATGGTATGGATGTAAGTTTTAAAAAAAAAACTAAATATAAAATTTTGAAAAGAAGTAACAGTATCTACTGCAGTGAAACTTGAGTTGAGTTGAAACATTTTAAGAAGAGATCCATCATGAAATCTTGAGTTACATATGGTTTAACAGAGATAACATTTATTTTTGATATATCCCCAGAAGTCTTCACGAGGAAAAAAGTTTATTTTCGCATGATTACATGTTCAGATGAAAAAAAAGCATTTTACATAGTTTGCTTAACTGCACCATCTTTATAGTTTTTGAGAAAAGTTCTTTTAATCAATCTGATGGCTTAAACCATGCCAACATACCATCATATATTACCTTCAGTAAAAATAACTCAAAAAGGTGTCTGTTAAATATGGATCTATGACTTTGTATTAAAAAGCCTGTAGTTTTATAATTGTTATATTTTGATAAACATATTGCTTTGAGGTGTAGGACAGATATCTGGGCACTATCAGCACAAACCTGAACTAAATTAAAGCAATAGGTGAAAAATGACATGAGATTGCGCAGGGACCCCCACCAGTTTTTGACAGTGTTCATTTAGTAATTGAATTAGTCTCTTTATAAGTGAATTAATAATTTTGTTGTTTTTAAATGTTGTCCCTTTTAAAATAGATGACAAACCATGACTACTCGAATGACCAAATCAGACCAAAACACAAAACGAGCCAAACTAACGTTTTACAGTTCAATTCAAAATGCTGCTTTGATCAAGGCCAGAAATTTAGACTTCTCAGTCTAACTCTTTGCATTGCTCCTATTGCTTCATTGCATTGCTAAAACTCAAGTGTTGCGTGTCCGCATGCAGCACACGCAGCGGATCGGCCCATCTACAAGGCAGCAAACATAATTGGGAAGATGTTTGCTCTGATAAGGGGCCTCCTGCTGCTTCACTGTCTCCCAGGAACAATGTGGTCACATAACTTTGTCTGGTGCGCCTATTTTAATCTTGGCTGTCTGGAAATACACACATCCCTTTGAGAATTATCCCTGGGGACAACACAGTCTCTGTAATTAACCCTTGTTAAACAATGAAAAGATCAGCAGAACTGTAGTTGGGGAGTGATGCAAACAATGTGGAAACCAGCTTCCCATACTAATGTGTGTAGCTCCATTTTATCAGTTGACTTGAGGCTTGTGAAGGCAGTGGGTTTGAGTTGGTTGTGCAGTATGTTGTGAAAACTGGAGCATTAACAATTTATTCATCCAAATTCTGCTTGTCCATGCATGTCCGTCTCAACAGTTTTGTGCAAAAGTTTTTGGCCGTAGTGAAGACTAACAACTGATATTTATTTTTGATAAAAACATGCAGAATTGTTATTGTAGAGCAAGTAGGAGTCTGACTGGTTTAGTTTCATTGAGCACGTTTTTAGCATTTTGTTTGTGGGTTTTACGGCTATAACACTGGTGTTAGTTTCATGTTTGAAAATGAGCAACACATTTCTCCTTGTGGACACTTTACTCACTATTCTGGCTCCACAGAGTCAGTGTGTGTGTCTTGGCTCCGTCTGCCAGAGCTAATGACGAGACCAAACTGCCTCGGCATGGAGGGGACGTGGACCAGCGGGTCAAAGGAGCTGTCGCTCGGCCTGACAGCACGGGGTGTCTCACAGTTGAGCTTGAGCTAAATTGACGGTTCGATGGAGAGTGGGAAAGGAAGGAGAATGAGAGGAATGAAAGATGGAAAGAGAGAGATAGTGAGAGAAGTGGGGAGGAGGGTGTAATACATTCATAGAGAGAGGGATGAAGGCATGGGAGAGAAGGTGGGGAAAATAGTGGTGAGAAGGAAAGGAGAGAACTTGAGGAAAAAAAAGAAACTGATAGCTCCTTAACTGGAAACATATCTGTCAGTTATTTAAAATATTATATTGTCGACAATGGACAATTTTGTAACACACAAATTATCATTGACAGATATTTATAAAGCCATGGCAACAAAACTTCGAACTTAATGACTGTTGTTGGCAATCAGTTTCCATACTACAATGTATAACCAGCAGCTGCATGAACAGTGAAGGCTGCAGTGTTTTGACTAGTCTTTCATAAGGCGTGTCAGAGAGGTATACATTCAGCTTTTATTTAATTTCTAATTTTTATTTTTTTTAATCAGAAAGTAATGTTGTGGTAGGTTGCAATATATTGTGAGGTATTTCTGTTATTTTGTCCACCCTTCCTGATGTGTTGTGGTTGTGATGATAGATATGCATGAAGGCTGAGGGCATGAACCTTAGTCCAAACCGTAGGGACAATGAAGTCAATGTAGGTAGATGGATAGCGCCCCCTTGTGACACTTTACAGACATTACATTATTTATTAAACAATTCTGAAGTCTGCATGAAAGGTGGAAGTACTCTGATTCTTTACCTAAAACAACGTTTTGTTTTATTTATTTTACTGATTAGTCAAGTTGTGTTACGGTGAATTCATGAAACAAACTTTGTCTTCCTGTTAACTTCAGGATTGTTTCAAGGTTTTCCACATGCCTTTTAAAGCACTCTATGGTCTAGCACCTGCATACACCTGCAAACTTTTATGTCACTATGTAGCTGCACAAAATCTCAGATCGTTTGACAAAAACCTACTAATAGACTCTTGATCGAGACTAACAACTAAAGGAGACTTTAGGTGCTTTTGTTGTCAGGGACCCAAAACTTTCCTTTAGATCACTACTAAGTACTCAATTTTATAAAATTGCTTTTCTTCCACATTGTTTACAGTTGTTTGTTGTTGGTGGGTTCTGTTTGTTTTTTTGGGTTGGGTGGGGGCTGATATATTATCCTGTGTAATCTGTGAAACATTTTGTAACACTGTTTTGAAAGGAGCTATTTAAATAAAATTGTTATTATCAATATTATTATACCTCCACAGAAAAAAAATTGATTTACTGATTGATCAGGGACTACGCATAACAACCGTAAAACTCATCAAAACATCTGTCTCAATTTGTGTGGTAAAATGCACATGCATTTCTGCTAAAACCTAGTTTAAACTGAACTGAAAGTGAAATCTAAGCTCTCTTTAAAGCCAAAATCTAATAATAATTATTTATATTATAATATTTTTTTTTTAGTTTTGTTTTAGTGTAAACGCGTGTGTTTGGGAAGTAGTGAGCATACAGCTGGATTAACGAAACTTTGATTATACTGTATGTGTTGTGAACGAGTTTGGTAACAGATGTTTTGATGTAGTTTTGCTGTTGTTGGTCCTCAATAAATCAATAAATAAATGAATCTAAATCTTCACCCGTTTCCATGGAGGCATGCAAGAAAAACAAGGTTAAGTTTTCTTCTTGAATTATAGGCATGACTGATTAATAAACAAATAGTCATTTTTGTGGCCAAAGTACTTCTTTAAACAAAAGTGCAAATAACACAACATTTTATGCCATACAATTAAAAAGACAAAAGACAAAAAGTCCTGAATTCAAAGTGAGCATTTTTTGAAAATGTATAACACTTTAAGGGTTTTCATAGAAAATGTTTGTTTTGTTGAGATTTTTTCCATCAGTGTAAATTTTGAAACACATATAAGCCCTTGAAAATACTTTTCAGAAACCTACGCGCTGCAACAAACAGCCTGCATTTTTGTGAGGAACAGAGGGAACAGGAGAGGAGGGGCCCTTGTTGTGAATGGTTCCGGTCTGCGGTCAAATGGGCCGATGCGGTCACTGGCTGGCCGGGATGGGCTCGTCGTTCACCCTGAGCCAAGTTTCTCGCCGTGTGTGCCTCTCTATTGTGAGCGGGCAGCAGCTCCCTCTGCAGGGGGCCCGGTCGCTGCTGAAAGGGACGTCCCGTACTGTGAACTACTCTCACCAACAGTTTCCCCGAGGATCAGACCTCGAACTTCTGCCAGCTGAGTATTTTGGTCTCTGCTCTCCTCTCTGTTGTCCAGCTCTCTACACCTACAGAGGATACTACAAGGTGATTTTTTTTCTATCAAAAATAGTTTGCCAAATTTTGTTCTTTCTCTCTGTTATTGTTTGTTTCTTTATATTTTGAGCATCAGTCGCAACTTCTTCACTTGCGTAATTTAATTTAATGAGTTTTTCCCTCCACCTTTGTTTTTTAACAGTCTCTCTCAGGTTTTAGAGTTTACCTGGCAAGATGAGACTAACGTTTGGGACTCTGCCCGTCAAGGAGAACTCTGGTGCCTCTTTGTCCAGTGTCACTGTTGCTCTGTGTCTTCTCACCCTCCTCCTGATGGCCCTTAGGGGCCGAAAGAGCCACCACAACTACTCCCGATTGGACCACACAAACTATCCCCCTCCTCCTGGCCCCACGCCGTGGCCCCTTGTCGGCAATCTGCTCCAGATGGGGGACCAGATTCATCTTTCTCTAACCCGCTTGAGGCTCCAGTACGGCGATGTTTTCAAGGTATAATCATTAAAAT
This sequence comes from Plectropomus leopardus, assembly GCF_026936395.1. Classification (NCBI taxonomy): domain Eukaryota; kingdom Metazoa; phylum Chordata; class Actinopteri; order Perciformes; family Serranidae; genus Plectropomus; species Plectropomus leopardus. Next base: position 27,162,756 of record NC_142179.1, read on the forward strand.
CTGTTTAAAAGTTTTAGCCGGTCAGTGGAAGTGTTTATTCATTAAATCATTTGTTCATTCCTTCACTCTAGATGCGTCTGGGCTCTCTGACTGTTGTCGTCCTGAGTGGATACACCACCATCAGACAGGCGTTGGTTCGGCAGGGAGAAGCTTTTGCCGGGCGTCCTGACCTTTTCACCTTTTCTGCCGTAGCCAACGGGACCAGTATGACCTTTAGTGAGAAGTATGGACCGGCCTGGATGCTCCATAAGAAGCTGTGTAAGAATGCCCTCAGGTCCTTCTCCCAGGCTGAGCCCAGAGGATCTGGTGCCACCTGCCTCCTGGAGGAGCACGTCTGTGCCGAGGCAGCTGAGATGGTGGAGGTGATTCGCGAACTGGCTGCTGCGGAAGGGGAAGTTGGCCACGATACAACGGGCGTAGATCCGGTGAAGGCTCTTGTAACCTCAGTGGCAAATGTTGTCTGTGCCCTCTGTTTTGGGAAAAGGTACGACTACAACGACAAGGAATTCCTCACTATTGTTCACATCAACAACGAGGTCCTGAGGATTTTTGCAGCCGGGAATCTGGCTGATTTTTTCCCGGTGTTCCGCTACTTTCCAAGTCCATCTCTGAGGAAGATGGTCCAGCACATCCGCAGGATGAACGGATTCATGGAACGGAGCATTGAGGAACACATCAACACCTTTGATAAGGTAAGGTGGCTGGCAGGAACACTTTTCGACCAAAATTTAGTTTAAATTGACACAAATTGCAAAATGAAATGCAGAATCACACACTGAGGCATCACAGCATGATCAGCCACGGATATTTTGCAGGATGCGGTTGTGTTTTGATTTTACTTCTGCACAATAGATGGCAACTGCTAAAAATAAGTAGAAGAACAATTCACAGTTGAGGGTTTCCAAGGACGTGCAATTAAAAAAAGATACTTTTGGAAAAAAAGGGACAAAAGTTTCACATTTCTTCATAAACGAAGCCACCGACAGTACTGTTTTAATGACAAACCAATCACTGGTTTGTTATATATTATCTTCAGCCAGTCTATTGCACAGTGACCACAAGATACAAACACAATATTTTGTTTATCATGTGGAGGGTGTGTCTGTTAGTGTTGCTTTCTTCATATCTGTCCCACTAATTTGCCGTTCACTATTTAATCTGACATTGCACTCATACAGTAGTAGCTGTGAATGCAACTGTAGCCAAAAAAATAACAAACAAGTTCCCTGGGAGGGACCTTTGTTCTTGTGCAGAGTGGCTAAAATGTTCGCACGAACTCTAATTAGGAATTAGCATCCCACTGGAAGGCACGCGTCGTACCATAACTGATTACTGCCCTTTCCCTAATAAACTTTGAACCTCTACATCTGCATTATAATGAATTTCCCAAAAGTCAATACAGATAGCTGGATGTTTTAATAACAATGATTTAAGAAGAACAACAACCGGAATCAAATGTTAGATTTACTGTCATTTTGTATGTGTGTATGTGTCATTGCAGAACTGTATCAGAGACATTACAGACGCTCTGATTGCACTTTGTGAAGACAGAGAAGAAAATAAGGATTCGTCCGCCCTCTCCAACTCTCAGATTATTCACACTGTCATAGACATCTTTGGAGCAGGTGAGCCACACAGGAAGTGTCCCCTATGTTATCACTTATGACAAACCGTGACATTCAGCGATCATCTTGATAACCTTTGATTACCCTCCTTTGACTGAGGTGGTATTGTTTGTGATTTTCTGAAGGATTTGACACCATCATTGCTGGTTTACAGTGGAGCCTGTTGTACCTGATCAAGTATCCTGACGTCCAGGACAGAATACACCAAGAGATTGGTACTATTTTTTTTTTTGACTAAGATGAATCTCTAACTGGCATATTCAGTACTTTCAGAGTATTGCCGCCAAGAGAAAGAATGCATGCTATGCTGAAGAGCGAGGGCCCGTCCAGTGTCTGGTGTCATGAATGACTCATGCTCATTGTCCAGGAATAGAAGGTCGCTCATTAATGATTAACACATCACTAATGAGCCAACAACTGTGGCTGGTGGTTTATTATTGATGTGCCAAAACTACTAAATTTAGTGGAGAAGGTGTTGCTTCACATACAGAAGCTCTTAAGATCTGACATAAAAGAAAGATCCAGAGATTAATACAAATGTAGCTGTCATCTGTTCAAATTTGTCCCAAACAAGTATTCATTAAGTTGTGAAGGAAACGAAATGAATACTTCACCAACAAAATGATAATTTTTATCTCATTTACTCACTCTCTGTGAAATTGAATTTCACATGTCTCATTGGGGAATGAAAAATCAAAACCAAAGACATTTCTTGATGAATTGGGATGAAATGGCGTGTATTAAACAACAGCAACATATAGAAACCGCAGTTTACACACTCACTAAAACCTTACTGTTTAAACTGCCTCTGCTTAACCCTACAAAAGCAGAGCAAATTGGTTTGATTTCTTTCAAAGACATTGAAAGAAGACAATAAGCAATTTAACAAGAAATTACCCCCCCAACAATAGCACAAAATCTGTCAAAAAAAAGGTTTAAAAAAGCCAAGAAAATTACCTGAAAATCATTTTTAAAAAAAGACCTGAAAAAAGTTGAAAAGAGAAAAGATCTTAAACATAATTATAAGAACTACAAATATAGTTGATACATATAGATTTTTGTAATATTCTAAATCAATTCATTACTTGCAATTTGAAGGACATTTAATTATAAAGGTGCTCAGTACCGTTTTTTCCCATATTTTTGAAAGGAATCAAACCAAGTTGCTCAGGGTGCAAAGGTCTGAATGCTTGTGGAAGCCATCTGAATCCAGCACAAGAAAACTGATGTCGATCCAGGTTTCAAGGCTTAAACACTCTCATGCAATCATGGACAACACGGCTTGACAAGTGTGTGTGTTTGAACTCTGCTCAGTGGAATGCGTGAGCAGAGTTTGTAAAAAAGTTTTTGCTATATTCTATTTTTTGCTGTAAATTTATCAAGAATTTTTGTCAGTTTTTGGACTCCCTGTTCCCTGTAGAGGTATGCTAGTAAAACAAAGTTTTCTTCAGGAATTCAGTGTTACATAGGGTGAGTAAGTGATATACAGATGGTCATTTTGTTGGTGAAGTATTCCTTTGACTTTAGCATTAAGTGAAAATGTGTCTCTTTGTAACACATAAATCATCATTACATGAGTAGCCTGGCATACGATGACGCTTATGCGGAAGTATCAGAATTTTAGGACGAATCAACATAATAAAAGCTCAACAATGGCCAACCCGAGTGCCGTTCCCAGGCAGACACAATCCGACAGCCACCAGAGAAACTCACAAAAGATCGGTCCAATTTGCTGACGCCAGAGCCACTTTTGAAGTGGGTTGACAGAACTGGTGCTGTCTGTTCTGAGGCACGTTGCTTTTTCACAGAGAGAGAGAGAGAGAGAGGGAGAGAGCGAGAGAGAGAGAGACACTAAGAGGAGACAAGATGAATCAGAGAGGGAGGTACAAACAGCCAGAGAAAGAAAGACAGACAGAAAGAAAGAAAGGTTAGAGAGTTGTTCCAGACCAACACAAAGGCGGTAACACGCAAGGCACACTATGTGAACGCACATAGTTTGAAATCCTTCACTTACTCATCGCTTCAATTAATTGTAATAAACACAATTAATTGTCTGTGAAGCTTTTATTCTGCTGTTTACAGTAAAGCTCACCACTTTACTGGAAAACTTTTTAGTGAATGAGTGAGTGATTTTTAATTAATTTAAAAGATGAGCACTTGTTCAGCCAGTGTAATTATCTGTGAAGTGCATGTTAAAAACTCAAAACATTCAACACATCTCAGCCCCCATGAGCTCTGGTGAACTGAAAAGTGCTGCTAAAGTTTACAGACGGTGAACTTTTGACTTGTTTTGAAGTCTGCAAAGAAAACTAGTGACAATGCAATTTTAACAGAAACCTGTTATATAACTTAAGAATGATTTGCTGTCATTGTACACCGACACATTAAGGAGTCTCTTGGCCAAACACGGACCTAACCTGCATCCTAGTTCAGGGGCTCCCCCCCCTCAGGATCCCACTCAACCCATGAAGTCTGTAAACACATGGAAAAAAATCTACTCTTTCATATGGGAGCCTGCTCTTTGCTTCCCATGTAAATTTTAAGCCAAACCGTTATGATTTCTCTAAACCTAACCACATGCTTTTGCTGCCTACATGTAAGGAAGTAAACCTAATCATGAAGTGCTCTAAGTTTATTTTGAAAAAGTGAAAATGAAAGTATATTTTGAAAAGACACAATGCGTGTAACAGATGTAAATAGACAAGCTGTCCTGGAACGTCTGAAACAGATGCAGGAGCGTTCCTAATGTGTCATATTTAGATGCGTACGTCCGTTCACAAAGAGGCGGTACTTGTCGAGTTGAGAACGTGTTAGTGTGTGAGGATAGATCATTACATTTGGGAGAGAGGTTGGAGGGCCCTCAGATCTCTCAGAGAACCTCTCCTTGGCCCCCTTCTTTAGCTCAGAAACTGAGGTGCCGATTATGTGTCGGAGGCATCAAAGAGCACCAAAATTCAAGATTAGTAGCACAGAAATTAGATTAGATTGAATATTAGATTAGATTACTAATCTAAACTATTACTAGATTAGAATATTAAAGCACAAAAACCTGACTTTTGAATCGTAAAGTTTCCTTGAAATTCTAATGGGTTTTAGTGGGTTTTGTCTATTATAGATGATCACATTGGTGCAGCCCGACTGCCCAGATTTTCAGATAAGCCCAAGATGCCTTTCACGGAGGCGTTCATATATGAAGTGTTTCGCCACGCCTCATACGTCCCTTTTACCATTCCTCACTGGTAAGACAGTTATTTTGTCTACAGTACATTTATTTGCACAGTTGTGTGTATTATATTGTAAAATACTGGTTTTCTCCTCTTCAGCACCACGAGAAACATCACCCTGAATGGATATTTCATTCCAAAAGACACATGTGTCTTCATTAACCAGTATCAAGTCAATCATGACGTGTGAGTTGTTGAAAGTGATCAACACGACATTATGACTTTGAATTTATATACTGTGTCATTAAACAGTAAAGTTTTCTGATCTTCTTGTCAGTTATGAAGAATGCGTTATTTTTTGTTTGATTGCCTCGTTGATATTCATGTTTTTCACTCTGTCCCAGTGATCTTTGGGGTGACCCGGACACCTTTCGCCCTGAGCGTTTCCTTGGTCCCTCAGGACTTCTCAACAAGGAGCTGACAGAGAAGGTTCTCATCTTTGGCATGGGGAAGAGACGCTGTCTCGGTGATGGTTTTGCACGTTTGGAGATGTTCGTGTTTCTCACCGCGCTGCTCCACGGGCTGCGGATTGCAAATGTTCCAGGGCAGGAGTTGGACCTCAGCACAGATTTTGGTCTGACTATGAAACCACGTCCGTACAGGATTACCATCTCCTCGAGGTTTTAGACCAAATGATGCTCTATGTGGATGTTTTGTAACATCACAACACAATATCTTATTATTTTTACTATTATTATTATTATTTTTAGCCACCTATTTGGCTAACTTTAAAAGGAAAGTTCACCCCAAAATCAAAAACACAATTTTTTCACCATACTCGTTGTGCTGTTTATCAGTCTGGATCTTTCTGGTGCGAGTTGTCGAGTGTTGGAGATGAGAACAGACTGGCTTTGAGCACCACACGCTGAATGCCATCCAGTTCCATTATATTTGAGCAAAGGCAAACATTTATTGATTTTTTAGGTGAACTGTCCCTTTAATAATGCCACAGAGCTACAGTACTTCTTATGTTATATTATTGTTAACAGACAGAGATTTTTTTTGACAAACGTGGTACACGCATGAACAACATGCTGGAAATATACTGTATATACAAATGTGTTTTCGAAGAAAATTAGCTAGAAATAGCATTAAATATGAACTAACCTAATGTTTGCGCTGAACATTTATGACAGTGGAGGGTCATTCAAAGTGCTTCTGTGCCCATACTTTGAAAGGGTAGAGTCCCTCCGCCTTCCTGTCCCACCACATTAAAAATGAAACTAGCTTGAAAACAGCCCCTCATTAAAAGCCTTTATCTTAAGTTATTAGTTACAGTTAAACACTGAGGGAGGGAGAGAGAGGCTGTTTCAGATTGGCGATCAGCGCTTCGGGCCTCAAACTGTGTTCACGCAGGGTTCATCCTGACTCTCGTCGGCCCTCTCCTCCTCCTCCTCGCTTCAACTTCTCTCCTCCAACTCTCCTATCTCCTCCTCATCAGTTAGATTCCTTTCATCTCCTCATCCCCCTCATGTCCTCGTCTTCTTCCTGTCCTTATCCCTAGGTCCTCCTCCTCCTCTTTTATCATAGCTTCAAGGCAAACACTGTTGAGCTAACTCATCTGCTCCCATCTCCAAAGTCTCCCCCAGTGGCTTTCTGAGGAACGACGCAAAAATATATATTAAGATATACAAGTCTTTTTGAACATCCTCCCACTTGCCCATCAGTACTGTGACCTCCCACACACTCAGATTAGATACAGTCCCAGACATCTTTGAGGGAGGTAAAGAGGACAGCAGAGTGTGAAATCAGGCATTTCCAGTTTTATAAGCTCAATGTAAAGAAGCATGTGGTTATGGACAAAAGAGGATTTGGGCAGAATTACTTATTGGAGCTTTGTCCTTAAATGGAAAGTTTGAAAGTTATGTTGTGACAGTGTTCTCTCTTTTGAACTTTTATCCATCCAGGGAAGTCTAATGAGGACACATGTTCTTTACCAGCAGGGTCCTACTCATTTTAAAGCCCACACTCAGCTGACATCAAGGAACTAGTGGCCAGCTATTGCCTCTCTGCAAGCATTACTGTCACCTTTGTCCTGGCTAAAAAGTCAAATTTCCAGCCAAGGCCTGTATGAAAGGAAATAACTCTTACTACCAACAGGTGGCAGTTATCTGCTTTTTAAAAAGGAAACAAGATGCGGTGACAGTCAAAGTCAATTCAAACCTACCTGTTATCTTCAAAGGCAGACTCCATTGACAAAAACAGAAAATTTACCTCACTGAACACGGGAGCTGCTCTCAAACAAAAGTTGTTCATGTAATTGTGCAACTTTGCGGAATCTGAACTAACCCTTCAAATCACCTAAGGCAAACTGGTAACTGGAAGAGCAGCAGCTCCCGTAATCAACAGCCTTTTAGTTCAGTTCCTCAAGAATTATTTCCTTTTTTTGGATTCTTTATACGCAGGAGGCATGAGAGAAAAAAGCGTTTTCTTTGTGAATTCAACAAAACATTTACAGTAACTGATATACAAATATATATTCTGGCGGTAAAGTGTTCCTTTACGTCTGTTTCACTAGCATTTCACTTACTCTTAGGCAAAAAGGAATGATATTAAAGAGCGTAATATTGGAGGCGGTTAAACCTTTAAAACAAAGAAAATATTTAGATTCTGGATTTTCCAGTGAGGAAGACAGACTGAAAGCAATTTTCCAACATGTCTGAAGGGGATCCTTTGAAATGTTTCTAAATGAATCTAAGTTTGACAAATAAAGTGAGGAACGGCAATTATTATTCGACTGCAGAGAGTACTGGTTCAGTGGTCATGTCATTGGTTAAAGCAATATGAATGTAAATTCATATCTTTTTAGGGTCAGGCTTCCTCTTTGACTGTTTGTGGTTTTGATTAAAATGTCTCAGCAACTGTCGGATGAACTGTCGTCATGAAAAAAAAAATTTCCTTTTAAAAAAAAACATGTTAAGTTACCTCTTGAAACTTTTTATTCAGAGTGCTAAAAGTGAGTGTACTTTCATCATAATGTCAACAGACTTTGTTTTTTGCAAAAAGGAAAATACCAGGAAAAAATTACAGTGCCACCAATATTTTGTTGTTAAGAATAAAAGTACTAAGTTATTCAAATATTGTGAAGTTTAATTGTATTTTGAATGTCAGCCTGTAACAATATTTTGGTATTGTGAATATTTTAACATCTGAGTTATACTTGTAACTTAAAAATAAAAAATGCTGAACTTGCATTACCATTTATAGTTTAGTCATCATCGTCTGCTTTTCTTCTTTTCTTTTCTTCGAGTCAGCAAGAGTGATACCAATTTTTAAATCAGGAGCAGTTCACCAGGAAAGCAACTATAGGTCAGTTAGTATCCTGCCTGTTTTTCTAACGTTTTGAAAAAGTAGTAGCTCATCAGTTATTGAAGTGTTATGAATAAATGAAACCCGAGGGTGTAAGTATAAACAGTTCAGTCAGTGCAACTGCACAGGGGCCTCAGTCAAATGAGGGAAAATGGTTCTCTGGTGAAAATATGACAGAAGTATACTGGATTATGTTCTATAGCTAAATTTTCCACCTAATACAGGTATTGATTTTGTTCGTCATGTATATACTCAAATGAGCAAACCCAGCTTTGTCGTGGTTTAGAAAGAAAAAGTCAGTATTGAGCAAACTATATTCTACATAGTATAATATAACAAATATAAATAAACTATTGAAAATGGTTCTCTTAAATGAATATTTTCTCATTTTCTTTTGTCACATGACATATACAGATGCAATGATGATTGCTGGATGATGTATGTTTTAGTCCAATCGTAACTCCATGTGATCATTTGACAAGACATCAGAATTTTGGCGAGGTGAAGCGCAAAATCAGTCTATACTTAAAAGCGATGCACACTTAGGCAAGCCCAGCCAGCAGTCAGGCCATTCAAACACAAAAAGTGATTGCAAGAAAAGTTAGTAGAGAAAAGAAGAGGACAAGAAGGTTGCAAAGCTCTCTAAATTCATTTCTTTTGGATTTTTTACAGCTGCCAGACTACGTACAAGCCCCTCGCTGCGGCCTTTGGGTGTGTTTCAACAAGCATGTAGTAGGTAAGTTAACCTTAGCTGCAAGCAAAATTACAGTGGTCTTAATAACCTCAGGCTTTTGTGTTTGATGTAAATTTTAAGACAAGGCATATATTTATTATGTAGGCTAAGTTGTAGGCTACTTGTAAAATAATGTTTCTACCAGGTGGATAGTCAGCCTATGAATTATTATGGGTAAGCTAACTAATAGCCTAGTAGATGCTGTCTATTCCTTGCATTGGATAACCATTATATTTTCCATATTTTTGGTTGCAGGTCTAAACAGTCGGAAACAGAGTCAGAATCATTCAAATAGGTGAGTACAAGTGCAATTTCAAGGGGATATGGGGTCTGATGGGCCGCCGTGCCCTGTTTAAAAATTTATTATTTTGGAGTCAGGTCGGTGTTTTGTTGTGTGTGTATGTCCTTTTGGGGGTAAACTGTTTGCGTACCACTGTAGCTGGCCAGTCTTTGGGACGTGTTATTTGTTTATAAGTATAGCAGCTCTCTTCTTTCTTATTTACAATAATCTCTTGCCTCCATGTCCAAGAGGAGTGCAGCTGTTGTTAGTCATGAGGTTGTTGTACAAAAAAGTGCCCGAAAAAGTGCATTGTCATGTCAGCACAACAGTTGCTAGTTGTCACGTTTGTGAACTTTGGCTGTCACAGCACTGTCCATGCTTCTGATCACTTTCTCTTTGACCTCTGTACTCTGCAAATACAATAGCCCAGGTAATACGGTTCCACTGTAAAATCCAACACATGGTTGGTATTGTATATATATGCCTAATTGTGTGTGCATATCAAAATGTGTGTATGTGTGTGTGTGCATTGTAGCTAAGAAGTCATCAGACCATCATAATAGCCTGCACTGGGGCCCATTATTGCTAACTTAGGCCACTGATCTACACCTGTATAATTCCACACAGACTGCCAATGTCTTTTTTATATAGTAATTTGAATAATCGATTAAATAAAATGAAGCAGTTGGAGCAGTCTCTCCCAATTTCAAAGATGCATTTGACAGATTAAACCATGATATTCTTATTTAACTTAAAACTTTAAAACAAATTTAATCTCACCTATAAGTGTTTACAGTAGCTTAAAGTACAGTTACAGTAGTCCTATCTTTCCAATCTTGTTCTATGTGTTATTTTTAATAATGAGAAATCATATTTTCTAAAGACTTAAACAGGAGTCCCTCAGAGTTGTGTCCTTGGTCCACTTCTTTTCAGTTTATATATCAATGACTTGCCACAGTAATGTCTTGAAGCTGGTTTTCAGACGTATGCAGATGATACAGTCATATATGTATCTGGTAGATCATCTCTGCCAGTTTTCACACAGCTGTCATATAATTTTCAAACCATAGCAGCATGGTTTGAGAACTCTTGTTTTAGACTCAACGTTAAGAGGCCTTAAAAGGTGTCATTTTGCGTGTCTTCAAGGGCTCATCCCTCATTAGTAGCCAGTAAGTTAAATCTAAATATTAATGGTCAAGGTATTGAACAGGTTTTGAATATCTCGGCCTGAAGTTAAAAGTCCCTCCTAAAAAGCATTTTTAAATGCTGAGTAAGGTTGCAAAAGCAAAAATAAATAAACTGACTTCTTTGAGACTACCTACCTTTTCATGATGCAGATAGTTTCACATACTCTATGATCTTTTCAAACTTAAGTTATTGTGTAACCTCTTTATCACAAGCCCCATTTACAACTAAGCCTCTTATTATGATACATAGTTAAGCAATTCAAATTCTTGACAGAAAGCCAATAAGATCACATTAGCAGGAACTGCAAGGTACCTTTATTTAAATCCTCGTTTGGACAGATAGGAACATGCAGAATTTCTTCGGTCCTTCTTATTTCTGTGTTTGGGATGTTTATGGATGTGTCCCCCTAAAGCACTCAGGGCAGGGCTTTATAAAAAGGTAGCGACCAAGCGCCATACCATTTGCAGCCGTTATCTAAGAGACACAGCACGAATAAAATGCAAATTGAGTGAGGTGAAACGCCATGCGAAAGTGAATCTTGAGTTGGCTTTTGCATTAACTTGTGATGGTGAGCATGTTTACAAACAGCTACAGACAATCCAGCATTGTATACCTTTAGTGTATATATTTATTGTTGGCTTTGTGTTTTGTACTTACTCATGTAAGACCCATCTAGGGACAGGTATTGTAAATTAGCTTAGGCTATATAGGCTGCATTGAGTGGCATCGTTTTGTGCAACATACTTGTCCCTATACTCTAAAAAAAAAAACCCAAAAAACAAATTTGTCATATAAAAGTATTGTAACACTAAGAGTGTTCTTAATGGCTTCCAAAAATGCTAACACTAACTGTTTACTGTATAAAGGCATCACTCCCAGTCCGCCTGTGTGTGTGGTCATGTACACAAACCATTTACAGTGCCGAATTGCTTTGTGTCGACTAATTAACAAAACACACCAAGAGGATGAGACCCTGGCCCCCTCATCAGCCATGTTCTCTCCCCATGTGCTTTCTGTGTCTTTGTCTCACACTTTGTTCTAGTCCACAGAGCTCACAGTAGGATTTAAACTATGGCCGTCATTAAAGAATAACAAATCACAGTGAACATGTGCTGAGTGGCAGCTGATCTAAAGCAGCCAATAAAACATTGCACGCAAAGCTAGGAATCGTGGCTCTAATGTGGCAGAACAAAGAGAAGCACTTGAGGGGCCCACGGTATAGATTAAAAATGCTGAACAATTAAGACTGGGCATAATCGCAGACAAAAGACGGTCTTCTAATAGAAACTGTTCAGCACTGACATGTCACCCTGGATCAAAAAATTTCAGTTTGAAGCCTCCACTCTGCTGTGACTGTTTTAGTCTGAATTAAGGTTTAGAATGAGACAAAAAAACAATAAACCCCAGAGTCAGCCTCTCTGTTGGCCAAATCATTGCTTCTCCACATAGCCACATATACAAAACCTTACCATATGAAGAGAAAGCAAACCTTGCCTTTTATTAACACCTACAAAGTAAAAAAATCGGCTATTTTCTCCTGCAAATTCTGGCACTTTTTATACAGTTTTCTTTACTTTCATTCATAAAGCTCTAATTTTAGCAAACCCACTACCCGTTTGAAAAAAGAAAACAACAACAACAACAACAGGACAGGGCCTTTGCGTGTTTGAGAGTGTCCATTCCCAGCCAAAGGGTATGACCCCGTTATAGAGTAGGAACAGGTCATGGGCCCTGGAGACTTAACCTCTGCTAATGGGCTATAAACTCGATGCCTTTTCCCACATACAATAGGAGTGCGAACTGATTGACCAACTGACTATTTGCCTCTTCAGTTACACGCTGGACCCTGCATTGTAGAGGCCTCATTCTATAGATCCAGGCAGGCAGCGCCCATTAACAAACTGCACGCAATCCCCTGAATGCAGCTGCCCCGATGATGTCACCCATCCTTCCATTTGACAAAATTATACATTTAAATTACTTATATGATGGTTCATAAGCATGTACAGCTTATATAATGCATACAACATATAAAATAGGCCACCAAGTAATGGCTCAAACGAACCCAATTCAACACTTTACTGCAGTAGTGGAGGTAGCCTACATCTACTTATACTATACTTACTAGTTTGTACTTGATTTGAGCATTTTACATTTTCTGCTACTTTATAGTTTCAAAGGGTTATGTAGGCTATATTTTGATGCTAAACTTTTAAACTTTTATTTAAAGGGATACTTTGCCAATTTTTAACTAGCTTTGTGTGGGTACTATGTGTATATGAACCACGGTAAACTTTCTTCCATTTTGCCAGCACCCACATCTCCCTCGTCATCTGCCAGTAAAAATCCATGGCTGAAGGGCTGTAACTCAAACTACAGATTGTATTCCAGCATTTTTGTATGCCTGCCAACACAGACACAAAGAGTATAGAAGTAGACTGAGAGACAGAGCCACCCCTCTCTCACTCATAAACACAGATCAAATTCATATTAAATGGTAAAACTAGGCAGTGCTGATCCATATAAACAAAGTTTATTTTATTGTATTGCCAATTTCTCACCTAAAATGTCTCCAGAAACATATTTCAGTGCACTGTTTAGCTGTTATACAAGAGTTTGTGAACTAGAAGTTTGTGCCATATGTTTCCTGTAATAGGAGGCTGAAAAAAACTGAGATCAAAAGGTAAAATCAGAAACAAATTTTAGTGCACTGTTTAACTGTTATACAACACTGTTTGTTACCAGCTGGCCACCATATTGTTTTCAGACAACTTGCATTACTTCACCCACCAGTGGAAGTGTTTATTGTTCTGGTGCAGCACAGTCAATTGTGGTAGTTGCAGGTTTTCTTCCTCTTAAGTTAAAGCAAATGCCGTTTTTTCTGTTTTCTCTGGTCACATAGCACCAGTTTCAACAGTTTTTGCATCTTTCTACAATAGACAGCCCAGCTTTATCAAAAGAACATCTTTCCAGCTGTTAAATACTTTTAGAAGTAAAAAAAATGTAAATGCGGAACTTTTATTTATAACAGAGAATTTCTACACTGTGGTATTTCTACTTTCACTTGAGTAAGAAATCTGGGTATTTTATTGTACTCCATCCACCACTGACTTTACTCCTCTGTTGTACACACTTCAGATTTCCTCCTCTTCCACCGTCTGTCCCGACCTCAGCTTCGTAATGACCTATCAAAAACAGGAAATGGAAACAGAAAAAAACAAATAAAGTTAGTATGACTGTTTGAATGTGGCCATCAAAATATGTGATATTTTACATAGACATCTTTAGTCATCTTTTGTAACACATACAGTAACACAAACCTCTTTCAGCTGGGCAATCTCTTTGCTCTCCACATGTCTCTGAGCATTGTTGGTTATGGCCTTCACTCTTGTTGCATAACTGGAAAATTCAGGAAGTTAATCTTTTTAAACCTGAGCACATTGGCATGATTTCATTCAAAACATGGGAATAAGGCAATGAGCAACAAAAGAAGAAACTGTCCAAAATTTGCAAGAAATTTGTAAAAAAAAAAAAAAACAACAACAAAGAAACAAAAAAAGCACAAGAAAATTACTTGAAAATTTGTAATAAATGAATAAATAAACACAAAATGACAATAAAAAAACAAGGAAATGACCTTGAAAAAGTGCTTAAAAATTTTAGTAATTCAAAGATATAAATACTTGTGAAAGGTGTCTAAAAGAAGACAAGTGATGACAAGTGATGTCGCTCCAGGTTTAAAAGGGTTAAGGTGTTTATAGGAGTTTGTTAGCATTCAGTAAATTAGAAAAGATGGATCTCTATTTGTAGCTTACACAAGAGATGTGAGCGTCTCATCGAGGTTGCATTCTGAAGGGGAGATGTTGACGATCATGAGGGTTTTGGCATTTCCACCCAGAGAGTCCTGCATCACCTGGGAGAGATGAAACGCATGTCTGCATTACAGTCCATTATCACATATAAGCAGTTTATTGCTCATTGCTACAGGTTTGTGTTTGAATTCACTCAAAATTCAAAGCATGCTGTTTTTTTTGAATGATTACCTGTGTGAGCTTGCTGTTCCTGTAGGGTACATGTGGCAGTTCAGCAGACAGGGCTGAGATCACATCGCCCAGCGCACTCAGAGACTTGTTGATGGAGTTAGCCTCCTGCAGACGAGAGGAGAGTTAGAGGCCATAATACTTTCAATTATTTTTACAATCAACTGATGAGCCTATCAAAAAAAAACAAAAACATTATGAACAGACCTTTAGCTGGTGGTTCTTAGCACCAGTCTTGGCCGCTCTCTCGCTGCCTGCCAGGTCCACCAGACTCAGCTTCCCCGTGCTCACGCTCCCATTAGTCAGATTCCTGCCCTCCACCATGATGCAAACAATCAGATGGGAGCGGGAACTCTCCACATTCATCTCTTGGGAAACAGACACGACATAAAAGTCGCTGAATTGACTTTGATAGCTTTGACATTAGATACAGATAATCCCAATTCAGCAAATTATTCAGTGGTGGAAAAAGTACATTTACACATTTAGTTTTAGGTCCTCGTACAGTAGCGAATTTTAACTTTGATTACTTATTTTATTTATGAAATGTCAGCAACAAGTACAAAATCCTAATTACAATGTGAGAGTTTGAATCATTATTGCAAATTTGACCAACTGTCTAAAATCTTTCTCAAAAATCTGACCCCTGACCCCCGTATAGCTATTCTGGGCAATAGTAAAGTGCTGATAAACTTTGATGGTCATGAAATGAAACTTATTTTGTTGGCTATCACTGGAAATCAAAGACCCCTCCCTCAAATAAACAGTGGTGGACAGAACTGTTATCTTATTACACCCCTGAAAAAATTATGTATCATATAAGAGGGCAACAATTACATTTTCAAAAAGTCTGGGTTCGTGTTGTAGATTATATCCCCAGTATGGGGGGTAAACTAGAGCAGCTTATGTAATATAATTGTAGCCTGTATTTGCTGTATTTGTCTTCTCTCTCCCCGCTTTTTTGTTGTTGCTGTTGTTGTTGTTGTTGTTTTGAGACTCTACTTGAGCTTAATGAGATCTCGGTATAATGGCATGTGCTGTTTTGCACTAGGTTTGGGCTGGGGTGAGATGGGAAATCATCATGTTGAAAAATTCAGTGTGCTTTACAAATTATTTGTGAAAAAAATTATTTGTGAAATCGAATTAAAATAAAATAGTTAAAAAAAAATCCTAATTACAATCTCCCAGAGCCAAAGGTGATGTTTTTCAAAAACAGAATGATTTATTTTAGATTCATATAAAAAAGAAACATTTGAGAATGTTGACATTATTTTTCTTGAGAAAAACATGTAAAATTCCTAGGATCAATTAATAATTGAAGTGTTTTAGATCAAGTCAAAATGTCTGTGACTAAAGAGGAAAAAAATTCAAAATTACCATTAAAAACATATCTATCTATCTATCTATCTATCTATCTATCTATCTATATATATATATATATATATATATATATATATATATATAATGTTACAACACAATTATTCTTTATCATTCTGTACCTTCCTTTCTTCCATAGTATTTAGTAAAATATAAGTGTGTGAGTTTTTTTTTATTAGTTATTGTTATGCATAATTTTGTAGTTTGTTTCTCCAGCTCATGCATGGATTACTGAACAGACCAGGGGCCCAAAGTGTCATGGGCCCCACTGGTCATCTGCAGAACGTCATTTAAATTATTGTCACGTATACTGACCAAAAGACTAAAAAGGGCTGCAAAGAGATGAAAACAAGAGACACAAAATGACATCAAAGAGACAAAAAACAAAGAGATGCAAAAAAACAAGAACAACAAAAAAGAGGCAAAACAACAAAGTTCATGTGTCTTGCTCAGGTGGTGGGTCCTTTTGCATATCTGTGCCCAGGGGCCTGTTGTCTCCTAATCTGCCCATGCTCCAGCTCCCTGTTACTAAAACATGAGGCGCATCCTGTGATGAATCTGATGACCTGTGTGCATCTATAAAACAATGTTGCTCCTCTTCCTACAGTATGCTGATTCACAGTTTTGCTGCGCTGCCACTCACTGCCTGGTCCAGTAATGATGTACCTAGCTGCCGCCCCGTCATACTGACTGTAACTAACACGATTAATCCAAACCATTTAGCAGGGCCCTGTTTGAACTGGGCAGCATGGCACGGTATAGAGGACTCACTGGTAGCAGAGATGTGTCGGTTGGCGCAGGCCTGCTGGAACAGAGCATAGAGCTCCTGGGCACTGGAAGCCTCTTTTGTCTCTGCTCCTTGGGCGAAAACAACCCCTTTTCTGTTCCTCTTGATCTCCACCCGCCTGGCCTGGCCATGGGACTGGGGCTGTGCATGGGCCTCACCAGCCAGGCTCACAAAGAGGTCCTGCAGCATGTCGTTGTACAGCTCCAGCATATAGGCTGAAACCTGAGGTAAAAGGATGGAGACGCAGACAGAGAGGAATAAAGTCAGGGGAGATGAGAGATGATGTGAGGTTCTCATTATTTATTTAATTCAATGTAAAATCTTTCCATTCTCCCAGATACAGTCACATCGATGATACACTGTCTGTTACCTTGAAGTCAAATTTGGCGCTGCTTTCCCGTATGATATCAAATATAGCATTAAAAGATCTCGGCATGATCCCGGGGTTCTTCTGTTCTTTATCTCCGACCATGGTGAAGGTCTTCCCTGAGCCCGTCTGACCATACGTAAAGATGCAGACGTTGTAACCATCGATAGCTGACTGGATCAGCCTGTGGAGGAAACAAATTCTGAACTGCTCTGCTGATAGCATTGAAACATCTGTACTTTGATTTCAGGCCCCTCAGGCACCTCCATCAGCTACCTATGTGACTAAAGCTACTAAACCTTTACCGTAGGCTGAATTGACACAAATTTGTAGCCTATTTTTATTTATTACTACTACTAAATATATATATATATATATATATATATATATATATATATATATATATATATATATATATATATATATATATATATATATATATATATATATATATATATAAAATATTTTTTACAGGTACTGATTATTTTATTTATTAATTATTTCTTTAAAAAAAAAAACTTTCCTTTTTTTTTGGCTTCATTTCAGGTAATTCCTTAGTTACAATAGTTACTTGTAACTTTTTACAAATGTCATGCTAAATTGTGGGAAATTTCTCAAGATGCTAATCACTGCCACCTTTTGAAAAAAATCAAGCCAGTTTGCTTACGGCTTACAAGAGTTTGAGAGAAATTTGTGAATATTCTGTATAATCCTGCTCACCTGTTGGTGTCATGAAACAGGTCTTCCTGAGAGGCTTCAGCACTAAACACCTTGTCAAACTGAAACTCTCTCTGCCCACGGGGGGTTTCCACAGTGACAGAGTAATCATCTATTTTCTCCACAACGACGGCTCCACCTTGTGCAGTCTCTGTTCGGTTTAATGGTCGAATCCGACAAAACACTCTGATTTTGCCTAAGAAAAAATATAGGACACAACACCATAATAAAAGAGAGGTTTAAACTGAGAAGGCCTCACTTCTTGGTGTTTTATTTCACACATAAACCTTTAATTTTCGGGACTGTGTTACCTTTCATGTCTTCCACCATATTGTAGTACTTCTTCCTCATTGTCCTTTCTGAGGTGTAGTTCTCAATTATTTTCTTTTTCTCCTCTTTGACTTGCTTTAGCTTTAGAGAAGAGTATGAAAACACACAGCTGAATTGAAGAATCGGTGTAAAACATGTATTTTGTAGCTGCTTGGACTAGAAATATACTGACTCTATGCAAGTCAGTATATTTGCAGCAATGTCTTCAAGCTGTTAAATCACAGACAATAATGAATCCAGTTTATGTCAGCTGACTGCATCCAAACCATCACACAACAGCCGCAGGCTTGGTATGTATGATGCCCTAACAACTCATGTGATTTATGTCACAGTCTGCCCTCATGATGGTACAGCCGAAATTCAGCAAATTCACCACTGATGTTATTGAGTGGCACTTGTGTAAAATAACAACGAATACCCAATTCTGTTTCTTGCTGAATATAGAGGGCAGCTTACCATCTCTGAGGCTTGACCTGATACTTTGACCTGTGTGATAAAAAACCAACCTGATCCTGCAGCAAGAGAAGCTGTTGACCGACACTCTTCACTCCCTCTGTGGTTCGGATCGTCCCTTGTCCCAGTATGTCTTCCATCTCTGAGACCGTGTCGCAGTCTGAGCAAAACAAAAATGAAAACTCACATGCACCTGTGAGCCAATTATAGTGCAGATACAGAAACATACAGTTTTTGTACAGCGAGACAGATGTACGTGATAGCGCCTAGTGCAAGTATTACAGTTAATAGTAAAAGCAATGTTGTAGCACTTAAGATGAGTCTTGGTTTCAAGACTACTTTTTGAATGTCTCAGTTTTGTCTTGGTCTCAGACAGAATAATGGATTAATGGATTTTATTTCAAGACTGGTCAAGACTACAACTGTGAGGATATCAATAAATTGCCTGTGCAAAATATATATATATATATGTATATAGTGTTGAAAAAATGGCTAAGTTCATTTCTGCTCCTTAGAGTTTGTTTATTACACACATATATATATATATATATATATATATATATATATATATATATATATATATATATATATATATATATATATATATATATATATATATATATATATATATATATATATCTTGGTCTTGGCTTGGTCTTGGTTAAGGCGTTCTTGACTGCTGAATGCATGTGATGTGAGTATAATCATTCATTTACAGTTGGCTGCAGTCAACATATTTATTTACCATATATTTCAGGACTTTTGCCAGTTTTGATGCAGTCCAAAGCCAGTTGAGAGACCTCGTGCCCCCTCACTGTTTCTTGTAGTAAAGACAAACTTGACTCATATTCATCTAACCTGAAATGCGAAAAAAACAAACATTTGAATGATTATATATCAGACACTAAATGAAAGAAAGGCAATGTGAAAATTAGCCCCATTTACCCTACCACTTTTATATAGAAATTATCTGTGGGTATTTCAACCAGCAAGCAGTCAGTTATGGTTTATGTCAATGATCTCTAACCCATCTTGGTCGGTGGTTTTATCCTCTCTGTCATTACTATCTTCATGGGCCATCTGTAGACGGTCCAGTTTGTCTCTGGCATCAACCAGAGCAACCCGATTCTCCTCAATCATGTGGTCCAGAAGAGCTCTGGTCTCAGACACAGCACTGCAGATAGCATGAGCCTGGAAAACAAAACAATGCAATATATGGTATCAATACAACAAAGTCGTAAAATCAGGGTTATATCTAAAGATACGATTCGATACGATAAGATACGATACGATACGATACGATACGATACGATACGATACGATACGATACGATATGATACGATACTGTATTGTTCCTGTAGTCTCAGTCTCATACTATGCCCATAAATGCCTTCGTACTCACAATAAAACAAAACACAAATGTACAAAACAGCACCAGTTGCAACAAATCACACCAATAAATTGGACATAATTCAAAAAGCACATGCAAAATAATGCACATACATTGCACATAACACATATTTCACACACCCGTTGTTAAAACATCATTGAACTATCACGCAATCCCTGCAGCCTTAAGCAGCATTGTTTAAAAGCTTGATAGAGGTAGGAACAAGCAGAATAAGTATTTCCTGTCACTAGAAAACAAGAATGCCATATTTAAAATAAGTTAATACACAGAAATTCAGAAGTTGGTTTCCACATAGTTTTATAGTTGAACAGCACCGTGTGTATGACAGTGGGAAGCAGGACACTGCAGGGTGGCTTAGGGACAGGGCTCCTCTCCGCCTCCAGCAGCTCAGTGATCTCTCTCTCCCTCTGACACAGGCTCTCTTTTAGCTCCTCCAGACGGGCTTTAGCTCCCTCCAGTGGCTGATTTGGGTCACTGCCAGCCTGTAGACAGAGCCACCTTAAAGGGTCAGTGCGCTCAAATCACAAAAAAATATTTTGACATACAGATTATATCTCAAAAATTCTGCCACCACCCAAATACCTAAATATCAAACGTGTTTAATGTGGTAGTCTCGGATCATTTCCCAGTCTTTGTAATATGACCTGTTCCACATCTGTTCCCTCAGAAGGTGTCTCATGAAGTTTTCTATTGGTTACTTTGTTGATATGTTTATAATCTTAGCTCATGCACCTCAGATATGATCAGGCTGCCATGGTAACTAATTCCAACCCACCACAGCGTGTTGAGCAGAAACTCCTTTGTTCTCTGTGCTTTCACCTTCCTCTGCAGCTTCCTGCTGCTCCTGTGATGTTACTGTCAACATTTCTTGGACTTTTCCTACTTCCTGTCTGGCCAGTTGCAGCTCCTGCAGTGCTGGTCAGTGTCACAGGGCATTAGTTGAGGTATTGCATGCAAAGGTCAGTTGTTTTGCAGGCATACAAATAGTATAAATGGCTGCATGCAGACTCACTGGAGGCCTGGTGGCTGTGCAGGGCATCCAGCCTGTTGGAGAACAGTTCCAGCATTTTGCTCTAAAAGAAAGACCAAAGTTGGTCCATTAATTATGTAATACTATAAAAAAAAGGTGCCTTTACTGAAATATGGCCACAAGGGTGTGCTACAGTCCAAAGGAACGCATACAAGTTTATGAAGCCTATGCAACCTTCTCTCTGTGCCACTGTAGGGCCTCCTCTTTACTCCTCCTCCTCTCCGCTCTCTGCTCCTCCAGCAGCTGCTCATTCTGCGCAGTCAAGGCCTGCAGGAAACAGGAAGGACATGAAATACATTATAAATAGATAAAACTGTTAAACTTCTCAGCTAAATGGGTTGTAACATAACGCCAACATTTCCGCTGAAGTTCTGAAGCAGAGATCAGAGAGTTTGACTGTTTTGTTGAACGTCACGATGAGTGAGAACAAAATGTGCCACATGAGGAGTTGCAGGGGAGTGAGCCAGATAATAAGGCAGGAAGTAGGAAAATTTAGGGAGTTGGTTAGGTTTGAAATAATAAAGACACTTCGCTAAGAGGTAGGGAGGGAGAGATGGACGACTGACTAATAATGACCATCACTGACCGCGACTCTCCTCTCCCAGTCAGCGTTCTTATTCTCCACCTTCTCCTGGTAGACGTCCAGGATCCTCCTCAGAGTGTTTAACTTGTTCTGGTGATGAGATCTGATCCTCTGCGCGGTCCACTCCTGATCACACAATGAGACCGGTATCACTGTTATTTGCTAGGACTTTTTCTCTCTCTCTCATACACGCTTACATGCCTCCTGACCTGGTTCTCTCGCACTGTGACCCGAAAGCTCTCCTCCAGCTCCTGCACCATTTCCAGGTGTCTTCTCTTCATTGCTTCCATGTCTGCAGCTATCTGTTTTGGGATGTATAGTACACACATAAACACCTCACATGTATGAAATAGCATCTTGGTTGCAAATACTATTTTTTTTAGATTATTATTATTAACATTATTATTATAAATTTTTATTAATTTTATAACATAACAGCACAATGCTCTCCACATTCTCAAATACAAAAAAAATAAGTAAACAAATAAATAAAATAATAATAGACAATAATATAATAGGGAAAAGAAAAAGAAACTAAAATAAACTTTACAAAACAACTAAAAAACAACCATCTATATAAAAAAAGGCAGATACATCAAGAAAGATGACGAAGTTCTCTCAAACAGACCATCATGCCCCTTTACTTTGTGCCGTTAGTCTCTCTAAGAGTAAGACATTGCAAGTTTCCTGGTGCCACTGTGTGACTGAGGGAGGTTTGTCACTTATCCACTGCTTTAAGATACATCTCCTACCAAGGAGTAGGAGTTTGTCACATAGTTTGAAGCCAGATTTACTCAGGAACAGTGTTTTAGATGGCAAGCTCGGTATGAAGAGGCCTTCATCTTTAGTTTCATTTAGTTATTTTCAGCAAAAAAAACTTTGCTCAATTCCTGTGCAATATTGCTCCAGAATTTTGAGATCTTAGGACATTCCCAAAAATTGAATGTATGTCCCAGCATTTCTTTTACATTTAATACAAAGAGGGGAGATCAGGTCGTTCATTTTAATAAGAATAAAAGATGTTACGTGGGATCTGCAGAGTATCATTATTTTTAAAATATATTGTTTATGTTGGGATTTTTGAGAAACATAAGCATATGCAATCAGCATAACAAAACGAGGTATACAAAGATATATGTAAAGCTGCACAATACTTGCACACAGATTTGTGCATGTTGGTCTAACATTTTGTACAGAACCATATTCTTACACACACACACACACACACACACACACTTAAACAAACAGCAAAATAAAAAAAAACCGAAACAAACAAAACAAAAAAAAAAGGTTTAGTACTGAAATTTGTTTCTTTCTAACACATTTTTCATTGTAGAATCTACCTTATCCTTTTCAAATTCTACCATGTATGCATTTTAAATTTTTTAGATTAAATGCCTCCCTGGGCCACAGCAGCAGCATCAGGGCAGCCATGTGAGTGTGAGGAACAACACAACACAGTGTCTGACAGTGTCTTCATTGTGTGTCTGCTATCTCACTGAACAACTGGAAACAGCAAACGCTCTAAGTCACATGTCTAAAGGAAAATCACTGTTTCATAAGAAGTTTGGAGTCATACTTGTTTTTCAATATTTATGTCTAGTGCTATTAAATGGATTCTCCTCGGAACATAAGCACTTCGCTGTGTAAGACACGGTGCTTGTTCTGTGCTGTTGTCCCGTGATGATGGATGATTTTACCTGAGTGACGCAGATTTCGGCTGACTCGTAGGGGATGTAGATCCTGACCTCTTGTGACCTGTCTGCCTCTGTCGCTTCACTGCTGTCTGACAGCTGAGACTCTGATGTGCCTGCAGACAGAACATGCTGTAAATCACCATTCAGTTTGCATGCATGCAAAATGAAAGCAGCCACTATCACTATGTACATTTATAATAAGGGTACAAATCATATACTAAAGAAATGTTTAACTAATGCATGGCTCATGAAGATTTAATGCATGAGCGAACACAGGACATATCATGGATTACTGTGGCTCACCATTTACAAATGATTAAGTCACTTTGACTATATGTGATGAGTCCATTCAAATCGATCAAGTACAGAATGTTAATACACAGTTACGTCATACATTAAGTAATGATTGATTATTCGATCAACCCTCAAAACATGAGCAAAAATACTTGATTTCTTTTGAAACATAGGAAGTTGGCAATGAGCAACTTAAGAAAAATGATCCAAAAATTTGCAAGAAATTAATAAAAAGTACAAGAACATCACTTATAAATGAAGATTATTTTTTTTTAATCAACTATTTTCTTTCAAAGTCCTGGACATTTCCTGGCAGTTTTCCCCCATGTTTCCAAAAGAATTTAAGAATTTGAACCAAAT
This sequence comes from Plectropomus leopardus, assembly GCF_026936395.1. NCBI lineage: Eukaryota > Metazoa > Chordata > Actinopteri > Perciformes > Serranidae > Plectropomus > Plectropomus leopardus. The sequence goes on from NC_142179.1 coordinate 27,186,561, forward strand.
TAGCTCATAGTTCAAAGGTTTAAATACTTGTGAAAGGTGTCTAAACGCAGCAAATGAAAGTGATGCTGATCCAGGTTTCAAAGTGTTAATTGCTCAACTAAATTAGCTGGATTCCCGATACATTAAAGTTCACCTCAGATCTATACATAAGCTCAGCCTCTCTGAGAGCATAAGAGTATATATCCTCATAAATAATATGCTTTTTTCCTGTCCATTCTCCTGAAATTTGTCACTCGACACCTGTTAGATCAGGGGTGTCAAACTCATTTTAGTTAACAGGCCACATAAATTTGACCTTAAGTGGGCCACAGTGGAATACACCTATATTGAGACATCTCTCACGTGATCCTCTGAGAACCAGGGTTATGCAAGTAATCTAAAGTTCTCATTAATAGCATTTGCTTCGATGTCTCACTACAGGTGTATCCCGTAGTGAGACATCTCACTCGTGCTACTGTGAGAACTCAGGTTACGCAAGTCGCCTAACGTTATCTCCTACCTTACAGACCATTTTTCAAGGCTGATACAGATTCTTATGTACAGAAGCTGCTGATTGAAAATATTCAATAATGTTTAATAATGATCATGATAAGTATTCATTGTTCAGGAACATAAACCACGCCTCGATCACATTCTCTTTCTGCACAAAGGTATTTAAGCACCCCTGATTATCTACTGCGCTAAATTCCTCTTCTTACAACAAAAACAAACTAACTACATGTGTGTTTGCACACTTGGTTTGCATCCCAGGACAAGTGTAATTTAATTAAAAAAAGGCTTCATATGTCTGTGGGAATCTGTTCTGCTTTCAAAGAAGCTGCATGGATCTAAAATAAACTTTGATGTAACTGGAATCCAGCTAATTTGATCCCATTGATTAAAGTATGAAATAAATGCGCATAACATTTCTAACTTGATGTGAGGTAAACAGATTAATTCATAATGACAGGAATTCATCATAAATCCTGCATTCATTCATGCATTAAATCATCACGAGCCATACATTAGTTACACAATATTTCAAGTTCCAGTGTGTATTATTTAGGAGGATATACTGGCAGAAATGGAATATAATATTATATGAATGTTTTCTTTAGTGTAATCTAATGTAATCTTGGTTTAATCACCTGAAAATGAAAGTTGCTGTTTTTGTCTCCTTAGAATGAGCCGTTTATATAGGGAGCAGATCTTAGAAGATTGCTTAGTTGCACCGCCATGTTTCTACAGTAGCCCAGAATGGACAAACCAAACACTGGCTTTAGATAGGGCCATTATTGTTTTCATGTTTTTGCATTGGCCACTGTAGTAAGAAATCCCCTTTGCGAAGAGAGCATCGGAAAAATCACAGAATTTGTTTTCATTTTATTTTTTATATAAAACTCAGACAATTAGGCACCCAGTAAAAACTGAACAATGAACACTTAAGGAATCCTCACCGTGAGTTCACGCTTGGCACATGAGAGAAGTTTCAGCTGGTTGCAGTCTGTAATCCATACCACAAGGTACCATTAAATCCCCTAAATTATACGCACTGGACCTTTAACTATGTGATTTGTACCATCATGATAATGTGTTACCATGATAGTCAATATCAAGCTTTAGTTCTCTAACCTCCACAGCTTCTTTATTCCTGCAGTATCTCTCTGACCTCCCCAACTAACCCCCTCATCAACATCATCCCTCTCTACCAGCACCCCACCCTCTCTGTTTCCTCATCATTTTACAGCACCTCGGTTGACTTCTTGTCTGGGGTATTTTCTGTGGTCGGCGCCGATCCAGCGTCTGAATGCAGCCCACCTCCTCATCCACAGGCTTTTGTGATGAATGACAGCTTGAACAATGAAGCAAATGTTGAGGAACAGTTGGAAACAGCCCAGAGAGTGGAGTAATAGGCGAGGGACAGAGGAGAGTAAAAGCTCTTTTAACACATATTTCTATTGTCTTATTATTGTGAATGCAAATGTGTAATATTACAATTTTGAATCGCACCACACCTGAATAATGAACAGGTGCAACTTCAATTGTCATAATTAAAAACAAATTTGTTTGTGGTTCATCAACATCGTTTTGGTAACTAGTTATGTAATTTTAAGATGTTTTCACTGTCAAACAAGGTAAAATAGTTCTGCTCTGTTTGTATTTCCTGCTATCTGAGAAACACAAACAACAACCAAAGAATTATAGCAATCCAGAGGGTTATTCTTTAGACATTTAACTGAGGAGGACTTCAAAAATTCAATTACATAATCATAATAGTGTACAGATGTATGCCCTGGAACCTCTTTCAGCTTTGTGTGTGTAAAGTGCCCAAACCCTGAAGGTCATATTTTAGCAGATTGCTCTCAAAAATGAACAAAAAACCCAACCATACAGCAATTGTATGACATCAAGATAAAGTCATTCAACATGTTCCCTCATCATTTTTTCTAATCAAAATTGATTTGCACTGTTTATTTTTGTTTAAAATGCATTTATCATTGGCATGCATGCGGTTTAGGGAAAATAAAACACATAAATCTCAGTGAAACCATCTACATTTTATTTATGATGTTTAAAACACGTTTTACATCTTTATGATGATAATGAGTGATTAGCATGCAGTTTATTGTCTATTTACATGTCTAGATAATTCATTGAAAATTTAGGTGATTTCAGCGATTGTGTTAATTTTCCAGTTAGTCCCTGTTTATTCTGAAGTTTGTCCATCAGTATGTGTGGCCGTATCTACAATGATGACACAGTCCATAAAATGCCTCCCCTTTAAATATTTTATCTCTCTGTCTCTTACATTCCCATCCCGCCCTCTCCCCTCTTTGTTTCCTCATACAGGAATGTGGGCGTGCCGTCATGTCGCTACTTTCCTGCCAGAAACACCTTTCAGTGGAAAAACAGAAATTATATCAGGAATTACAAAGGAAAGTTGGTGGGATGAAGTGCAGAGGTTAAAGGTCACTACAGCAATCGGTACAGTTTACACCTTCTTAATTGCATGTGTGTATGTGGGTGTTTACAGGTCTGACCTGCTGTGCTGTCCTCATACTGGTCAAACTGTGTGTTGTGAATTATGGGACACGGCCTCTCGTCCTTTAGCTCTGGGACGCTGCCTGGTAAATCCTCCAGCACCTGGGCTGTGACAGGGACGCGTCCAGGCCGCGAGGATGCTGCATGGTCCTCAGGGTAGGTTGACCTGTTAGGTGTCTCCCAGGCGCCTGGGAAAAAATGAACATACAGATGGTGTGCAGAAGCGCAAAGTTAAATATGCAAACAGATGTAGAAATAAGGGACAGAGTGTAGACTTTACTTCCTTCAAAAAACATAGGAAAAAAAGCAATGACCAACGAAAACAAAAGACCCCAAAATTAGCAAGAAATTAGTCAAAAGTACAAGAACATTACCTGAAAATTAGTTTAAAAAAACAACAAAACAGACTTGGATACTGTGCTCTTTTGTAGAATAATTTCAATTAAAATTATTTAATGAATTATTTAAATTTAAATGATTAAATTAAATTATGATAATTGAAAATATTGTATTTTTTCCCCAACTTTTTTCTCTATGCCTTTCCCCCCATATTTTTCAAAGAAATTGCACCACTTTGTTAACGTTTCATAGGTTGAAATACCTGTGAAAGACATCTGAATGCAGCACAGGAAGGTTTCAAAGGGTTAAAATTAAACAAAGTATAGATGGATGTAGATGATCACTTAAGATGAAATGCTAAAAAGAAGCCGCAGCAGGAGAACAAAAACATCTGGACTGAAGATGCTTACAGTGACATAATGCAGGCATGATGCCAGTCTTTATATATCATAAAAGAACCCACAGATCTCTGCACATTAAAAAATCTGCAAAACAGCTACAGTCACACCAGCTGTTAAGTGTGCCGTCTGTTAGCATGTGGGTTTGCAACTGTAGTGGACCCTGCTTACTTTCATGTCCAGATCTCAGACCAGACCCTGGCAGGAACGATATGTTACGTTTGTTCTGATGCGCTGACTGCTCCGCTGCTTCACAGCGGAGGCAGCCAAGCAGCTGAAATATTTAAACCTTGTCTAACTTCGCCCGTCTGCCAGCAACACATTTATAAGTCAGAACATCTCCTTACGACATACAGCGTGGTAACTGATACAGAAATGAACGCAAAGATGTCATCAACACAATGTAGTTGGAGGGCATTACGGTTGTATAAGCGGTAAGTTGTTTTTTACACTCACGTTGCTTGCCTGCAGGCGCCACAGAGTGATGTCTCCCCACTTTCTTTCCCAAGAAGGTCAGTGAATAAGATCCATTCTCAGCTCCAGAAGAGTTCACATACATACTGTATATAATTGTGAGTTGGTTGTTCCTATTGACCTTATGTTTGGTTTTCGTAGGTGAGGATATGCACTTGGATCAGTCTCAAATCTGTAGAGAAGAGAAGGTTGAAATTATTTTATAACCACAAAGATCCCAGTAAGATGAAAAATTTGAATTTAAATGCAATTGAAAATCCCAAGATATTTTAATCTCCGTATGAACTCTTGTTCAACCATTTAAACTAGTTGCAGATGTCATAAAGCTCACACAGCAGTTTCACTCAGGGAGAGTAATCCTTTTGTCAGTCTCTCCAAACGGCTGTAAGCTACGAGCTTCTCCACAGGAAAAACTGAAAATCCCAAACTTTGAGTTTTTTCTTTCCAATTTCACAGTGCTGCATCAGGACAAATCTCACATCTTACATGGCAAAGATTGGCACAATGCAAGCTTCTGCTAAATCAAATGATTCAAAACTGAAATTTGTGAACTGCAAAAAAAGATACACTGCCATGACACTGATACAAATCTGAAATATACGCATAAATTAAACAGAAAACACATTCAATTTCGATTGAACACTGACAAACAAAGAATTAAGATGACTTGATGATAAAAGGTCTACCTGTTTGAGAGCAGATCAGTTCCTGTCAGTGTGATTCAGTGCAGTTTGAGTGCTGCTATGCTGACCAGGAGCGTGAGGACACATCGACCCTGATCTCTAAGGGGAACCAAACTCTAAACAGTCTTTAAATATTAAACCTGCAGAGATGGAGTTTCACAAGCTTAAACCCCACACAGCCTGCTGGTAAAAAGATGCCCCAAACAGTCCTCAGGTTTCCCATGTGTAAGATACAGATTGTAACTGGATGCTGTCACACACTGACAGACACACATATATAGTTTGTACGCACACATACACACACACACACAGTTTACTCTGTCTTGTTTGTTTTCCAGGAGGCCTCACACTTTCCTCGATTGTGGGTCAAAGGAGAGAGGCTGAAATAGTTCAACCACATCCAGATAAACTGCGCTGAGGAGCATCAGGAAAATATCCTCATGCAGGTTTGTTGCAAAAAAGAGAAAATAAGTAACTAGGTCAGTAAACTTTATTTAAAAAGCACCTTTCGAGACCAGTTGCAAGGGTGCGTATAGTGCACAAGTGCCTTGGCACACTCTCAGGTTTATAGAAATGATACATAGCTGCCCTCAGTGGTAGAGTGTAATTAATTGTATGGTTGCCTCGGACACCAGTGTGTGAACGTGTGTGTGAATGGGTGAATGTGTCATGTAGTGTGAAAGCACTATAAAAGTGCTACACAATTGCAGTAATTTGACTTAAAAGTTAAATAAAAGTGTCAGATTTTACAGTGTACTTTTTACACCTCTTCATTTATTTGTTTTTCAAGATTTTAAAATTTAGCATTTTAAAATATGACCAGTGGTTGCCAGTCAATTTGGTTTGTGATCCTGTACCAAAAACAGTGCCATCCTGCTGTCGTATTTCAGATGTCTTTGAGTTGTTCACAGTTTTATCCTAGGAAGAGTGGCTATTATTTGCTCAAATCATTGAACTCAACAGGCGTCTCTATGGGATGGGCTTTTAATTCCTCCCACACAAAACTTGCTCAGCAAACATGGAAATACAGTCAAACTGGCTTTAATTTATTCAAAACCATGGGAAGAAGGTAATGAGCAACAACAAATAAAAAAATGACCCAGAGGTTGGCAAGAATGTGTGAAAAGTACAAGAAAATTACCTGTTTGGAAAAATTTGGAAAAAAAAAATCCAAAGAAAAAAAGAGGAAGTAAAACAAAATGAAAACACATGAAAAAACACGTTTAAAAATATAGAAATTCTGTTAAAAAAACCAAAAACAAAACAAAAAAAAAACCCACACAATTAAATATATAATTATGAATATAATTCATTGGACAATTTTCCCTAGCTTTTTTAAAAGTAGTCTTTTACATCCACTATCTCTCTTTTTATATCTCTTTTTTGTGTTTATATTGTTTACTATGCAGATAATATCGTCTTCTTTGGTGCACATTGTTTCAGTGAAAGTAACTGAATGACTGAATAATGGACAGTCTTACCAAGCTAATGATGTGTGCATCATGTCTTCACTGACAAAAGTTCAAATATATATACATACATATTTGTTTGTGTGATCTATGCAGCTAACTAACGTTAATCACCAACAGGTCGGCAACAACCTTGTTTTTTACATCCAAAGAACCTCTACAAAAATGAACTTCATGGCAACCAGACTGGGTCTTAAATTGAGACAGGCCTTTATTTGTCAAAATGTGTCACTATACCCAGATCGTAAAAGGGACTGGGCATTTAATTGGGACTCCGCTTGTATTTGAAGTTTTACTGTATGTACCTCTTGTTATGGAAAATTGTATCTTATGAGCTAACCTTTTGAAATTGCTTCTTCAACATTGCCTGAGCATCTGTACACTTCCACTGTTATGCATCACCCACACTTTCGGCACAAAAGGAAGACTGACAGCGTGTCAGACAGAGATGTGATCTGTGACAGTCTGATAAGTTAGACAGAAAGCATCCTTTGTTTCACCCTAACCCTTTGTTTGACCTTTCCCCGACCACATCTTGTATAAAAACTGTATAAATACTCCGCGCATTTTTTTCTTCTTTGCATCTCATGATCAGCCCCCTGATGATGCCAATTTGTCCAAAAGCTGCTTTAAAACAAGCTCCATGTCAAGCAGCTATAAGAGTAAACTGCTACAAGTACACTTACTTCTTCTTTTTCTTCCTCCTCTTCTTCTTCTACTCTTCTTCCACAGTTTTCTGCATCCATATTCATCCTGAAGTGGAATCAAATCAATTTAATGGCCATTACTGCTGCTGATTAAAAGGTATTGTACTATTTTGTCCTTTTGCCCTTCTGTGAGGATTTCCTGTTTTTTTTTTAGACTAAGACATTTATTTAAAACATTTGGACCACAGCTTGAGCATCTGTTTAACACACCTTACTTAGAGACAAATCCACCCATGATGCCACTTTAATGAAAAAACAGCTCCCCTCCCCCATCCTTCTCTCTTCACTGTCCAACCCCTGCTCTGGCCGTAATACACTGTGGATGAATACAGTGTCACTCAAATGTGTGGCAACTGCAACAAATAAAAAGTTGTGCAATCAAACACACACTGATCCTAAGAGAGAAAGGAAGTCTTTAAACACAAAGTTTCTATGGACGTCATCAGGGGCCTGTGAGGACTTGATTATTCAGACTCTTCCCAACAGTGTAATGATAAAGCGTGACTGAACTCGAGTGATGAAATCAGTTAATTGTGTTTTCTTGGCTGGTAATCTCAGCAGTGTGAAAGCATTGCCCTCTGATGAGGCACTTAGACAGCAGGTAGTGTCAGGCCTTGACTGTGTTGCCGTGACGACACGCCACACCTTAAAAAAACTCATTACCTCATCGCGCCACAGCAGACTCGATCTGAGGAATGTCAAGGTGGTCTTTGCTCAGTCGTTCAGACAGGTACTGTCATGCTCAGGTGTGCAGGGACTGAGACGAGGGGTTTCACAGGTCAGCACAGAGTTGGGCTTTGGTTCATTTGATTAGGTTATTTATGAGTAACACTGATAACAGTAGGGGTGTCAAAAGAGAAGTACTATTTAATTTTGTTTTCTGGTAAATGAAACAACATTAACATCAAAATAGTGCCTATGCTAGGGACTCTCTGCATTCCAGCAGTAAAGAAATTACCCGTGAAGCTGGTGGATAGAATGGATGGAAAAACTAACACATACGGATGGATTCCTGAACAGGTCTACTGGGCACAGGTCCTGGGACCCAAACTGTCAGGGGGCTTTCTGGCATTCACCTGCAAAATGTCGATCAAATGAACATGCACCGACCAGGAAGAGACTCAAAATTACCACCAGGAGATGCACAATGCCTACAAAGAGACACAAAATAACAGAGAAATAAAAGACATAAAATTACCTCAAGGACACCCAAAACAACTAAAAGAGATGCAAAACAACAAAAAAGAGGCAAAACCACCACAAAGTCTGTGTGTCTCGCCTGTGTGAGGGACAGGTGGTGGGGTCTTGTGCATGTCTGTGCCCAGGGGCCCTTTGTGTCATGATCCTCCCATGCCTGTAAATGTTGCATATGTGATATTCAGTGCATAGAGAGCCCTGAATTTCACATAAATAAAATTTTGCTTTGTAAAATATATTTGTCTTACTTTGACTTCGCTTCCACCAAACACATCACAAGAAGAAAATCGGCAAGATACTGAGTGAACATAGATGGATTTATTGACCTACAGGCCTATGAGCCCAAAGTGTCAGGGATCTCCCTGGCCTTCACCCACAAATCGCCATTCAAATGAATATGCACTTACCAGAAAGAGACACAAAAAGTCCATAAATAGATGAAAAGGAACGGCAAAGAGGCATAAATGAGTACAAAAATGGGCAAAACAACTATCAAAAGACACAAAATTACCTCGAAAAGCAACAAAACCACCACAAGGAGACCCAAAATGACTACAAAGAGGCACAAAACAACCACCAGGAGACACAAAATGTCCACAAAAAGATGCAAAACCACCACAAAGTCTATGTCTTGCTCCTGCATAGAGGAGGTGGTGGGGCCTTCTGTCTATCTGTGCCCAGAGACCCATAGTCTCTTAATCTGCCCATGGTGCCAAAAGTGTTCAGTTAGCAAAGTTAAAAATTTAACATGCAGCAAAGTTTGTATTCATTACAATCTAAAGTTGGTAAAATTTAAAGGTCAGAAGAGAAGAAACGTCAAAATTGTGGTTCATTTGTAAAATCTGAAGGTCTGAAACACGAAAATGAAAGACAAGATAATAAAAAAGACAAATTATACAATAAAATAAACAGAAATCTCCGTTTATATAATTCCATTTTATATAATATTATCATTACAAAGGTATAAGCCTCATCATAGCATAGTGTTCTCTAAGTATTATTGATTTTCCATGAGATCCCGCTTTAATGAAAGATTATGAGCATAAACATGAACATATGTTTTCAAGTAAGCAGCGTGCCTGTTTTAGAGTCTGCTCCTAATCTTTTACGCACGGCGTCGCGCTTTGCTGTTGCGCACAGCGGTTCAGTCCAATGGCAGCTGTGAAGAGGGAGAATGGGCTGGACCCGTTACTAGGTGGGGTCTATCAACAGTATAAATATACTGTCTCTGCCTCTATAACGCCCCTGGTCGGACCTCACTGAGACAAACTTCTTACCTCCAAAGCCACACGGTAAGACTCTTTCCTGTATTAAAAATCTCTGTTCTGTTGGGCAGCTGTTGGTTTAAAAAGTTCGCTGAAGTTTATTGCGAGGTGTGATGGGTTTAAATCGCCTCTGCGTCAAGGCATTGATGCAACCTTTAAGGGTGTGGTTGGAAATCAGCAGCGACAATTTTTGGTTTTGACGCAAGATGTGTTTCGCTGTTTGGAGTACGAGGCAGAGTGTCACAAAGAGTAAAAAACTAAAGGTGCATTCAAGGAGACCGGATCTCTATCCTATAGCCTACAATATACTGTAGGTTCCTATTAGAGTTGCGCGTGGGTGTGGCCACCTCAACATGCTTGTCATTGTGGAAAACCACATAACATAAACCTACAGTAAATATGCAGATGCTTGTTCTGTCCAGGAGTGGATGAGGGAAAACAAACTTTCTATCTTTTTCCTGCTAACAACTTTTAAAGATAAGAACTAGTAGAACAAATGAAAGAGTGATCATTCCTCATTTGAATACTATCTATCTATAATAAGATAAGTGTACTTTGCTTGATCACATCTTCTCTTCTCCCCCTACAGACAGACTCCACCATGTCTTTGATCCAAAGTTTCTTGCAGCAGACGGTCTACATGGGCATGCCCGATGACTCAGTACGTAACTCTGTGGTTCTGTTCCAGTTGCTCAGGCCAGCAACCCTGTTTTTCCTTTTTTTCTCTTCCTGTGGTATGTCAGTGTGGAAAATTTTTATCAGGCTGTGTTGAGAGCGAGGAAAAGAGAGGAGTGCACAGCAAAGTGAGAGAAAATGAATGAGTGAGCCATTTAAATGTGGAAGGATGCAAGGAATAGGAGTGGAGCACACCAGACAGATAAGATGAGATCTATTATTAAAGGGAAAGGGACTATAAAGATTATATTCAGTGTGAAAAATGACTATAAGTCTTGTGAGAGTGTGACTCATAGTAGCAGGAATCTGCGCCCCTCCCTTTATAAACTCTGCAAACAGAACAAAATGCTACTTCTGCTTTCCCTGGTTTCTTAAAGTGAACTAAGGGGAAAGTTGCATCAGGTTATCCTGCATAATTCCAGTCTGTGCTCTCCAGCTCTGCTGTAAGAGTTCAGTCCAGTCCAGCAGGGGTGTGTGCAGACAACATCATAGTCTTTGAAGGCATGGAGAAGTAGGGCAAAGGAAGTGCCTTAAAAATCTGCCACATCTACCTTCTTTCATGTCTTGTATCTGTCATAATGTAGAGAATAGATGCAGGTAACATGTACAGGGAGTAAAAGCTGTGATTTTGCCGTTTTTAAGGAGCCCATTTGCACCTAAGGAATTTGAAAAATGCATGTTGAAACCCACCTTGTGTGCACCATTCTGTAGAAGTCAAGTATTTACCAAACACACAATAATCTGTGTTATACCTCTCAGGTCCTGGCCAACGAGGGAACGGTGCACGAAGCACCCCATTTCAGCGCCCAAGGAGATGCAGCAGTCTTGGATAAGGCCATCAAGGCAAAAGGTGAATTTAAAATGCACACAGGGATGTTTTGGAGCGTGTGTGAACATGTCTTGGCTTTGCAATGTGTGTTCTGCAGGAGTATGACTTACTGGCCTTTCCTACACCCTCTGCTGGGCATCATGCACCATTACTGTTAACTGTGTAGTTGTCAGTGGTACAATGTTTTTGTTTTTCTTTCTTTTCAATTAGTGCAAATTTCAGTCTTCACTAGTATTGACATTTGAATACCACTGAATTAATAGAAAGGCAATGTATTACTCTGAAAACCACATCTGAATTTCTTTGTTCTAAATTCATTCTTTGAATTTAAAAGGTAAAAATTATTGATTTGCAGTTTCAAAGTCAGATTTTTTTTTTCATTGTTCACAAATTCAGATACAAAAATTTAAGTTTGAAAATTAGAAAACCTAAATAGATTCAGGTTGCTCAGTTTCAATTGGTGTAATTCAGATCTAAAAATTTAAGTCTGAAAAACAGGCAACAGCAACAGCTTATCCCATCCTGGGTATCCCAGACATTGCTATTTGAAATTTTTTACTTGATTTTTTGGATCTGAATTTGACCAACTGAAACAGACCAACCTGCATAATTTTTTTAGTTCTAAAACTTGAATTTTGGATCTGAATTTGTGAACACTGAAAAGATGTATCCAAATTGCCATTCAAGAAGTTTCATATTTTGAATTCAAAGAGGTAACTCAAGAACAAATAAATTCAGATGCATAATTTTCAAAGTAAAACAACAACAAAACAAGTAAAACATTTCAGTGCTTTGAAATCAGGGGTGTTTTATTTTTAAATTAAGTATTCAGTGGCTGTTAAAAATGTAAATACTTTTGACGCCTACTAGATTCCATACATACTGTTTGTTATCTGTGCAGGCGTGGATGAGAACACCATCATTGAGATTCTGGTGAAAAGGAGCAACAAGCAGAGACAGCAGATCAAAGAGGCTTACCAGCAAGCCAGCGGCAAGGTAGTGACAATAAAAATTGAGAGAGCAAGAAAAGTAGGCTTGATTCCAAAGTACACATGTAGTTGTACACACATGATCACAGGCTCTCAAACTACTACATCTGTTGTCCCCTTTTTTAGCCTCTCGATTCAGCTCTGAAGAACGCTTTGAAGGGAGATCTGGAGGATGTGGTGTTGGCTCTGCTGAAAACACCGGCCCAGTACGATGCCCAACAGCTGAAAATGGCCATGAAGGTGCACGCACGCAAATGCAAACAGTCTCACTTAAAAGGAACACTGATATAAATGTATAAATCACTGGTATACTCTGAAACCAGGCTCATTTGAGGTGAATGTTGTGGCCTCACAATCATCTGTTATTTTTGGTGCATAATGAGATCCGCCCACTTCCACATATTCATGTATTGTTTTCTTATTGGGAGGGTAAAATGTGTGTTTGGTTTGATTTGGGCCAGTGAAGAATAAAGAAGTCTATGTCTGTATCAATCTATCGATGCATACATCCATTTTTTCAGGGTCTGGGCACGGTTGAGGAAGTCCTTATAGAGATTTTGGCTTCCAGAACCAACAGAGAGATCCTGGATATAAAGAAAGCCTACAAGGAAGGTGCGTACCAACAAATTTTAAGCATCTTCAAGCCAATGATTGGGAGAAGAAGCAAATAACAACATTTGAAATATTATAGATTTAATTTTTTTTAATTAAATTTTGAACATATTTTTTGTATCAAGATTACAAGAAGGACCTGGAGGATGACATCAGGGGTGATACTAGTGGAGACTTCAGAGCTGCACTCCTTGAACTCTGCAAGGTACAGGAGTGTCTGCACTTGCTTTCTGTCTCATGTTGTGTGTTTCAGGCCTTACTTTTAACAGGATTTTGAAGAGACATGTAGTACAGACACCTATTCATTCACAGGACCAGGATGCGTTACGGACAGTAGGGAGGTGACATAACACTCCCTACACTCACTGCTATGATGAGAGTGACTTTAAAAAAAATAAACAAACCCACTCCCTCGATACACATGCACATGCTAACACAGCACAAGTTTACAATTGGACCTTTTATGGCTTTATGTTTGGGTGTCCTGCAAAGGCCAAAGGTTTGCAGGTTTGTTTAGCAGTGCAAACTCAATATGCTGAACATTCATCGCATTTTTGATAAAGTCAAAAGCTGATTAAAGTGAACTTTAAAGAAAATAAGTTGAGCAGCCTGGTGGGAAAATTAATTCCACATTCAACCATTTTCTTTACATTTAATCTATTTTTTTTAGTGTACTCACTATCTATTGAAGAGCTATTTATTTTTTTAAGCTGATTGACCTGATTTTTTTTTTTTTGTTGTTGTTGTTGCGTTTAACATCTTTTTGTTTTTATTCACAAAAGAATGTAGAAAATGCTCCTAAAATGTTAAGACTGATCAAAATACCAATAATTCTAACAGCCACCACACACTGTATTTTATGACACAAGGATGCTGGCTGTAAAGGGTGTACGATTTATTTTAACATTGGGGGGATACACACAAAATGAAGGGTTTGGGGGCTGTCCAGTAAAACATTTTGAGCATCAAACACTTGCACGCTGGTGAATTTTTATGCACCAGTTTGTGCCTTATTTTTTAACATCATTTTTTTCATTTTGTCAAAATAAAAGTCATCTGCTACTTAAATGTTTTATTTTATGGGGACAAATGCAAATGTCATAAATATTTAGGATGAGGTGTTACATGCTTCCCCTCTGGAATCTGCACCTATGTTGCCTTTGAACGTTTATTTCATACTACACAATTCCTTAACAAATTGGGCTTGAACATGAAGAGTAAGCTACTGGTGAATTAAAGTACATGAAGTGTAGTGCATATGCCATAGCTACCCTGCCCCCTACTGTCCTTGTAGGTGGTCACCTTCCACTGTTGTATAGCCCCCCCCCAAAATAATTTCCTCACATTTAAAGTTCTGGTTGTGTTCAGCACTGTTAAGGTTCTTTGCTCGTCTTCATCCCAGGCAAGCAGGACTGAAGGAGTTTGCGAGCAGCTGATTGACAGCGATGCCAGGGCTCTGTACGAGGCCGGGGAGGGGAGGAAGGGCAAAGACTGCTCTGTCTTCATTGAGATCCTCACCAGCAGGAGTGGCCCTCATCTCCGTAAAGGTTAGCTGGTCACCTTTATACTGCTCAGTAAAATCAGGGGCTCTGAATTCGCAAACATTCTGAAAATATTCTCAGAGAGCTCCTCAGTTTGCCCACAAATTTTCATCAAGGAGTCCTAGCTTAGGAGTGATTTAGGAAAATTCCCATAGCAAGTCTGAGCAAAGGAAATACAGAAACTTTCATGTTTTTGGGGAGATGTGGTTGACCTTGTTGCAAGGTATGATGCATTCTTTTAACAGATGTGATTGGTTGTCACAGACACGCCTTTTTGTGAGCCTGCAAGGTTTGGACACCCAGTGGAAATTAAATTGACTGTGTCACAATGTGGCACTGTGGAAGCATTGTTTGTATGATCACACTGCTGCACTGTAACATTTTCCCAGTTGCCAAATATCTTAGTGTTATGATCATTTTTCTGGCATCATAGCGTTATTGCATTGTGCAGGAGATGTGGGTGCATGTCTGATGAAATCGACCACAAACATCCCCGCATTATCTAATCTGTAGCATTTCATTTACTCACTGTCATCCAGTGTGTAGCGATTTTTTTTCGACCTTTTTGTGTTTCTGCCATTTTCTCCCCTGCTTAAAAAAGTCTTAATCCTCTAAAAGTCCTCCCTCCGACTCCAAACAGTTTTTCACCTTAGGAGTTCTTTTAAGGGCTAAAATGCTTTAGGAATAACTCTTTGTCTGGATCTAATCTTAAGAAATTCTTAGAAAATAATTCTCAGAATTGTCTTTGAATTGTGTCGTTAGGAGCAAATCTTAGTACTTGGCAGCTATGTGAATATTGGCCCCAGTTTCTTCCTTTTTTTTTCTTTGTTTTTTTTTTTTTTTTTACAGTTTGTTCCTGTCAGATCTAACATTCTTCCACTATTTCCTCTGCTTCAGTATTTGAGAGGTACACAAAGTACAGCAAGGTGGATGTGGCCAAAGCTATCGACCTGGAGATGAAGGGAGATATTGAAAGTTGTCTCACAGCAGTAGGTAAGGGCACAAAATTTGACTCTAACTTTATCTGATCATTTATGCAGTAATTACTGCACATACAGACTTGATATAAACTTAAATATGTTTTTAATTAACCACAGTGAAGTGTGCTGGAAGCAGGTCTGCATTCTTTGCTGAGAAACTCTACCTTGCCATGAAGGTACAATATGTATATGCTTCTGCTTACAAGATGAAATGCAAAGCATGCATGAAGCTGTGCTGGCTGCCCAAGACTTTTCCTGACTGACTCTTCTCTGCCCATCCAGGGTAAAGGTACCCGCAAAAACACCCTGACTCGCATCATGGTTAGCCGTTCTGAAATCGACATGAAGCGGATTAAGGAAGATTACAAGAAAAACCACGGCACAACACTCTACCAGGATATTCTGGTAAGCAAACATCTGACCACTGATACTGATAATAAATCCATCCTAGATATCAGAAATTGTTTTTGGTAAACATATAATAATTCACAAAACAAGGCAGCAGGAAACAGTGTAAAGTTTGTATTGAAATTGAATTGACACACTGTTTTCTTTCCTTCAGGATGACACTAAAGGAGACTATGAGAAGATTCTGCTCGCTCTCTGTGGGGGTGAAAACTAATGGCTAAACAACGGGATCAAGGCTGATACAACTGAAGATCCATTAGCTAACGCAGCTATGGAAAATCACCTTTTATCTCTTGACACATATTGTGCCTTATGCTCTCGTGGAGAACTGACATGACTGTCTTTTTTTGTGACTGTCATTACATTTAGAAGATATTAACAGCAATGGGCAAAGATTAACATGGAATCAGCACAGCTTCAGCAGATATATTCTCTCCAAGTTGTTCTTTTTCATTCCAACTTTGTTATCTCAGCATAGATCTGACAGCAGTAGCCAGTAGACCTATGCTTTGGTTTGGACTTAGCTTTACACTCTTTAGATTCTCAAACCTGGTGCGTGAAGAGAAGCTATGTCAGTGTACACAGTGCAGCGGCCATCAGATGTAACAGATCACCACATGCCAATCATATTCAGTGGCTGCAGTAGGCCTACCCTTGAAGGAGCTTGGACAAAATGCAAATAAAGGCTTTGAGTTTGAAGGCCTCTCAGAGTGTTTTTTGTTTTTGTTTGTTTTCAT